>NC_060171.1:12399850-12463366 GCF_021292245.1 Micropterus dolomieu | reverse complement strand
GTTGAAACTTACTACAAAAAGAACACAAAGAGCACAGCACCCACTCCACCTGGTGAAACTAACAAAATAGCAAACAGAACAATAAGTGAACTTCTCCACTGCACTCAAATGTGGAGCTAACATTTAAAGGTATGCAAATGTTTACCTAAACACAATGTACAACTAATAGGCACTGAAGGTGGATAGTTCCACTACACACAAAGTACAACAGACAGGCTATGCCGTCAATACCAGCGGCACACAAGTCAACAGGCGGTGACAAGCTGCCTGGAGCAACAGCTGGACTCTCCTTATGAGCCGGGGGTAATTAACAGGGTGACGAGCCATTGGTTGAGTGGAAAACAGAGGAACCAATGGGCGGTACAGATGTCAGCACCCCAGAAACCAGGAAGTAGGCGGGTCTTCATTCCCCAGGGACACAGCCTACTTGGTAGAGGTGAGACAGGGAAAAGAGGAAACACAAGGGTGACAGTGACAGCCGTGACATGTGTCAGTATAGCTTGGTTTGTTGTTGTGGACAGATAAGGCTGATAAATAAAGCTCCCGGTGGAGCTTGCTTGTGCTCACTCACAAACTCACTCAGTCATGTTTAGCTGATGTAGTTGCTCTATAGAGTTTCTTTTATTTCCTTACATGCTAGGATGCTAAGAGCTTCGTCAGCATTATAAATACTAGTCTGTAGTCGAAGCTCATGGCAGCTTACTGAACCCACAGGTGTACTGTCAACCATGGCACAGGTTAAAATGTGCTGCAAACTCTGTCATGGGTAAGACGGTCTGAATTTGAATGTACAATATTTTTCATTGAAGTACAATAACTCTGGAGTCTTTATGTGGTTATTTTGTTTTTAGTACCTGGCTGTGTAAAGATAAAGCACTGGACAGATGACTTACCTGGCCACTATGTAAAGTTTTTTAGAAGCTAGCAAAGAGCCAAGACTGCTTTTTATACAGCTGCACTGCAGACAATGAATAAGAGACTGTTTGATTCTTTCTTATTTTTTTTTTTAAATAACATCCCACTGCCCACATGATAATCAGTTTTTAACAATAAGCTCCAAACTTGTTACGCTGAGTCTAGAGCTGCACACTGGTTGCTGATAGGAACAGGAACTAGCTGCCATTGACTGTAGTAAATGTTATAAAAAGTTTTATTATTAATAGGATAGAGAAATAATTAACCACACACACATCAAGTCTGTCTCATCTCATATCTTACTTTTACTCCTCAGTGTTTAACTTTTCAAAATGCGATAATGTAATACATTATATTGACCAGTTCTAAATATCTAAGCAATACAAGTCAATAAATCTCCAAATAACCTTTAGGTACATTACTCCTTGTTGAGTTTTGCTCAACAGCCTCAAAGGCAGCTGCTAGTTGTAATAGCATTCGTGTCTGTCCTCCTGCACTGCTGAACCACTGTGGGAACACAGACAGAAACAGCCGCTGTCACCTTTTTAGATGCTTCGGGCGTATTTACCATGTGATTGCTACCCGCTGCCTGTTTATATTCATTTGTATGTTGTTGATTTTAAACCTCTGAGACGTAGCATTTGAAAACAAGCATGACAGACAAGCCAGACATTTTCACTTGGCATTACCTCACACCGTCAACCCTGAGTGCTTACTCATGTAATGCTGCCACAGCGCTGACAGACAGGTTTGGACTTTGCACGCCCTTCTCAATGTTTGTACAATATTGAAACTATTAGGAAGTTAATTGTGTGTTTATGATTTTTGGTGTGTAAAATGTCATGTTTGTTTTTTGTGCGGCCTCACTCTCACCTCTCTTACTCCCTCCAGAGGTTCACACCATGCTTGACGCCTTCCTTCCTCCCAACACTTATTTCCGCTTCAACCCCTACATGAGCGAAGATATCTCCATGGATGAGAACCGGCACGAAAAGCTCAAGTTGCTGCAGGCTGAGGGTATCCGTTATCTGGAGAGGAACGAGGAGAAGCTGAAGAAGGTCGCACGCATCCTCACCCAAGAGAAAACCTCCGTCCAGAGGACAGCTGAGTGGGCCAAGCTCAGGGCTGACATGTACAACGGTCTGTCCTTTTACTCCTCCAAGCTTTAGATCTAATACAAACCACCTTTACCTCACTCTTCCCTTATTCTAAATTGCCTAGAATATGTAATCTTACCATGATTAGTGTGTCATAGTTGTTGCCTTCTTGACCTGTACCTCTGAAGAACATTGTGTAAGTAGTAGGTAATGTATCTAACATGCCAAACACTACGTCTTCCTCCTCACCTATACTGTATCCGGTTGCCTTTGCAGTTGGCAACACTCAACTTAACACTTTTGCATTCAAAGAAGATGTGTCAAATGACACGTGGATTTGGGAACTCCCTAAATAGGGATCCACTGTCAGCTTTGCGTCTTACTTGAAGGAGCCCAAAGCAATAGTTCAACATTTTGGGGAATACGTGTGTGTGTGTGTGTGTGTGTGTGTGTGTGTCTTGCTCAGTCTTACATGAGAAGATGGATACTACGCACATGTCTGTAGAGTCTGAAAGACTGAAAATTGGGAAACCGCTAGCCTGGCTCTGTCCAAAATCTGCCTACTTAGCTGTTTCCCATTTACAAACTTTATGCGAAGCTAAGGTAACTGGTTACTAGCTCTAGCTACATTTTTACCATACAGATACGAGAGTGGTATCTATCTTATTGTCTAACTTTCGTCAAGAAAGCAAATAAGCATATTTCCTAAAGTGTTGAACTATAAATGCTACTGTAGCAAGTAACAGTATTTGCTGACTGTTTTACCAAGTCACCGCTTTTAACCACTTGATTTTGTTTTAAAGATTTGTCACCGGTATCTGCTCACAAACCTGTGGTTGTTAAGCTAAGCTGCTAGCCTGTAACACTGTAAAACAGTAATTTTAAATAAATTATATTGCTTCATTATTTTTCTAATCAAGGCCAATTTGAGCATCTAATGCAAATGACATTTCTCAGTTGTTATGATTTAAAATTTGCACATTGAACAATGCAGCTACTGGTCAACTGTGTAATTGTATGCTGATTATAGTGACATTGGTACATGAGGGCCTAAGTATTACAGTGTTGCATATGTTGTATGTAAATGCATGTCATATTTAAGATTTTACACACAAAGATAAGTAAACATGTAACAAATTGAAAAGACTTAAGTTGCAATGATTTACCTGCAATATTTCACTCTAAAATAAAATGATAATGAAAGCTGGGGTGGGCAATTTATTTCAGAAGCATTTTTAAAAAAAAATTATTTAAAAAAAAAAAAGCCGGTATCTGTGGTTGTTGCAGGACTGTAGTAAGCACGGCCAATTATTTTATTCGGACAGAATAAAATGATTGGCTGCTGGGCTACCTGTCGTGCATTCCCCCGGCTTTAATAATAATGATAAATATATAAGAGAAAGACCACAGTACGTAAGTATCCAAATGGAGCCTTGATGTCATAAGGATGCAACTTTTATGTATTATTTTAGCCTCCGAGTATTTGAAGTTCACTTATTTGAAACACATCCTTGTGTGCTTGATTGTTTGGTTTTATGGATCCCCCACAGGCTATGCACATTTTTCGCTCTGTCTTCAGTGTGCCCTCTTTCCCTTTGATGCCTCTTCTTAAAAGCCTCTTTCACCCTTTCTACTAAATACTGTGTTTCATTCCCCCCTCTGCTATACTATATAACGTTGGTGTAAAAAAACAAAACAAATCATGCATTTTTTAGCTGAAGGACTGGTTAAAACAGATAGATGTGTATTGATTTGTTATGGCTGAAAATTATCGTAATGATATGTACTGCAAAAAAATGCACTTGACATTCATTTCCATGCCTAACCTGGTCAGTTACTATAAATGATACAACAATGTCGGTCACTCCCAAAGGACCTGCAGTAAAATGCACACAGATATTACCCAGATTAATTTAATTCCGCTGTTTTCCTGTTGGTCCTGTGTAAAGACTGTTTGAGATTGTATGTAATTAAAAAAACATCACTGCACCTTGCTGCTTCTTGCCTCCTAATTATATGAAGATTATGTGATATTGTGATCTGAGGAAAGCTGATCATCTCAGGAAGTGGGGATGTGCGATAAATTGTTAACTTGTACTCACAACTGCTTCATTATTCCAACAGAGATCTGGACTGATACGCACCCTCACCTTCTTGGTTCAATTTCCAAGGTGCTTTGTTTGATTTACAGCAAATTCTAATTTATAAGATTACGAATCCTGGCACATCTAGAACTGCCTGTGGTTATTTTCCTTCTAACTCATGTTGGTTTGTCTAAGCGTGAAAAGGTAGGGCTGTATTTTTCAGGGGAAGGTAATTTTGAAGGCTCTTCCCAGAGCTGCCTGTCATAAAAGAGAGGAAGGTGAAATGAGATGAGTGCAAGGCTGTGCTCAGGCACCTGGGTAACATCCCCAGCCGTTGATGGATTGCATTTCCCTCCAGCATAAACACCGTACACTGACACAGCTCTCCACCCAACTGCTTACATGCATGAAAACGCAGCGATGGCCACAGAAGACAGAGGACACAACAAACAGCATCAACAGTGGTCTGAGGAGGAAATGATGTAGGATGTAGGCAGTGCCTATATATTGTTTTATCTGTAATTTAACAGCTTTACAAATGAATAAACAAGTGGACATTGACTTAATACAAAATAGAACAAATCAAAAGACTGAGATGATCCAAATATCTGTATGTGATGAAGTACCATCTCTGCCTCTGCAGGTTAAGCCGACATTGAAGAAGAGGAAAACGTCACACTGTTTTCCACATGCATGCTTATACTCTGAACCCTGTTATCTTAAGATGTCTGTTTGATTGTTCACTCAGTTAGAAAGATTACATCTTAACAGATCCTGAGCTGGTTCATTCAGAGAGCCAGGAATAACAAATAATCAATAATACCACTATCATGCGTGATTAAAAAAAAGAAGCTAAAATACGGTCAACACTGTTCTGCAGAAGTCTACAAAAGCAGAGAAACATACAGTACATTTTAGATTCACAAAAGAGTGAAGCTGCTGTTCCCTGACTTAGTGCTGATTTTTCTGACACCAAAGCACTGATGGTGGGTAATCAAGAGGCACTTCTGTACCTCAGTAAAATCATCCTTATTATCTAGCAAGTTAAGTTAAGACATCACATGACAGACACATCTTTCACTAGAGAGACATTTCTCCTCTCAATCAATCAGTCACCGGTATGGCAGCTCAGTGCATCTAATCAGCGGAGCAAGCAGCACATTGAGTTTCAATGCTGCTTTCCAGGGAGTCCTGGGTATTTCTATAATAAAACAAACAACAGGACAATTTAAAGACATCAAACAGTCGACAGTTGATGAACACTCTGTTATCAAGCGTTGCTTGTAGACTGTGGACCAGTTAGCGGCACTGTTATACTGAAGGCTGCTCTTCCTTTGCAGCAGTCCTGGCTACAGAGATTTCCAGGAGATGTGGGTCCCACCTCTTTGCTGCTAACCTTGTGTTGCCACGATCAAAACAGTGCTGTCAACAGATGTACAGCTGAACGATTTTGAATCTAATTGCAGTTATTTTGACTGATACTGCAATTGCGGTATTTAGAGGGAATGATCATTTTTGCATAATTATTCTCATTTTCAATCAAAAACATAATTATGGTGTGATTTTTGCAAGGACCAAAAAAGTACAAATATGTAAAAATATGATATGTAGGATATGTATTGCTGTAGGCCATATTGCAATTTATATACGATTTTGATATTTTGACACACATTTCACATTTAACAAGTATTGCATCCCCTGCGATTTGAAAATTGCTGTAGGCCATATTGCAATTTATATACGATTTTGATTAAGTCCTACACAGACATCCCTGTCAATATGGATACTTTCATTCTGTCCTTGCCAGCTGTTTGCAGATGTTTGTCTTCAATCTTTATGTGGTCCTTCAGAGCCTGGCCTGTCATGCGACGTGTAGCTCTTGTGATCACTTGTTGAAGGAAGCTGGTCTAAACCTGTAGTGTTGTGAGCCAGACTTCCACCGTTTGATAGGGACTTTTTATGAATGCCTTTGCTTTTCTTATTGCACTCAAATCACCTGCTAACTTTAGACCTTTTAGTCTTTAGTCTTATGCAGCTTTCACTATAGGCAAGTATCTAGTGTCGCACATGATACACAAACAAGAAGACCTGCTTGTAGATACGAACTGTACTTAAACACTAAGCACACTACTTCTCTGCTTGTCTTTACTTAGCCACTGAAGCAGATTTGTTGGCCCTTAAAACTTGATAATTTGATCCAGTAGTTTCTTTCAGAGCAAATTCATATTCTGACACAGAAATGAGGAAAGGTCAAACCCTGAGATGTGGTCATTAAAAACACATTACCGGGTTTAAATGGAGAGCCCTGAGTAATTGGTGTGGTAAAAACACAGTTATTGTAATAGCAGCCAAACTTGTCAACAGAAAAAACTGTCTGAATCTCAGCCAATTTGACAGTGATTCAGCATAGTCTTCAGTGATGAGCAATGAGATGGTGCAAAACGCTTCAGTTCGTGATACAGGCATTGCAAATTGAATAATTATTAATTATTACTGTTGTTGGAAATGCAAAAATGGGAAGAAATCAAAGAAATGCACAAGATTTGAACTGTAAAAAACAACAGCTTTGCCTGTGATTCAGATGAATAATAGTTGTAAAATATGTTACCTACTGAAACACAGGTGCTCCATATCTGGTCACTGTGCTGTATATAGTAGATTCATGTCACGATTTTGCCCCCTGTGTGTTAACACGGTTAAGTAGCCAGTAAAGCCTGCTCCCACTCAATATAGAAAAGTCATAATGTAATTACACAGCAGACTGAGAGAGGAAATACATCCTCCCCTGATGTAAACGGATCTGACTCATGAACTTGTCCCCCGGCAGTAATCACATCAATAATTTGATTTCTTTTGCACCTTTGGCCAAACCTCCAGACTCTGAATATAAATATATCTCTTCAATCCATGTTGGGAACAGATCTCGAGGAGGTTTTGACAGGTACTGTGTTCTTCCATCTTTGTTGATATGTAACAACTGTTTATCCTTGAGGTGGCTGGGACTCAACTGCACCTCACATTTAGCTGCTGCATATAAACCCAGCTCATTAGCACTTAATTAGTTTTGGGATGAGCAGCAGATATCGAGATAAGATATTAGGAGTTTAACTGCAAAATATGATTGCCACCTTTGGAAAAAGTGACAGACAAACAAGTGATAGAAAAACAACTCCACACAGTTTGAACAAAATAAATAATGCGCCTTAAACTGTCATAAACTGTTACATGCCGGATACACAACATTGTAAATACAGTTCTTTTTGTTCACAACAATAAAACAAACATATGGCAGTGATATTGTTTAAGACTGTTGTGTTTTGATGCAAATTCTGACTATGAGCTTGCTGATCTGTGTTGAAGCTTTGTTAGTTAATCATCACCTCTGCTGGGAGCGAGTCATTTTATGGCCGGCTTGCTGGTGCTGAATCTGTTATGAAGTTTGTTCTGAAAAGAGTCAAATTAGATAACACAAAATCAGTGAGGAAAACAGGCCCAACAGACCCAGTGCTGATTATGTCTCTCCCACACAATAGCCATGCCTGAAGTTTTGTATCTCAGTGAGCAGAGGATTTCAAGGGGGCACTGCAGTAATAGGCACAATAATTGGAGTTACCAGTGAGGCAGAGACGACGTCTTCTCTGGTGAGTTTTTTGCATTTCAACACAAAGATCTGGCGAGATTCACTTTGTAACTTTGCAAGTCTCCATGGTGCTATATCTGTGAACTTGTGAAAATCCCTCAGAGCATTTTAGGGATAATATGCATGGGGGAAATTAAGAGAATATTTTAATGAGATTCAAGACGTATGCAGACATATCTGGAGGCAGTCTGAAATGGGAGGCAAGGACAATTACAATACTTCCCAGTGTGGCACTATATGCAGATGTGGGTAAGAATCCCCATGTCCCCTCTGGTTGATGATGAGGGAATCTGGTGCATTTGACTCTGGGGGATTATGTCCAGCAAATGACCTTGGCTGCACGTCAACCTCTGTCTTTCTTCACATTGTAAAATATACTGTTACACAAAGCAGAAATGTCTTTGGAAACACTTCACAAATACATACAGAAGACTTGAAGAGTGAAGAGAAGTGAATGAGTGTCTGGGTGGGGGATAATGGATTTTAGGGGTCATTAAGTTAATTTCTT
This sequence comes from Micropterus dolomieu, assembly GCF_021292245.1. Taxonomy (NCBI): domain Eukaryota; kingdom Metazoa; phylum Chordata; class Actinopteri; order Centrarchiformes; family Centrarchidae; genus Micropterus; species Micropterus dolomieu. The sequence goes on along the minus strand of NC_060171.1, from coordinate 12,455,122 downwards.
TTGACATCTTATGATGAACTGCATCTTGGTTTATTTCCAAATTATTATCTATAAACTCATTTTCATCTTGCTTGAAATCGGTTCCACAACCTAATTTTAGCTAATCTCTGTCGACCAGCCACTCAATCCAGAAACCTTGTCTTCTTGCCAAACCAGGATTATCCTTGTAATAACTGCATCATTTCTCTCAGTGTTTGACTCTATGGCTGCAGGAGGCTACCACTGCTGAGCCTGAGATAATGCATGTGTGTAACATGCACTGAGAGAGGAGAACATGCTGGCTGGCAGCAGACTGAACTGAGAGGAAAGGTTGCTTTTAAAGTCTCATGACCTCATTCAGAAGAGTCTTAGCTGATCCCACAGGCTACTGTATGATTATTAGTGCAATACTGCTCTCAGGGCAAAATGGTAGTGTATCAGCACATGCAAATGGCTCTAAACAATGAAGGTCCAGAAGAGCTGGAATTAAGTTCACTGTCATATTGAAGTAATGTGGATTTGATGTTTTATGTGAGTTTTGTTTTCATTTCCACTTTTTAATTTTGCAGGCCTAATGAAAATGTACAGGATTATTAAGACTTTAAGGCTTGGAATTATTTCAATCTAACAATTATAATACAGCAGCTAAATTAAAAAGCTGCTCCCTGCTGTTAAATAACAAGAAAAGGACACAGCCGAGCATTAAAATACAACTTTTGACTCCCCCCCCCAAAAAAACTCGTCCAGCTGTTGTTCATCTGTGGTTGTAAGCCTGTAGGAGGCTAAAGTACTATTAGAGTGTGTATTTGGATCACAATTTGCTGGAATTGTTCAGTGCCTTGAAGCCACCATCCATCGGCAGCGGCGCTGCAGTGCGCGCAATCGGCGTGCGCACGCCCCTGAGTGATGCTGCGCACCCCCGCCTATGTGTGTGTTGGTGAACTGGTGGGAGAGGAGGGGACCAGTGACTGAGGCAGATGACACAAATGCAGGAGGCTCAACTGGACTCCACGTAAATAAACAGCAGACGGCATCGCTCTGTCGCGGGAGACTGAAGATACAGAACAGGCTCCGTGTTTCGCACCACCGAGGGAGGAGATAAGGTGAGCCAAATTATACCATACATAATAAACACGTGTCTGTAGCTTACACTGTCAGGAGTTTGTGGAGAAAGAAGCAGCACGTTGAGTTGGATGCTGTAACGCGGCCAATGAGAGCGCTTTCCTTTTCAGGCTTTTTCCTCAGGACCGCAAAGACACGAGGGTTGTTTTTCAAAGCTGAATCTCTAAAAATACACCACACTTTTCATTTACGTGTTCGCTGGTAGCTTTCGGTCACCAGAGAGAGCAGGTGCAGGTGCACATATTCCGTCTGTCAAATCATGGCTTGATATATAGTGGCTGCTTGCTGAGAGAAATCATTGTCACTTGTCCTGCAGTTTGAACCTTTGATGTGATCTGTCCTTTGCTATATGGTGCTCACATTACACGCTGTAAGTAAAGACAGATAGATGGATCTGCTGTATTTGACAGTTGTTTTTTTATGTCATGTGTTGATGAAATAGCTGTCCTCTTACACAAAATCCCCCATGTCCTAAGCTGATTTGCTCCCCACATGCTTAATTCCCTTCATATTCATATCACAACTTTGCCTGGTTTTGACTGACCAGTCAGTTTGTTTGGTCTAATATCCCTTCATCATACTCAATCTGATTATGGTAGCCCCCCTGAGATTCACCAGTTAAGTCCCATGCCATTTATTATACAAGCCAAACAATTCCTTTACTGGAAAAAAAACCACATTCCCAAATCCTCTGCTTACTTCCCCCTCCACCCCCTCCCTCTGACTCCTCTTGGTGAAAGCTTCAGTCAAGGGGGAACTCACCATCATGCAACACCCCCCCCCCCCCCCCCCCCCCCCCCCCCCCCCCCCCCCCCCCCCCCCCCCCCCCCCCCCCCATCCCCAGACAGTCTTGCTCATACACACACCCAAACACACATGTCTTGGCCACACACTTTCGCTGCCTGCTCGGATAGCCAAATGAATGCCATGCTAATGACCCCTGCTGTATTGTCCGAAGCTGTTGTTCTTATTTCTCTCTGAAAGGGCTGACACACTTTCTAGTAATGTTTATTCACTCCAGGCAGACTATTGTTAATCTGTTTAAGAAGATAACAATATCCCCTCTATCCCTGCCTTATGTCTAGTTTGCATTAATTCAGAAACAGGCGGCAAAATGTGCGATACCACTTTACATATTCATATCCCCGGCTGTTTGTGTGCCTTTCGGTGGTCTCTCCAGTCTTCTATATCTTCTGCATGGTAAGTCAGGATGTTGCTTGTGCCCAGAGAGCCACCACTCTGCTGCTCCTGGAGATCTACTGACAAGACATTTCAGGCTCATTTGACCAATGTAGAAAAATCGGGACAAGATAGTGACCTACATTGTGCTGCCATCTTTACTTTCACCCTCAGCACAAATGGCACTAGGAGGGGAGATTTGCATAACTAAGGGATTATCATGACACACGTTGGCTGGAGTTATTGTGAGAGCACCAGTCAGTCACACTGCTGACCTAAAACCAGTGGCGGGCAGCTCTGCTGCGGGGGCTATGGGAAAAGCTTGGGTGTTGGAGGGAAAATGCCACTAATTTCACTCTGTGGGCCGGAGAAACACGCAGACAATTCTGCGAGAAGTGATCAACGCTCCTTCTGTAAGCAGCTGTCTGTGGCATTGTGAACTCCGCCAACAGTAGGATGGGACAAAGTGTCTCATAGAAAGAGTTGTTCTGTGTCACTTGTGGTAATAATGATGACATCATTCTTTAGAGGAACTGATCTGAACCTTTCACGTGTTGATTCATTTCACCAAGGACTCACTTCATTTATGTAGTGACCCAACAAACTGCTGTTGAAGTCAGTAGACATTTAAAAAGAAGAAACTCAAAGTCCTCTCTGTTGTGTGGCATTGAAAGACACAACATTTTAAAGGTTACTTGGGGTTAATTACAATCTATGACTTATGATTTGTTCATATTCATCAAACTAGCTCCTCAAACGTGGGAATTTAATACTTTTCTTTGTCATATAGGATTGTAAACTGAATATATATTGGTTTTGGACTAACCATCCAATAAATCAAGCAAGTTCAATGTGAAAAAACCACCTCCAGCTGTGGGAAATTGTAACAGGCATTTTCACATTTTTGGACATTTTCATACACAAAAACATACATAGTAAAAATGAATTGAAATAATAGTCAACAGATTAATTGATAATTGAAACATTATCATTCTATTCAGCCTAATCAAGCAATATGTTTGTGAACTAACCAGACGATCCTAAACTACTTTATTTAGAGGTTAAACTACATGTGAGTGCACCAATAATGTCAATAATCCCTCATTGCACAGGAAAACTTTGTGCAAGTACAACTACAATAAGTAGGTCAATGTTGAACCAGTGTTGGTCTGTGAGCTGTGGTTGACTGACTAATAATTTCACTGTCCACCTTTGATTTCTCTTCTAAATAAGTTTGTCTAACCTCTGGGTTTGTTTACAATCTCTATGGTCATCTGACTACTTGTGTTTCTGCCCGATCTGACTTCCTTTTACTGATGTTGCCATAATCTCAGTGCAGTGTTATTCTTACCAGTAGCAATTACAAAAAAATGCCCAAGTTAAAGAAAATTGAAATTTCAATAAAGTGCTGCAGTAATTTCTTTTTTATTGAGAGTGGCACGGGCCCAGTTAAATAACGCACCATCACAGGTCAGCCCTGCTGATTGACTGAATGAGTGAGTGTGTTCTGGAGACACGTGTAGTTGCCCTGAGTGGAGTCGATCCAGCAGCCGTTGTGAATAGAAGTGCTGTGCTGCTCAGCTGTGATGAAGCTAAATCTCAGGGGACTTGATGGAGGCCCATGCCTATCTATTAGTGTCACTGGGTGTTTCTTCCCAGTGGGCCAGTCACACACAGCAGCATAGCACACTGACATCGCCTGGAACTCCTTGTCACAAGCATGTTCATCTCATTTTAGGACTGATGAGCACCTCATTAGAGCACCACAGAGGGAATGCTGTCCCCCCCGCTTCACGGCTGCCTAAACACTTGCCTTGGTGGTTGCAATTTGGACAAATCTATACAGGGGCAGATGAGTACATGCAAAGAAGGACATAGATGTTCATTACACACATACACAAACACATACACACACATTTCACTTTCTCTGTCCCGCTCTGTGAGTGGGGCCTGTATGTTTGCAAGCTGGTGGGTGCAATTAGAGTTTCACACTCAGTTAGGCAGCAGCTCTAATGGGGATTGACACGTTCCTGCGAATCCGCTCCACACAGCTACAACTGTTGATGTTTACATACTAGACCTGTATTATATTATCAGGAGTGGATGGTGACAGATGACTAAGACAAATGGATATTTGGTGAGTTATGTATTGCTAGCTAGAGTGGTTTTCTGAGTAATTACATAAAAGTTGCAGTTCCTTTGCTATTTTCTATTTTGTCTCCTGCAGGAGCACAGCTTCAATGATTTATGATGAGTTATTGCTTAAATGATTGGTGGATAAATCGATAGTTGATCAACAGAAAATTAATCAACAACAGTTGATAATGGGATAATCGTTTGCCATCGTTTGGTTCCAGCTTCTCAAATGTGAGGATTTGTTTGCTATATTATTGTAAATCTGGCTGTGCAATGTCTCTTCGGGTTCTGGGAACTTGTGAAAAATAAGCATATAAACATAATATAAATGAAGTTGCCACCCTTTGTTAATGATTTGGTAGCTTAAGGTACATTATATCTCATATTGATGATCAATTAATTGTTTATTATATTTTAAGCAAACATTTTTTGGTTCTGGCTTCTCAAGTATGAAAATATTGTATTTTTAGTCTTCTATGATTGTAAACTGAACATCTGGGTTTCAGCTGTTGGTCAGACAAAACAAGCATCTTGAATATGTCAACTTGGGTTCATTTTTTGCTTGTTTTAGACATTTATAAAGTAAAATCATTAGCAGATTCAATAATGAAAAATATTAATCTCAAGCTTTGTTAATCACAGATACCATCTTGAATGTTAGTACATTAGGTTGTATTTTTTGGGGCAGCAGGTAGTGTGGACAGATGGTGAATTAGTAGCGGTCAGTGCGTACGCCCCTGGATGGCCCACAGTGACGGAATCATTACACACCAGAGCTTTACACCATGACAGTCATCAAGCCCAATTACTCAAGGTTGCCCAGGGAACGCTATTATTGCACATGTCAGGTTATTACACCTCTTAGTGAGAACAAAGCATTTAGAGATGTCCAAACTAACTGCCGAGGAGTGACAGCAATGGAGCCCCCTTTTGAAGTGGGAGGTTGGGATAGTGGAGTTGGTTTTATGTTCCCTCTAAACCCCCAGTAGAGCGCCTGACAGGTTAACTAGCTCCATGCATCTCTAGATCTGACTTCCAGTCAACCTTGATTTAAGGGACTTGATATGAACAAATGAAGATGAGACTTGAAATGTGCGCTCAGTGTATGTTTTCAGAATTTTCATAAGATGATCTGCTGTCTTGCCACCCAGTAGAAGAAGTGCAAGGAGGGAAAGGAGAAGTGGGAGTGTTCTGAAGCTTTTAGGGTTGCAGGGAGGAGGAGGGGTGGATCATGTACCTCAGGCGACGCTGAGAAGGGGCAGGGGGAACAAAGGGGGTCTGTTTTCGCTGTCTGTACTGGCGGGACGGCTGTTCTCGCCTCTTTCTTGCAGTATAGGGGGGTGATGCAGGGTTATGCCTGAGGAGATCCACAATAGAAACCCGGGTGTTGGAGCCTCAGTTTGAACACACAGTTGTTCCTGCTGAAGTAGACTGGAGAGGCAGTCCTTGCTACCCACAGCTTCGGGCCTGTTGTAGCTCTGGCCAAGTTTGGATGGGCAGCAGATGTTGGAGAGGTAGTTTGTGGCCCAGTGGCAGCACAAAACAAGGACCAGTGCTTCCCTTTCCTCTCCTGAAAACAACAGGAGGTGGGCATTGCTCCACTGGCAGGGTGCAGGCTTGCCAAAAGTACAGAGAATTCATGAAGAATGTGCACTTGAATGCTTTCTAGTCTGTTCTCAAGCCTCCATCTTCCTCTTATTTGCATAGAGCTTAAGAAAAACTCACGCACATCCCACTCTCTGTTGGCACAGCGATGCAGCTCACTTGTGTTGTCTAATAGCTCAGCAAATACATCGCCACAGCTCTTATTCGGCCTCTAACATTGGAGATTTAAAGAGTGGGCCCTGCCAAACAATCCACCACAAGCCTCCACACTCTTATCAGCCTGTTGTCCAACATTACATCCTGGAAACTTATAGAAGTGGGGGTCTGCAGACATAAACAAAGCAAAGGCGTGGATTATCTTTATTGTCCCAGCACATGATGCAACAGTGATTGAATCAACAGGAGAAGGGGACACTTAGCTGTCAGCTCATGAATAAAGTTGACATGGAAACACAAAGTGGCTTTGCCATGGTTGAGGAGGCTTGCTGACCTCGAGGTCTTATTTAGGCCAGGCCTAATGCCCTTACCCTCTGCTCCACCCTCTGCCCCCTCCCACACCCGGGCCGAGGGTAAGACACCATGTTAGCAACTCAGCAGCCACCACTGAAGGGCCCTTAATCCAAGTGGGATGACAGCTTGGCTCTAGATGCTGTTTCTGTGGCGCTGAGACCAATGGGCTTTTATTTTCCTCTTTTTCATCCCTTAAACCCCCCAAACACAGCCACAGGAATCCTGGGAAAAAAATAGACAAAGGAATGGGATGGTAAACAAAACCAAGTGTAGATCTGAGATTCCTTCATTCAGCAGAAGATAAATGTGCACGTCCTTTGAGATATCAAAAGCACAAAATACAATGCTGACTAGGGTTGCTTTGTTTTGTGTTTTTTATTGTCCTGGTGCCACGTGTTTTGTAAAAAAACATCATCTATACCCAGATAATCTTTGCCCAAGCTTCCAGTGAATGATTAGGGAAGATTAAGGTCAGAAAACCATTAGAATCATAAAATGTGGTGCCGCTGTCAATCCAAATCCCCTTTCCTTCTTTTACACCAATCAGCTGAGCAGTCCAGACATCACGTGTGGAGAGAGGTCCAAGCAGGCCAATAGTTACCATTCATACAACAATGAGCATCAGACAAGTTTGCCGGTAGACTGAGTGACTGTACCAGGCAGCTACAGCAAACTCTCCTTTTCCAGGCTGATCACGCTGCCATGCTGAAGTTCACTTAACACTGGCAAAACACAAGTAGTGATGATGTCTGATATCCGGCATTTAGAGATAATTGACATTGGCCGATACCTGCACTCACGAGGCTGATAAACAAAAGATGTCCATGTACACATCTGCAGACAGCATTGTCAGTGTGGCTGCTGTGTTAGCGCTTCCCCTTGTGAGTTTTGGGAAGGTCGTGCAAAATTACTTTCGAGACCCAAATTTCCTCAATCACCATCGTGTTTTCTAAATTGTAACTAACTTCTAACTCTCCCAATATACTGTACATAAACATGTACAGTATATTAGATTGTACTCTGCATGGAATAATGGAATTACTTCTTTTCTTTGTTTTGATATTGGCATTATATGTCAGCCTTTGGACACCCTGCTCTCTAAATGTCGGCATCGGCCACTGAAAAACCCAGATCGATTGACCATTAGTTTCAAGTCACTCATCAAGTAAAAATGTCAAACATTTGTTGGTTCCAGCTTCTCCAATGTGAGGATTTGTTGTTTTTCTTAGTTTTAAATGGTTGAATATATAATGTACGGGCTTTTTGACTATTCTCTGGATATTTGGTTTCTAATAATATTATTATAGTCCTATGCTAAACAAATTGGTAATCAACAGATTTATTGATAATCACTATGTGTAGCACTAGAATTAAACTGATCTACTGCAAAAATAACTATAAACTAATATGTATTTGTACTGTATACAAAGTACAGGTTGCTTTATTTCCCCTGTAATTACACAACACAGATCGCAAAACAGATTTGAGCAATTTTCAGGATTTCCTTTGCATCAAGGACATAATTCAAATACTAATTTCAACCACTATGAAAAGAAAATTGCTTGTAAATTTGATTTATTAAGAGAAACCCAAGGACATCCAGGATAAAGTTGTCTGTGCTCAGGCCCTGTGCCAGAGCAATTTAGGATCAAATGCAAGTAATGGAATAGCAATCAGTGTAATCTCCTTGCGGTCAGTCCTTGCTGGTTTCTCAGCACTGGGCGTCTTTAGGAGCTGGAAGAATGTAATTGTCACTAAGATAATTCCTTGCTGTGGGCTAGCTGGGCCTAGCTGTGGGGAGGGGAGGATGGACAAATGGCAACTTCATTTATCAGGATCTCCTTTGAGGCTGGCTGGCCTGATAACCCAATCAAATGTCTAGTGTGGCTGAGAGCTGTCTGGACCAACACTGGGCTTTTTCAGCTCTGTGTTCTTCCCTCTGCCTATGTGGAAATATCAATGAGTCTTTGTCAGTGTGCCATGTTTTACTGCCAAAGCACTATGGTCTTAAGAGCCTGATGCAAAGTCTCTGAAAGAATAAATGTCACTAATAATATTTAATTTTATGGACATTTTAGCAGAAGAAATCATCTTTTTCATATTTTACCACACACTTACACCACTGTATGATTTGGATCTTGGTGATGAATGGCATTCCTTATATTGGTTTTAGATTGTATTGTTCTGGCAGAGGTTGAAAAGACCCTGGTCTGAAGCAGACCTAATGCTTGGGTCTTCAAGGTTGGCTGGTTTTGGGCCTCTCAGGGCTCAAGGCACAATGACCACATCTCTGTATGAGCGGAGCCATGGTGGACATGTTACTCAAAGGGGTTACTGCGTGACACAGAGCACGCCTCCACAGATCCTGTGAGAGAAAAATAGGACACATTCACTCATTGGTCATTTGTGATGTGTCACTGAGGTGGAATTCATATAGCTCCTGGTTTTGAAGTCAGTATTTTGATTGTAGTTGACATTTCAGGGTACTCAGAAGGTTCAGAGTCAGAGTCAAGGGGCGCTCTTTAGATGTTCACCACTGCTTTCATGAAATGTAAATGGTGTGAAATAATATGAAATTGTTAATGTACTTGGGGGATCCAGTGTGCTGCTGTACTCCTAGGTTGTACGCATTTTGTCAGCTATACGAGCTAAACATAAATGCCCATCTGAGACTTTTACATAATCGTTAAAACTGCTATCACAGTAAAAATCTCAGTTCCCCGTGATTGAATGGTAATGATTAAAATAGTATTTTCATATCCAACGTCGGCCTTTGAGTTGATGATATCACAGCACTTATGGAATTATTAAAACCTGTTTTATAATCACAGCTTGTAGCCATGTGATCTAAATAAAGAGCAATCGCTACCCTGAGAGCAGATTATCCACTGATCTCTACCAGTGTCTGTCTCTGTCTGTCCCTGTTCCTCTGATTATTTCCTTTTTGTCCTTCCTTCAGTATGACTCTCAGAGTATATTTCATATCTGCATTTGCTAACCTGGCAACAACTATTTGTAGTGTAGTATGTGTTCTTGGTAACTACTATACTAACATTAAAACCTAAGAAATGTCTTAGCTTTGGTAACGTTTACATAATGTAAACATGAAGTCAATGTAGCTTTATAAGCTGTAGCATATCCTCCAAAAATGTAGTTTTTAGTGGCACAAACAATGTAATAAACATAGTCCTGCCAATAAAACCATGTAAGTATGACATTATCCATATGGTTTCACAGTTGTATGCATCCTTTTCAGAATAAGTGGAAATCTGATTATGCCTGACATTGTTGCTGTTGTCATTTTAATTTGTTTTGAAATGTAATTTAAAACCTTCCTAGTTTACTTCATATTTAAACAGCATTTTGTACTATTTGTTACTACATTTTTTACTCTTTAATGTATTAGCAAGATAACATTAGCTTTGTCATTTGGTTCACTTTGCTAACAGCTACACCTTGCAGTTTCATGGTGTAAATATTTAGTAACAACTAGCCTCTACAGAGAAACTGGTTTATGAGGTGCAACCCGTTTTGATTTAGTTATCTTTACATCTCCACTTAGTTAACACGTGACTACACTGTGTTTAATATCCAGACAGACCAACCATCTCCAGTTACTGCAACAGGCCACAGTGAAAAGAAGCGTAGATTCTTCCCTCTTCTATCTTTCCTTTCACTGGTTTTGAGAAAGGGACACTCATTATGCTATTTGAGACAAAACACTATCTGATTTCACAACTGGTTACCCTCAAAAAGTCCCTATTACATAGAATCATCTGGGTCTACGTAAGGTTATTATAATTCTGGAGCTTACATGTTGACACTGACTTATCCCAGGGTAAAGCCTGAGGCAAAGTAGCTAGTAGTTCATTATATCAATGCATATTTTAGATTTCCCTGTTTTCAGTACTGCTTTTAAATGTAGGCGTTGTTCATTGATATAGTGCATAATCAGACCAGAATTGGGGGAACCACATGGAGGTCGGACTAATTGGATTCTCCACGGTCATCGGCTGAAAAAAAAATCTAATTAAGCCTTAGGCATCCCAAGTCAAACTCCCCAGGATTACCCTGGCCTTGCACCCAAAATCTAACCCTGGGAGAGAGTGATAACTAGACTCCCATAATCTGAAGCTAGTCTGACTGTGGTGGGGGTGGATGGGGGATTGATGATGAAATCCCTGCAAACTTGCTCTGCCAACCCAACTGCAGGGATGGTTGACGTCACCTCAGGTTCACTAGTATGTCAGTCACGTCAACCACGAAGCAGTGAAACACATCAGGTAAATTAAGTTCAAATCATACATCACAATTTGAGATTTGCCAAAGTACTCCACTTTGTTCTGAAGTTCAACACTAAAACAGGAAATAGTGCATATAGATACAGTAACGTCAGTGTGTTTTGGGGAGATAATGATAGAAAAACTGATTTCATGCAGTGCTTTATCCGTATTGCTCACAATCCCCCGCACTTTGAAGTCAAATTAGAAGTATGTCTGTATGGGTGGAAACAACAGACAGATTAGAGAACAGAAAACATGCTTTGAAAGAGCATATAACCCTCCTTCTCCTCCTCCTCCTCCTCCTCCTCCTCCTCCTCCTCCTCAAATCTGCCTTTTGAGACAAAATAAAAACCACAAAGTATCTTTCCTTTTGTCCAACTTTAGGATGTGGGTTGGATGTATGCTCTGAATTTTAGGGTTTGATTTTCACTCACTCTTTTGTGTGTCTTTTGAGTGTCCATTGAGAAAAAGTACATGTTTACTGTGGTCATTTGTCTGTGAGGAGAATATCTCACAACAGGAGACCACTGTTCATCAGGTGCTTGTCTCAAGGAAGTAGGGATGAAGGGAGGTAGAGGTGAGGAGAGCGAGGGGTCAGGATGGGGCGAGAGACAGGGAAGAGCCAGTGACCAGGACATGCTCTCCCTCTCACCAGGATGCAGCCAAGTCTGAAATATGGCTTTTTATTTTTGATCTTGGAAGGCCTGCGGATATGTCCCTTCCCCACGTGTCTCCAAGGTGTCATTGACTTATATATATATATATATATATATAAAGTTATATATAAGAATAAAAAGTTGCTTGTCATTTCTTCTTGCCTTCTGACAGGATTCGATGGTTGTGAGTTGTTTTTCCTGGTCTAGCATTAAATAGCAGCCTGAGTGAGAGCTGAATATGCTCTTCTGGCCTCAAAACAAAAGCCCCAAATTTATTTCACTCACTCTGTTTATCTAAGCTGTGATTCAGCCGGAATGGGACTTTGGATATGAATTTCGAGTGGAAGAAGAGCGTTGGCAGCAGTGGCAGGGCCACGTCCCTGACAGCCCTGTTGAATTAATACCTTCCAAATGGCTTGTGTAAAGAATGAAAAGAGGAGCCTTGAAAAAAACCCTACAACTGATCTAATGCACTGCTCTGATGGAGGTCCATTTTTACCCGTAATGTGTTGTGAAACCATCCTTTTTTTATTCCTGTGACTCATATTGTGTGGAATAGAAGCATAATGGAGTAGTGGCCACGGAGGAACCACCCGGGACAGCTCATCATAGCACTTCAGTTTGATTGACATAGCGCTTCTTTTTTCACATCAGACGTGGCAAAATGGTATAAAAGTGGCTCCTTTACATAACATTGGACAATTGCATGGCTAACCTCCTTCATTCACCACTGGGCCTCTGTGAATTCAAACTGGAGCAACCTCAACATATCTGTGTTTTGTAATGCTAAAATTAGCAGAATCTAAGGCATGTGCTTGATATGGTAATAGGGCAAGGAAATTGTGTTTGAATGTTAATTCTCCATTTTACCATGGGTATTTTACAGAATTGGCTTCTTAAATTAAACAAAAAATGTGTTGGTTTTGGTTTGACATTTAACATGGGGAATGTGAATAGGCCATATAGATGGAGGATGTAAATGTATATCGCTAAATTGTGATATACAACATTTTCTGGAAATCAATTGAGAAACATGAGCTTAAAGGTTCATTCTTGACATTAAAAACAAACAAATTCATACAAATTGTAACAAAAACTGGTCCACGTACAACCACATCTCGTGGCTTCATCAGGATCTTGAATCACTTTTCATTAGTTGTTATCTCTTTTATTCCGTTTTGTTCTCATTTGCTTGGATTCCTGTCAGATTGTGTCCCTTGTCGTTCTCAAAATACTGTCTTGATTGTTTTACCTATGTCCTCTGTAATGTTATGTGATTATATGCTGATTGATTGATTTTGTCTAAACTTCTTGCATTGTACATTTCTTACTGTGCATGTTGCTTGCCTTACTCCATATAGATTTTTAGTCTCTGTTTAGCTACCTAATGTTTCATCTGCTTCCTCGTGTTATGATTTTACATGTTGCTTGCGTTATTGTTATTCTAATAGATAATGTAACATTTGGCCAAGGGACAGAAAATTTTCTTTTTGGCAAACACATTTACATCGATAAACTCACAAGGACAATGGCATGCACTCTCCCAGGTATTTCTAAATCAATCAATCAATAAATAAATCACTTTGATGCAAAAAGCAGGGATATCCCCATTTGGGAAACTCTGTTTTGTGTGTGTACGGCTCTATTCCATCTTTGACTTGGCATTCATTGTATTACTGAACTGATCAGATGATTGTAAGTGGGTCAGTCAGGCTTCATCATGGATCACTATGATTAGCTGCCTAAGCATTCTGGCCATGGATATGAAATTGTGAGGATTAAATATAAGATAACATCTCATTAATCCCTACGGGCTAATTTAAATAGCTTCTGTCATCGTACCATGCCGTTTCTTCCCCTGCTTCCTTCAGCTCATTTCTTACTCAGAACAAAGCTTTCTTAGAGAGAAAAAAAAGGCAGCAAAACATCCCACAGAGTACTGCATCATGCTGGATGATTTATGATAGTGTTGGTTGAGGTGGCATAAATGGACACTTTTGTGACACTGAGATGTTAGTGCCTCTTTGACTCACACAGTCACAGCTCTCAGCTGTGCCGAGTGCAGGCTTTAAATGTTTAATGGAGAGTCAAGGGATGAGGGGCATTTTCTGTCTCTCTGTTTCTGTCTGCATAGTGTTTCATTCCCACCTGGCCAAGCTCCAGTGCTCACTGCAGCATTCTGACCCGCTATGCTGCTGCATTGAGTCCGAATACAAAGCCTCAATGGAGACTTTTTAGCCCCACTGAAGTTATGCAGTATATTGACTAGAAGCACAGGTTTCTGTTCTCAAACTTGGCCGGACTGTAAAGTTCCTCTGTCACTTGACTCTTGTGCACCTGTATTTCTAGCCTGGCCTTCCTCTTCACAACATCAGTGTCAAGGTAGTATGCAGGTTGTTTGACCACCACCCACCAGCCTGTGTCATGGTCAAACCCTCAGCATTGGGGAGTAGCCCAGGCTGTCCTTCAATGGCTCTTTCACTGCCACTTAGTGACAATGCATTTTTTCCATGCCATAAAGCAGATGCTGTTTTATAGCAGCACAATACTAGGCCCATCTGAAACTGTTTACCATGTGAAAGGCACACCGGGATCAGGATGCCTACCACTGTGTGGGGCTTTTTGACTTGCCACTCTATAATAAGTACACACTGGAAGGAAAAGGAGCAGGCAGCTTTAACTGGCATTGTGATCACTGCATAGAGAGAGGAAATGCAGTATAAAGTGCTGATCCAGGCTATTCTTCAACAGCCGGGACTTTTAATACTTACTAGAAAGATCTTACAGAGATTACTGTGACATCAAATGAGCTTGTCAGCAGTAACACCCACAACAGATAAAACTTGCAAGGGGACGTGCATTTTAAGTTTTGTCCACCCGAAAACAGATTGTCCTACAAATTATTATAATGCTTTAACATTTTAGTGAGCGCAGTGCCATGCCAGCAATCCCTGACCTGAGTTCTGCTGCATCTTGAAACAGCCGTGGCAGGTGTCCTCTGGATGAGGACACTGATCTTTTCAGACCTCTTTATCTTGAGAGTCAACAAAACGTAGAACTAAGAAGTGAAGTGAAAACAGCTTGACTACAGAGGCTTAACAGAAAAACCCTGCCGTTAAATGATTAGCTTCCTCTTTTTGACTAGTACCTGTCTTCTCTTGTCTTGCTGTTTGTTGTCAGTTATTTGAAGAGGCTCCCCTTGTTCCGAGTTGTCTGCCCTCAGGTCTTGTTGTATGATGTTGCCCCCGACCTCACCACCCCCCGCCGCCCTTATAAAAACAGTTTTGAACCAGTACTGCTGTTGGACTTACTGGTAGTCTGTCTGCAAGGATTCTTAGTCACTAATTGAGCACTCAACCATAGAGGGACCTTGAAAGGCCAGAGGTACCTGACGAGACAGGCTGGTTGGTCAGTCACCCTTCACAGTCAGTCTCTACCGCACCCCATACATGATTTCAGGCCCTAGAAGGACCTGCTGGAGACAGTCAGCACTCAGACCTCCTCCTAAAGCTAAGGTCCCTTTAGCCCCCCAGCACCACTCAGAGGGTTTATCCTCCCTGACAAGAGTTATCCAAGGTCTCCAGTCCTCAACTGGTTGTCAGTCATGTCAAGGACACACATTTATCGTGTCAAGAGCCTGGAGAAATAAGAACAGCGCTGCACACATAAACACCCAGACGGGGACATGTTTAAGTACATTAACCCAACTGTAGTCCCACTACAGAAGAAGGATGTCACTATGGGAAATAAGGAAGTAACCGTGGGTGTGTAAACCAATTGTATAATTTGATTTCTGCTTGTGTAGTGGGTTGATGGCAATGCATTTGGGTGAATATGTAGCTCAGCTCACTGAGACAATAGTGCTGCTGGCTGTATTAAAAAATGTTTGAGCAGAACATTTTTTTTTAGCAAACGTAGTGACTAGGAATGGGGATCGTTAATTTTTATTGATATTGATACCCTTATTGAGACTGCTGAACTATCAATACTTTACTATGATTTAGTGATGGTTATTTGTAGGGTTGCAACTAACGACTATTTTGATAGTCGATAAATCTATCGATTATTGAATAACCGACTATTCGGATTATGAATCGCAAAATGACATAATGCCTCTCATTTAGCAATTAGCCTTGAAATTAAACCTGAGGTTGTTTTAGGCATGTGCCAATTAACAGTAAAAAGAGTAAAATAAATACTGCTTTCAAAAATGCATCTTTAATGAACGTTTCTGCTGCAGCAACAGAAAGTTCCACTGAAACACGTCCTGATAAGCAGCGTATCTGCTGTTTAGTGACAGAGCAACTTTCACGCCAGTACTGCAACACCCCGGGACAAACTGACACTGTATAGAAAGAAAGGAATAACGTCATGCATTTCATTTGCCGAATTTACAAGAGGGGATCAATAATAACGATTTTGTAGTAGACATTTCACAACAAAAATAGTTTCCCCTTACTCAACAACTCACAAAACTCCGTGATTTTTTTAAGGGAGTTTGGGGCGGATTAGCCGCCGCCTCACGCACAGACGGGAGAACTGTTTTCTCTTCTTTAGAATGTATGAAATTGTCTGGTGTTGTCTAATCTTGCACACTCGGCAGCAACATGTTCTCCAGCTGGAAACGTCGTTTATGATTGTAAAGTCAGGGCACATCTGGAATGTGAACATGGCCGTTGTGTATCATAATTATGTGCTACTCACAGCACCATTACTGTAACAATCAATCAAATTGACCAACTGTATAGAAAACGTTTCAGCTCATAACGTGAAGTAACACAGCTTTAACGTGAAGCTAGCTCGCTAACTAGCTTACCGACACGAGTCTTCATCATCCACAGAGACACAACGTTATGCGCCTCCTCTTCAGATGCTCCGGTGTTTCCAGGAGAGCTCAGCTTTGCTGCAGTTCACGACCTTTCTGGCTGTGTGAAGAGTGAAATGCTGCCACACTCTGGAGGTTTTAGGTTGTGAAGGTGTTACTGCAGCTCTGATGTTGTTTTAGTAACCTTAACGTTACTGTTAACATCACTTTACTCTGTTAAGCTGACGGTGTTGCTACTATCAAACAAAATTTAATAATCGATTTTTGTCGACTATGTAGATTTGTTGTTGCACCCCTAGTTATTTGGTAAGACCAGACCCAACGGGCATGAGGTAGGCCTGCACGGTATGAGGAAAATATTCAATGTGCGATAACGTTATATATTGAGATGAAATATCACTTGCAATAAATAAACATATATTGAAGTGTACATATTAACTGCCTGGTTGTTTTAAATTTAATATTTTAAATACAGCTAAATGTTGTTTCTAGAGCAGCAACATTAATGTTTACAACAGCAAAGTAACTCAATAACTTTATCTGACATCACAAGTAGTGAGTGATGTTTAGAAAGAACAACATCAGTCTGTATCAGTCCTCTCTCGCTGGCTGCAGGTAACGTTACCAGGTAGAAGGACGAGAGGCTGGTTTGCCTCAGCCAGCAGCTGAGTTTTTAAGACTACAGACCAGTCTTTTCTCCAGACAGACAGCTTTCTATTTAGCTTGTTTTTAACATTTGGCTAATGCCAAGCTAGCGTTAGCTGTGCTTGTCTTAAACATATAGGATGAGGACAGAGAGATAAATTAACCATTTCTACATGTTTAACGTTACCTTACAGACAGGTGTATTGATAAAGTATTGTCTTTTTACTTGCGAAGGTTTTATTACACGTAAGTAAGGTTTTACAGTAACGAGTGTAGCTGTCATCAACTAACATTACAGTAGTTTGGAGCTAACTTAACCCTCACCGTATTCCACCGCGACGGCGCCGCCTCTCGCTCTGCTTCCGCTGCTTGTGTGTGTGTGTGTGTGTGTGTGTAGGAGCCAACAGAGAGCAGGCAGAGACTGCAGCCTGATGATTTTCTTATCCATTGCGTTGCAAAATAAAACCGAATTGACGCTCGAGATATACATCATAGAACCCGCAAGTCTTGATAGCAGTATCGATAAGCTCGAACCTTATTGATTTTCGGGTTTTGAGAAATTTTGGAACCGGGTCCCTTTGGAACCGGGTCTCGATCCCCATCCCTAGTAGTGATGGGATGGTAACGTCAGTATGTCTGTCATTAGGTTGGTTGGTTGATCGGTCTACCACTTTGGTTCAGACTGAAATTAGGTCATATGGCCATAATGGTTTCTACAGACATTCACAGTCCCCAGAGGTTGAAGGCTCCTGACTTTGGCGATCCTCTGACATTTCATCTAGCTTCATCATGAAAGTTTTGGTTTTGAGTGACATGTCTCGACGGCTATTGGATAAATTGACAGTAAATGTGGTACAAGCATTCTTGTACCCCACAGAATTAATTGTTATAACTTAAGTGATACTTGAATGATTAGAAAATATTAGCATGCTAACACATTAAACTAAGATTGTGAACATGATAAACATTATACCGGCTAAACATTAGCATGTTAGCATTATCATTGTGAGAATGTTAGCATGCTGACTTTAGCATTTAGTGCAAATCACTGCTATGCAGAGACTCACAGAGCCACTAGCATGGCTATAGACTATTGCACAAAACATGCAACATGCAGTACATTATTCTCACTTGACTTTCTGACAATGGGGGCATTTTTAAAAGTTTTAACTGGTGAGTCCTAGTTTTTATAAAGTATTTAAATTGTTTTTTTAGAGCAGAAAGAGGCCAATTTGTGTCAAGCACTTTCATACAATACATCCCATTCCATTTTATGTGGTACAGCATATTTGAGAACAGTTTCTTACGTACCAATTTACAATTTTTCTGTCCAATCTGTCAATAAAAGACATCTGGTGTGGATAAGGATAATGGAAAACACTTTTAAGCACACTGTCAATACATTCAATCCCACAATGAATCCCCTCCAACCAATTTGTGAATTAAAAAAAGGTGATCTGTTCACCCAACAAAACCATTACATTACTTTTTTATTATGCCGCTGTCTATGCTGTCATCTAAGTTATTTCAGCAGCGAGCATCTGTCCCATTTTATTTTATCATTTCCCTGAAGAGTACAAGGTGTCTTGTCACAATTGCAGCAATGTTAGTTTTGCTTATCAAGAATGAGGCAGAAGGAACACAGACCACAGAGACTGACACACATACAGTAGAAGATGGTGTGAAATCCCACTAGGTTTTGAATAACTGAGCATGTAGCACAGATACCAGAGAAATCACTGAGAAAACTCAGACCTGAATGCCTGTAAATGACAAGGCTGTTGTCGCTAGTAAATCAAGTGAAGGCTTTTTCTTGCAGCTTCTTCTTATTGTTGGAGCCAGTTTCTCTGACATCGTGCATTCAGGCAGAGCTTGTCTCTCAGCTTCGTTTTGTCACTAATTTATTCATTTAAGCAGTGGCAGCCACACTCAAAGACAATGGCACACAATCTCTGTGTGGAATTAACCTCAATAATTATGCAGGTTTAAGAAAAGAAAAGCCCAATTGTTACACACTCCTCAAAATTCCTGCCCCCTTCTGGGCTTGACATCCAAGTGAATTACTGAACTCAAGAAAATATTCAATTTTCCTTCCACTCGGAATAACAGTGCTCTGCAATATTTGTGTAAGAATATTTAGATTGTACCCTCCAAGGTCAACTGTTCTTGTTTACGTTTGCATTGCAGTACTCAGCCTAATGGAAGCATGTATCCACAGTAAGTGCATTATCCCTTGCTAGCAGTGCATGGCATCCATTTTCTCAAAACATTTTAAAGGAATCGACTTTACGCGATTCCAATAAAGACCTGGTTCAGAGTGCTAATGGGTCGTTTGATCAATACATGAGCTTTTCCACTGTAAATACCATAGTTGGCTGAACACATTTAAAGGAGAGCTTTAGAATCCATTAAGTATTCAGGCACCATTTGAGCTGACCATTTGGAGCTAGTATCATATCACGCTGATTTATTCTCACGTTGGAATATCATTGAGTTAAAACACTTGTCCTTATAATCCTGTAGTTAGTTTTATTTCAGAGAACATAAATTACAACGTCTTAAATACATCTACTTTATGTCAGGAAACATGTTTTGTATCCTCAACTACAAGACTGTCTCCAAAAAGGCCTAACTGGCTAACTTAAAGATGCCTCGTTTTCTTATAAACAAACAAAAGTTATGTTGACATTCTGCATTTCTTACCAAAACACATTGTGTGTATTCTTTAGATCGAGCAAATGTGCTTGCAGTCTTCTTCCCCCTTGCCTTTGTTGTCGCATTGCTGTTATCGTTGCTCAGTGGAATAGCAGTAAACAAATGGCTAGATATGAATGTGCAGGTTTTATAAACAAAACGGGGACCCACTTGTAAAAGCATTGCAGTACTAGTGATTAAAAAACTCCACAGGATATCTTTGTGCATCATGCATTCAAAAAATCTATTTTTGCTTTTATCTTAGTAAACGATTAGCTGCATAGTTCCCAGTAGAAAATAACAATGGAAAACAAAACTCATTTCCCATATCGTTGAGATGTCACCTTCTACACTGCCATACCATCCAGTTTCAGCATTGATTAGTAAAATTTCAGAACTCAACTGGGCACACCTTTGCTTCTCAGATAACTTATATACAAACATAGTTCTCCGTACCATATTTATATTTCAACATCCTAAATATAATCCATATGTCATTGGCCCACTGTTACTTACTATTAGCAACAGCAACAGTTTCTCTTAATATACACAGACCTTTTCATTGATTGAAATACCTCACAAAACCTGTAGTTCTTAAACAAAGTGCTCATTTTATTTGGCCATCACCCACTGATTTATTTACCCTGAATATTTATTCCTTCTAGTCAGCCTGCTTTCTTCTATATCATGCAGTTGACTGAGCTACACACTTCCTATATCATATACTCCACTGTAGCCAACTTTGATGCATATTTGTCCTACATATACTACTGCTGAAATTTTTAGTTGATCAACTGAAAGTTGAAAGCCTAGTTATTTCTATCTAGTAAAAATGGCAATATTTGCTGGTTTTGGATTTTTAAATGTCTGATTATGTTGCTTTTGTCTGTTTTATAGTAAATTGAATGTCTTTGGGTGTTGAAGTGTTAGCTGAGAAAACATGAGCTTTCCCCCTCGAAACGGTGATTTGCATTTTTCACTATTTTAATGATTGATAATTAAATAATTGTTAGTATTCCTAATACTCAAAGAGAAGCATATAAAAACGCAATCTAAATGCTGGGCAGATGCTTCAGTAACAACACCTGACCACATTTAATACACAGTTGAGATATAATAAGGTATTGGCAGACAAAAATAACAGACAAAAACAACAATAACTGAAGCCCATTTGCATCCTGTACTCGGCTGCTAAAAACAATGGCAGCTGAAATTCTGCCTAATGTACAACACGGTGGACGAGATGAAAGCCTCTCTCCAGCAGTGTGCCTGGTACTCAACCTGTCTCAGATGAAATGTAATGACGGATCTCGAGAATAGGAAGCCCAGGTTGTTTTTTTCCCCACGTGCTTCTAAGAATAGGATAGCTTTATTCCAAAAAAGTCTCTCCGTTGTCTGTGTTTACACAGCTCATAATTGCTTTAATAACTGAGGTAATATGGGTTGTAATGATGCAGGATCAGGCACTGGGACATGTGTTAGCCTCTAACCACCATTATTCCCTGTTTCTCTCAGTATCATTGTCTCCACAGTTTCCACAGTTTGTGACCACTGCCTCCTCAAAATGCTATCAGTTACTCAAAGACAACCTGTGCTGAGGATGTGTGTGTTTTCGTGTGTATCTGTGTGTGTTTGGGGATATATGTATGTCTGGTTGAATTATTGATGCAGTGTAAATCCAATCTGCCTCATGGCAGGTGCGACGGGTTCTGTTTGCTATGTGTTTGTGTGTGTTTTTGTACTTGTGTGAGGCATTGTCAGAGAGGAGGAAGGAGCAGAAAAAGGCAGCACAGTCTGCTGTCCTGCCCACACAGATTCATATGTAAATTGCAAACACACATGACAACACATGTACACTGATGCTACAGAGAAAACTTATCTTCCCTCCTCTCTCTTCCTCTCTATCCTTCCTTCAGTCTCAGTTGAGCAGTACAGTTTGTTTTGTTTTCTCTCTTGCTCTTTGTACTCTCTCTCTCTCTCTCTCTCTCTTTCTCACAAACTTCACAATGTGCCACACTCGAGCTGCAGCAGTCTGTTATTGTGCAGCATGCAGACAAGCTGCTGGGAGCCGACCAGTGATATCATCCCATTGTCCCTGTGCTGCCACCTGCACCATAGAGTGTAGAGTCCAGGAAGAGAGGGGAGGGAAAGAGAGCTGGAAGAAGAAGGGAGTCATGAGAAAACATGCAGAGAGTGAGGGAGCGAGAGGAGTCTTGAGAGGGATGGAGGACTTTGTGGTCTTACTCCACTGGACCGTTTAGAAACACTAACCTATTCAAAGACATCTTTTGGAGCAAGCAACAGAGAGGCACAAGCAGTGATCATTATAATGTAATTCTTGCATAAATTATCAGATAGTGGGCAGGGACCTTACAAACCATTATACAGTGAATTTTGCCATCCCTTTAGTGTTTTTACCCAGCCTTAATGTGTTTACCCTGACCATTCACCCGGCTGTTATTTGAGAATCTACAGTACACACACACTAGTGCACACGCACTAGTGCACACACACTAGTGCACACATACTAGTGCACACACACGCACACACCAGGGATTCATGTTTCAGTGATGTACTCATGCCAAACAGACATACAACCTCACACTTGCGGATGTACAAACATTTGCAGATTCATGCTGCAGGAATGTACACACTCTTCTCCATTCCCACTAGCACATCATATATATATATATATATATATATTAATTTTTTTATTTAAATTTTTTTCAGTGCACATATACACATAGCAGCTAACTAGATGACACCCCCACACCTTCTCTCTCCTTCAATCCTGCTCAGCCTTTACATTTGCTCTTGCCTTTGGCCTTCTTTCTTTCCTATATTACACGTCTCTCTGTCCCGTCCCCCCCCCCCCCCCCCCCCCCCTGCATTTTATCTCAGCACCTGCAGCAGCATAATGTGTGTGTGCGTGAGTTAGTGTGTGTACACATCAGTCTGCTGTAGACAGGCTGATTAAACCCCTTCAGCGCTGTCTCCTTCCCGAATGGCTCAGCACACCTCAACGTAATGACACATCACTGACACTCCCCACCTCTCCCAGCTGTTTGTGGCTTCTTTCACTTCTATCAAAGTGAGACTTTGTCTCTGTTGCCAACATGAGGTTGACATTTGTGGTTTTAAGTGAAATGTCTTGAAAACTAGTGGATGCATTGCAATAAAATTTGGGACACGTATTCATGTTCGCCTTAGAATGAATGTCATTACCATCAGCCTCAGCTGTACTTTGTGCTAACACGCTAAACTAACATGGTGAATGTTGTCCCTGCAAAAAATCATCTGTGTTTTTGTCAGTACTGCATGTGTTTGTATAGTCTTGTGAGGCTCAGGTTGTGCTGAGGAGACAGGTGGTGTGCGAGCTGGACACACAGCGTGGGTGAGGATGGAGGAGAAGATGGAGGGAAGAAGAGGAATCTCATTCCCCTCCTGCTGCCACAAACATGCACTTCAAAGACCTCAGCCCTCAGCTGTTGTTGTGGTTCCCTAATGAAACTAATGAAAATTAATGTAAACGAGCAATGACAGTCGAGCAGCAAACTCATGTTTTTCTGTAGCTGGGTTAATGCTTCGGCACAGCGTTAAATGAAACCGACGTCCATTTATCTGTCCATGGCTAGTATCTAATGCATCAGTGGGGCAGGATGTTTGTGCTTATGGCTGCAGTGTTGCCAACAGTAATGAACAGCCTGGATGACGCACCTCGTGTAGCATCGATCGCCCCCTCTCACACAGACGGCGGATGGAAATTGGTCCTGGTGGGGGAGCAAAGGAGGTACACAAATGCCTGCACCTTCTGTGGACACATATGGATGCAGGGATCAGCACACATGTACATACTGAGAGAGCGAGAGCGTGTGTGTCCGTGTGTGTTTATGTGTGCGTGGGGAAGTGTGTGTTTATTGACTCCTGCGGATGCTCGCTGCTCACTGGACCGAGGATGATCTTCTTATTGGTGACAGTTTGGAGCTTATAGAGGAGGAGACCAGCTCAGTGGGACTTTCTCCCACTTGGATCTCTTCCACCTCCCCTCGTGTCCTCAGCCTGCACTCTCTGCAGTTGGAGGCAAGCCCCATATACACACTGTATCAGACCAGGCTGTAGTGCTTCCTTTGCTGCTTCATTAACACATGAATGGGTGCCATAATGCCATACTGTATAGCTATTGCTAGCAAGTTACTCAAAGTCATTGGCTTGTACACGGTGGGCTAACAATAGCCAAGGGGGGAGGGGTTAAAGTTTCAGTTGGTTATGGTGGTGCATATCTTTAAAGCAAAATTCTGATTTATTACAACTTGGGCCTTTTTTGTTGCAATTTTTGTACTCATCAAGCTAATGATAATTAAATCTGGGAACGCAACATTGCTGCAACAAAGCAGGATGGCCTGATGGTTAGACAGACTGAAAACAAGCCAACCGTTTCGACACATTATCTAAATAACTTCATAGTTAAAACTCAAAATTAGCTCACTGGAAATATCAGTAATAATCCTACTTATAACAGCTGTGCAGCAACAAACAAAATGCAACAGACAATACCAACAAAAATAAAGAGACATAGGGAAACAGCACAGTCAAACAAAAAACTATTATTATTCTTAAGTGTATTAGCCTTTTAGTTCCACAGAGATCCAAAGCTCAAGATATTCAAGTTGGATTGCCAAGCTTTAAAGAAAAATGATTTTTAATTACAGCAAGGGTTTTATTTTTGTAATCTGGGCATTAGTATCTATTGGCTGTGATTACACTGTACTCACCAAAGTAAGATCTGGGAACTCAAAAAGATACAAAGGGGCGACCAGCACAAACGTTCAGACAATTATACAAGTTGTAGACAAGTCCCCGGGTTAGCCAAACTTATTTGGAAGAGAAAACAAACAGGGACAGTAAAATTATTATCCAAACTGTTCATTGTCGCCACATTCCAAGATCTCTGCAATGTTGGTGAGTACAATGCTATCATAATTGATAGAATTGATAAGCCTATTTCCAGACCTCTGAATCACCTCTTGACACCTCAGATTTGTTGAGCACTTACAGTCCCCTCCAAAAAACTCTCAATTTAGTTTGATTATTGTAATAAATCTTGTTGTTGTAATAAACTGTTGTTTTCCTTTAAAGGAGACCAATTATACTGCATTCCCAGTCCTATATTGTTGTTCTGTGACTTTTGCATAATTCAAAGTTCAAAAAAATCATATATACTTATACTGGCCCTTCATGTAGGCCTTCATTTAAGCCTCAATCATAAACAAGCTGTAGATGCTCCTATCTCTTTAACTCCCCCCCTCTCAAAGCCCACTGTCTTCTGATTGGCCAAGACCTGAAGCATGTTGTTGCCGCTGAGCGGTACAGACAGGCTGAGGTAGCTGTGCGAAGCAAATGACCATATATGGAATACCGGCTTTCCGGCTCTGTGTAGCTCCGTGTGTCGTCAAAACATAGTGTCTCTGAGGTTTTCGCTCACAGGGATTTCTTTTAAATAATTTTTCCTCATTATTTGAAACTTTGGCCATGTTTAACATGAACATCCAACATTGTAACATTGTAGATAAGTCAAAAAATATGGAAAAGCATAATAGGTCTCCTTTAACTGTTAAGTGTTAGTCCTGCACGCTAGATTAACTGTATAAGTTTGATTAACCTGAGGGTTTGTTTAAAAACCTGTATGATCGTCTGACTGCTCTTGTTTCCTGCTCTGACAGCAATTAACTTGGTAAGTACAGTGTTATTTTTAATGATTGTAATGGAACTGCAAAAATAAAATAGATGAATTATCACAGATACAGGATTGATTCCGTAAACCGTTAAGGGAAACTTAGCCAGAGCTTCTGTTGAGTTGGACTATTGCGTGTTTCGAATAGTGCCATTAAGGGTCTTTCAGTTAAAAAGAAATACGATTCACGACACTACAGGTCTGCTGCCTGTGTGTGGTAAATCTCTCCTGTTCTACACTTTCTTTGTTGTTTTTTAACTGCACTCTCTCTGCCTCTCTCTCTCCTTCTGTCCTTTTCTTTTTCTTTCCATCATCCTCTCTGTTGTCTGTGAGCATGTTAACACTCCAGCCCTGTCAGTGAGCCTCATGGCACCATGGAAACCAGTCACACCATTCTTCACCAGTGTGTCTTTCTGCCTGTGTGTGTGTGTTTGTGTGTTGATGGGCGGGATTGGCGTCTTGTTTAGTTTCAAAAAGTTGGAGAAGAGGTCGTGGCCGTCCCTATTGGCCTTTTGCTGTAATTCATGTAAATTCCCTTAAGACCCTGGCCGCTTTGTTTTCGTCATTGTCTCCCAAAGTGCATCAGAAGCCTGTCTCATCATTGCAGTGTTTTTTTTCTTAAATGTGAAATTCCTTCACCTAACTCCTTTGATAGGTAACCAGATACCTTGAGTAATCATGATGGTCCTGCTATGTGATACCTCTGAATCTAGACTCCTCACTGTTGGTTGTGTTGTAATGAATTCAGCCACAGTTAACAAGGCTCACAATACATGGACAAACCGAATGATTGCCTGAGGGCAGTGCTGTTCTGTCTTATTGGTATTATTGTCATGGTTTGTTACTTGATAGAGAATCACATTAATCAATTACTGGTTTGATGTGGTATTCAAACAAACAAGCATGGAAAATTACTTATAGGAATGTGTAGGAGCAAACTTAAGAATACTAAATCATCTATGCTTGCCTTTTCATTCTTAACTCTGACAGCAATGAAGTGTCCCACCCCACCCTGCCTCGATAGCCTTGTGAACCCAGCCCCTTATTCTCTCCCCGAGCCAATCGTATTTCACTCCCATTCACATTTCTGAATAGGAAACTAGAAAGGAGTCCTCACTACGAACACCCACTGATTGACAAATGCACACACACACAGTCACACACACAAACGTGCACACACACACACACACACCACACACACACAAACAAACACACCCGTGCAGATAGCATGCAGCACTAGTTAGGAGGGCTCGGTCTAGACCGCAGCATGAACTTTGTTCTGTTAAAAGTTGCCATTGAAATATGCAGTTGCCATTGAAATATTGTTATTCTATTGCTGTCGTGACAAAGAGCAGGGTGGGTCGCCGGTCCTATCTCAGTGTGAGGCTGAAGGAGCAATGGGCTGGCGGGGATCGCCCAGTGTCTC
This sequence comes from Micropterus dolomieu, assembly GCF_021292245.1. Classification (NCBI taxonomy): domain Eukaryota; kingdom Metazoa; phylum Chordata; class Actinopteri; order Centrarchiformes; family Centrarchidae; genus Micropterus; species Micropterus dolomieu. The sequence goes on along the minus strand of NC_060171.1, from coordinate 12,428,331 downwards.
TGCTCAACAGAGTCAGTGTGCAGAAATAATGCCCATTAGACTTGGTCAATCACGCCCCTCGCTCAATGAAATATGGCCCTTTCACTCATTTCATACCATAATCCATACACTTCACCACTATCCATCATCTCTCTGAAAGATGTCTGCCACTGTGAATGCTTTTATTTATTATACATTTTTTAAATTAATGGCTTTTCATGTGTTGACGTTAGATGCTGAGAAAGCTTAACGTGCTGAGTTATGTTTACATAGAAAATGACTGAAGCTGTTCATTAGTGAATTATGGTAGAATTCCTGCCAGCGCAGAGGTTTCGGGTCTCTTGACCGCCAACGAAGCTCTGAAAGTCTGTAGGCTGATGGTTTCATCATGAGAAGTGGGTGGGAATTATTTTCTCGCATTAGCATGCAACAATGACCATGTTGTGAAGCCATTGAGCATGTCCCACCGGTGCAGACAGAATTCATATGCCTTTGTAGGATTATTAAGTGGCTATTCCCAAACCTGCAAGGAACACTAAGCAAGTGGAAACGATTGAGCAGTGGATGAAGAAGTACTCAAGTGCTTTACTCACAGGGTCCCTGTGGAGTTTTCTTGTAAACAAATAAAAGTTATGTTTACATTCAGTGTTACACCAAAATGCATTGTGTGTGTCTTTGAGTGGTAACACATGTTGAATGCATTTTCTTTCTTATAAAACATTTACAAAGCCAATTTTAAATGTGTTTTAAATCCAGCATTGTTGTTCCTTCGCTGGCTCATTGCAGTACTTCTTGGTGTATTACTGCCAACTGTCGATCAGTGGAATAGTATGAAACTAGCAGAAATGTGTCTCACATCACCATACACATGTGCAACAGATAAACAAAACGGAGAGCCACTCATAGAAAAACAGCTCCATGGCGCTACTAGAGGTTAAAAACTCCCCAGGGTACCTTTTAAGTAAAAGTACCATTACAACAATGAAATAATACTCCACTGCAAGTAAAAGTCCTGCAAAAAATCCTTAAGTCAAACTACACAAGTATTATCAGCAGTGATGGACAAAGTATTCAGATCCTTTACTGAAGTAATTTTTTAATTATTATTACTCTTGTTTTTACATTATGCATTAATGTAAAAACAGGATTTTACAGTTGTAATTGATTGAGGTGGATTATTTTCATAATTGGCTGCTTATTTTCACGATTAATCAATAGATTGACTGGTTTGTAAAAGTTCGGAAAATAGCAAGAAAATGTCAAAATTAGTCCAAAGTGACACCGTTGATTATAAATAGATTTACATTATTAAGATATTCAAAAAGAAAAAGCAGCAAATTGTAACATTTGTGAAGCTGGAAAGTGTTTTTGCATAAATTTTTTTTAATGATTATCAAAATAGTTTTCTGTCACTAATTTTCTGTTTTCAAAGTAGAAAGTGGCATGAAAATAAATTATTCGAGTAAAGTACAAGTACCTCAAATTTGTACTTAACTACATTACTTGAGTAAATATAGTGTGTTACATTCCACCACCGATATTCACCAAAATGTACTAGTGCTGGTCTGTGACTGATCACTGCTGCTTACACTGCATCACTGTACTCAAGTAAAGTACCTCAGAATTGTACTTAAGTTTCATTCCACCACTGCAACTGAAAGGGATAAAAGTGTGGAAAAAAAAGATACTGGAGTCTAAATCTTTGTTCAGTTTGATGGACAATGTGCTCTGAGGCTGATTATGTTACATTTTCTGTGCTTTTGTAGTGAGAGGAGTATTATTTAGGGCCAGGCCCAGAGAATAGTGACTCTTTCAAAGGTATAGCTCCAACCATTGTTGCCCTCTGCAACCATAGCTAACGGACATCAAAAGACCTTTTTCACATCTATTCTTTTAAAACAGGCTACAATAATACCGGTGAGGAGTCGGCAATAAATAAGCTTCCCCTTACTGAGTCAACTAGATTACATTGCATAGGGACATCTGTTGAGTGTAGGTGAGCACTTTCCCTGGCTCTTAACAGGATGGGAAAGGAAGTCCTTAGGATGTGCCTTGAGGCTTTTTTCTTTTATTTGTGTAGCTTTGCTTGTTTTACTCCACCTCCACCCTCTATTGAACATCTAGAAAGCTGCATTGACTCGAGCACAATCAGTGCAGCTGACAGTTATTTTAGTGTACACTGGGTGCCATTTAATTTAACATGCAATTATAGTGTCAATTTAGCTTTTATGCTCTGCCAAATTCAGATCGCAGGAAGTTATGCTCTGTCATCTCCTCATCCCTCTGACAGTTGCGTCTGATACAAAACAAATAACTTGTTGAATATTTAATGCTCTTGTACAAATGTGGTTTTAGAAAGCCACCCGGTAACTTTGTGCATTCTGGTAGCTGTTCATGTGATACCAGGAAATGTTTAACCTCTTTTGTAGAGAGACAAAAGGTTGTTTTAATCCCACTGTGAGAGGGGAGGGAGGGTCAGGGGAGGGACGTGGGAGGAGGGGCTGTGGATGGGTAGGAAGGGTCGGGGTGGGGTGGGGGGTGATTTTGTGAGGGAATCAGCTTGTCTCTCTTTACTGTCACTCAGTCACAGCAGACACATCGAGGAATACACAGCCACTGGGATTATGACAAGTGAACTATGCTCTTACACAACGGATGAACACACTGAGGGGACTTGGTGTTATTGACACATACTGAGATAAAGGTGATGTATTCTCTCTTTTGTTCACTGGTATTTTATCCATTTTAGTCACCTGAAAGCACAGCTTGTGATGCTCTTGAAGATTTGCAGGTGTTAGTCAAAGTCCACAGTCCAGCCTCTGATACAATAAATAATACAATAAATCTGTTAGTTGAGCTCAACAATTTTAATTTTCAAGAAATAATTAGTTATTTAACAGGGATAAAATACTAAATATTTAAGGGTTTAAGCCTCTCAAATGTAGGAATTTGCTGCTCTTCTTTCTTTTATATCATTGTGCACTAAATATGATTAGGGTTTGGACTGTTGGTCATACAGAACAAGACATTTGATGATGTTAACTTTCGCTTTCGGAACATGTGATGGCCATTTTCCACTATTTTTCACTATTGATCGTAGACTAAATGTTACATCTATCAGAGCTGTAACAATTAGTCTTTTACTGGATTGGTTAATTGACCGAAATTTAGTCTGCAACTTTTTTGAGAGTTAATTAATGGTTTCAGTAATTTTAAACCAGACATTAAGCTTCTCAGTTGTGAAGATTTGCTCATTTTCATTGTCTTATGTTAAAGTCATTTGAATATCTTTGGGTTGTAGAACTGCTGGTTGGAAAAGACATTTGAAGATGTTATCTTGACCCTAAGGGAATTGTTACTTCAGAAATTGAATCTTCAGATTAATCAATAAGGATTATAATTGTTGCAGCCCTAGATTATCACCTACTGTCAATTAAAACAGCCAATCCAGTTAATTTTGTCTTCTAACTGAAGACTGTAACTTCTAGACAGGTGAGGATATTTCTTGCAGTGTGGTCAAATTTCAAATAGCATACCTTTTCTGCAGTAAGAGAGCTTGTTTCCTCTGACAATCAGCTATGTTATTAACATTTCATGGTTAATTTGCACTTTTTCAGCACTTGCATATCAACACATCATCTTTATTCTGCTGTTTATTCAGTTGAATCTGAGCTTGTCTTCAGTGAAATGGCACAAGAGCTCATCTCTGTCTCTGTAAGATGTGTCCCCAAATATAAATTCATCCTAGGGGAAGAATGTGTTCTGACTCTAATTATTTCTTTCCTCTTTGGACGTAATGATGCTTCATTGGGAGAGCGGTATTGTCTACAGCCAGACTCTGCTTCTCATTAGGCAAGAATCTAAAATTAAACCCATAGGCCGATACGCCGGTTTTGAGCCACCTTCCCCGTCAGAGGACACCCCAGACACACACACACACACACACACAAACACACACATCAAAACAACACAGCATGGAGGTGAAAACCAATAGACTCTCATTAGAGAAATGTGTGACACTTTGCTATATTGCATTATCTGCAGTGAGCCATGCTTGTTTACCCTGTGGACATCTGACTTTACTCGACACTCATGCACCTTCCAATTTATAAACAAAAATGTTTTAACACTTAATTAGATCTCTTCTTTCGTGGCTGTGATATCACTTAAATGTATTTGTCCTTAAGCAGCTTTACAGTTAACTGTTGTAGTTGAATGAAATGGGTAGCATTCATTCATCTATGTGTTAAAAGTCAGCCTATCCACATGATTAAATACTATGTTTTTTTATATATCAGTGTTTATATTGATAGATGTATTTCTTAAAAAATATTATTATGAAAATTAACCATCCAAGGTCAATCATTAATGTCGCAATCCTGCTTTTGCATGCAGCTTTTTTTGGCCACTTGGGGGCAGCACAACAAGCCGTAACCACAACACTGATATATTGTCACCTGTTAAACTTGATATGGCAAACAGTTGCTTATTTAGACATCCAGCAGATATAGAGCGGCATTAGCATTCAGAAGTTTCAGACCAACTAATGAGTGTCTATCCAATACTGACTCTCTATTTTGATGTTCACAACTCCTCAGGTAAATAACTCTTTAACCGCTAAATGTCTCACTATGTGCACCAGCCAGTCACTAACTTTGTCTGTCTGGTGGTGAGCAGATGGTGTACAGTGGATTAATCATTTTTTGCTGAAAACAGCTGCCTGCTGGAAATGACTTTGATGTAAGCTGTGATAATGAACCAAAATAGTATGGTTGTGTTCTATATACCAAAACAGAGAGGTGAAAGACACTAAAAACACTCTGTAGAGCTGAGAGGAACTGCAGTAGTAATTATCTGTAGGGTCATCACTGTGAGTGACCACTTTCACGTTAAACATAGTCATTTAATCCATTTTCAGTATAAAACTATTGATTAGCGCTACCATCCTCAGAGCTGGAGAAGAGGCCCATCCCCAACCAAGAGCAAAGTCTGGTTTCCTCACTACTGCAACTGACTGCCAAAAGGAAGTGGAAGTGGAGCAGCAGAAGTTTCCAGTCATGTAACTTTGACCAGACATGATTATTGTGTCAGAGTTCACCGAACAATTGATCATGCGGGAACTCACATTGTGTATGGAGGAGGCCAACTAGTAGCAGGAGCTTTTGAAAGAGTGCAGAAGGCGATGCTGGAGAACTTGCTGTGAGCCTGTAGAGGTGGGCTTTTGAGGATTCGCAGGGTGCTCACTCTGCGAAGTCTTTACACTGCTTGGCATCACTGAGGTGGCAAAGATGAAGGCAATCAGATTTGCTAATGAAGCTGCAGAGAAAACCACTAGGTGGCTACTGATCTGTAGATCTGTAGGCGAATGCTGCTGGGACGCAAGCTGGGAATTGATCAACCCGGCTGGGTTACCTGGGTGAGGGTGTCTGCTGTTGAAAGATCCAAAACACCCGATGACCCCAGGTTCCATCACTGATGATGCATCCCAGCGTCTGCAGGATGTATCTTTCATCAGCAGCTTTAAGTTTTAGAATAACTGTAAATACATGTCCTTTATGTATTTGCCTTGTCGTAAAATGTTATCTGTATTCATGAGAGAGCCAGGTGTCTCTTTTGTTTGTTAGCACTCATGACACAAGAGAGCTCCCTGAGGTATTGAGGGCAGCGCGTGTCTCTCGCTGTGAGGTGTTTTGTAGTCCTGCTCACTGTCGGCATCTGATCTCAGGCTATTTTCAGTCTTGGTTCTCCGTCGCTCTTGTTATCACCATGGCAGCAGAGCTGGACTGAGCTCAGCCCGACTCTGTGGTGTGTAAGGGCAGAGGTGGGGTGGCGGGATGGCTGGCTCGGGGGAGGCCGCTTTTGATGGGATCATCCTTCAAACAGGATGTGAAAAGGTCATTTTGTTGTTGTTTTTTATTCATAGATCTGAGCTGTAATTAGCTGTTTAACTGCCATCTAGAAATGCACATTGAGGCAGAAATTATAAGCTTGATCCTGTAAGGTCGCACTGGAAGAGCAGAATAGATAATAGCTGTACTGTAGTTCTGTGGTATGGTATGGTGTTCTCACAGGTGTGAGCAATAATACAACGTGATGCTGTGAGTGAAAAGCATGTATGTCAGTGGTTTTAAAAATCTGGGTCAGGATCCTTTCAAATTCAGGGCTATGAAAAGATTAGATTTTCTGGTGTAATATTCTTTACAAAGTAATATGTTATTGACTACACTATGGGGGTAAGGCTTTCTAAATCCTTGGATTGTACAAAAGGTGGAAGTAAATAATGCAGGTTTGGGGAGAATAGCATGTAAAAACCCACCTCAAATGTTTTGATATTGAGCGAAATCAACTAAAGAAACCACATCTGTTATATGTGTGAAACAGAATTAATGTAAACCTATAGTTCACAATTGTACCTGCTTAGCGGTGCAGAAAGCAGTGTTCGAATTTAACCAAGTGGAAACGGCGGCGTCTCTCAATGGGGCTTTTACATTCTTATTTGGAGCAGCAGACTGAAGTCGATAAGCCTTTGCTAGAAGTAAATTGGACTGGCTTCTTCAATCATTTTTCCCATCGATTCCAGAAGGTGTGTCTTTGTTCACTGGGACGGTGTTTGAGGAGAGGAGCGGAGAGGATTGGGCACAAAACAAAGGAGTAAAGTACAGGAATAGGAAGATAGGAAAGATAGGAAGAGATTAGTAGAGAGGAGGGGGAAAAGGTAAGGACATGTGAGCCTTTTCTGCCGTGTGACTACATGTTTAGGTCGTCAGATCATTTTTGTACTTTGATTTTAACAACATTTGTTATGAAGAGATGTATCTCCAAACATATATATATATATATTTTATTAAAAATATGTTAAGACACATCTTCCACGACTGTTGACCTTAAGGTTAAAAACCTCTGAGATAGAAGAAGAGAGGAGAGGAAGGGAGAAGGTTGGGTGGAAAAGAAAACGAAGACATGACAGTATAAGGGAGAAGGCATGAGAGGAGGAAATGTGATGTGAGGAGTGCAGGTGATTAGAGAGGGGGAGATCAAAGACACGGACAGGATAGATAAGAACAGGACACCGTAGTCTCTTCTGGCCTGTGACCCCATGTTTTAGTCATAAAGTTTCATCATCAGAGCAAGTAGTTGAAGTTGTCACATAAAACCTACTTTAGTACTTTGTTTATAAGAATTTGTGTTATGGAGGGATTGTTATTATCACAACAAATGTATTTATTTTTGAAAATATGTCAAGAAGAACATCTGTCTATTATCTCCCATGACTTTCTGCATGAGGGGTGATTTATGTTAAGGCTTAAAAACTCTGGGATGAAAGAATGGAGGCGATTTAAGGAGACAAGAGGATTGGGGCGGGAAGAAAAGTGGGCATGACAGTGTGAGTGGGAAGGCAGGAAAGGAGAAAGGGTGATGTAAGGAGATGATTAGGGATGAGGAGAGAAAGGAAAAGGGCCGGATAAATCAGAACAGGATACCTAAGCTTTCTCTGGCCCATGACTCCAAGTTTAGGTTCTCATAATCACAGCAAGGATCATTTTATCATGTCAAACATACCTTTGTGTGGAAGAACATGGGTTCGGAGAACATTAATTTTTACTGAAGATAAGACAAACATCTGTACATCAGCCTTCGAAAACTCATCCGACTGTCTGCATATTCTCTTTCTGAGATAGAAGACAGGAGCAGAGGAGAGGGTTGAATTGGATAGGAAAGCAGAGGAGAACAGATGTAATGTGAGGTGATGATTAGAGAAGAGGGGATAGGACAGGAGAGGTTAGAACAATGTATCTTAGGGTGCTTTCACACCTGTAGTTTGGTTCATGTGGTCCGGAAGAAAATTATACATTGCTGCATTTTAGTCCACACTGACTTTTTACAAACAAACCAAGAGGAGTGAACATGAAGTTAAACAGACTGACAGGTAACTCATTGATTGGAATTTTTTGGTGATTGTCACCCTGCTTTATAAGCACATCATCAGGACCCCCGTGGGGAAATCGAATACGGTGACTGACAGAAGTTTATACAGCACTTTAATGCTTCTAATTTGTGTATGTTCTTTGGTGTCGAAACAAGCTCACGAAGAAATAAATGATTATAGGCATTATTAGAATTATTAGTGTTACTATTATTACTCCAAATCGGCCGCATGTTATGAATAATGACGTAGAGACAGGATGAAACAGTACAGTACATTAATGATTCGGGGTTTATTACTGTGGGATCGCTGTCACAAATGTGTTAATTGACTTAATGAACTGACAAAGTGCACAGAGTACAAGCACACTGTTTTTACCAGTATTTGACCTATTTATCAGGGAAAACACCCGCGCTGACGTGCGTATGTGTTACTATGGTTACCAAATGATTTGCATAAATATATACATGGCTTATATAGATCAATTTTCAAATCACTTCCTGGACACATTTGAACTGATGGATTTATTGGTAGTTTAGCTTTTGAAATAATGTCAAAACAACGTCTGCTTTCATAAATGTATTGCTTTTACATCACAAGTGAACCAAGATTGCGATTTATCTAAGAAAATATAGATAGTATAGATGATACCTTAAGACAAACATCTGTATCAGTATAACGTAGCAGAAATGGAGCGTTTGCATATTATGCGACTCCTCATGGGCTCCTGACCTTGAGGATCAAAATCTCTTCAGATAGAAGAAGAGAGGAGATGAGATGAGAAAGAGTGAAGAAAAGGGGATTGGTTATGGCGAGTTAGAAAGCAGGAGATAGCACAGGAGGGGTGAGTAGAGAAAAGGAAAATGAAGACAGTATTTTACAGAAGAGGAGATGAGGTGAGAGGGAGGAGGACAAGAGCAGATGACAGGAGAAAGAGGAGAGGAAGGGAAAATAGAAGCATATAGAAGGACATAAGAGACCACGGAGCTGAGACAAGACAAGAGGAGAGGCGAGGGTAGGAGATGTGTCTCTCCTCCAGCTCTTAGCAACATGCTTTTGTGTCTATCAGTTTGGATTACACACTTCTGCCCCTGAAAATCCATGTTCACACTTTGGTATACACATCTTGGATGTTTGCTTTCTTTTCACTAGGAAAACATGACACGGGTTGGAGTCTTTTGAGTACATTTCCAAAGAGTTAACACACTTAAAAAAATCACTCCTTTTTACAAGACCAGATTTGATGTGAAGGGACGATGTCATGTAAGCACATCCTGGTGTGTAATTTCTGGTTTTACTGTGACAGAGCAGGCGATGTAAAGGATTTCGGCAGATTATAATAAAACCGTACATGCAGTAGTAGGACCATTGTGAAGTCAAATTGATGTACTGGATGTTGGAAAATATGTATACTGTATGTTTAAAACTTCCTTAACCTTATTGAGAAAGATGGGATTTTTCCTTTCCGGTTGGTTTAAGTCCCTGGTGTTTCCATAAAGGCATCTAAATTATGAGCACTAAAATTTGTTATTCTCTTCCATTTTTGTTTAACCAGATTGAAGAAAAATCACAGAAGAAGAAGCAGAGACGTACCCAGGGAGGAGGAGGAGGAGCAAAGGGATTCGGATTTCTCTGGTAAGTTGGAAACATTTCTGTCCCTCATCACATCGTCTCCACCAACATCATTTTCCACAACAGCGTGAACTTCCGTCCTTTCAGAATCAAATGTTCTTGTTCTTCTCAAAGGCATTTCCCCTCCCGTAGGATGTGAACACACACAGATGTCAGTCTGTTTGCCATGCCTGGCAAGTGTCCCCAGTCCAAATATCTTCATCTATGATACTGCCAGAGTGTGAATGGATTAATATTAACACTCTCTGTAGAGCTCCTAAATCCCTAAATAGCTACAAGGCCTTTCCAACGCTACGACTCTTTCTCCTTTAGACTCAGTTGGGTTGCCTGCTCCTTTTATTCTAGCTGTAAGGCAAAGGTCACTGCTTGCTTCACTAGAATGATGGTCTGTATCCATTTTGGCAGCGAGGTTTGGCAGGGAATAAAAATAGCACTGTGTTTCTAGTGTCCAAGTGTCTGTTTGATGCATATGGTTGTCAAGGTAACACACCCTCTCATCCTCGCCCACCGCTTTGACAGTGGGCGTCAATACTTAGAAATCATAAAATTGCACTTAGAGCCTAAATTGTGCGTAGTACTTATTGACACGTAATGTGTCAAAATGGAGCGCGTAGAGGTAGAGAAGTTCCCTAATGGCAATTGCACAATTAAGGGCTAAAGGAGCTCCCTTAAGTACAAGGTCTCAGTGTGCATTAGAGCCCAGAGAATTGACTCTCAGCTCCCACATGGGTTTTTGAAAATGACCCTCAGTAATCTTTGGCTCATCGCTTCATTCGGCGGTGCAGAAAGTGTGTCTGTGATTCAGCGGGGAGTTGATCTGATGCTCAGTGAGTGGAGGTGACACGGTGTAAGTGTGTCCACCGCCCAGCGGAGTGTGAAGGAAGGATCCCACCTCGGCCTTGCAGCCCGCCGAGCCAGGCGGGGAGGCATCACGCATAGCTGTGCGGAGAGTTAAGGAACTCTGACGCCTCCGCTGTTGGTGCAACGCTTGTTTTAATTTTAGTGATGGAGGTTTCTCTCTCTCTCTCTCAGCTTATCCATTTCATGTGCCTATTTAAATTTTTCACTTTGCCTCTGCCTATCTGAATCTGACTGTCTTTGAATCTCATTCATTCTTTCTGTTTGTCTTTTGTCATCTCGCTGTGGCATCCGGTTGTTGTTGTGGAGGTGTGCAGCAGGCCAGAGAGGCTGAGTCCACAGTTTTCAATGGCCGAGTCATAGTGAGCCACACTTAGGAGCTGCAGGCCGAATGTGCAGTTTGAAACACAGTGAGGCGTGAAGTGTCCATTGTGAGCAACAGCATTCAGGTCCCATGCGCTTCAATAGAAGGCCGCCGAGGTTTCTGTTTACCTCCATAGTGCTGTCTTTCACTGGGTTCTCTCACGTGGCCGTCAGGGAGTGTGGTATTACTGTTTGTGTTTGTGTGTTATAATGCCAAGTGGGGGAGGGTGGGGAAACGATCAGGGATCACCCAATCATATCTTTGTCTCTTCAGAAACTGCTATGATGTTGTTAACTTTACATGTGAATGGCTTTTGACTGTTAATCTTTGAGACAGAAATACATAATCCAGTCTTTTCATATACAATGCAGTCAGAAATTATTTGTGAATTGATGTATTGGATTTGAAATGAAAAATGTGACCATGATTTAATGGTTTTGATTGATTGATTTTATGGCCATACTATTGATTGTCCGAGTCAGTCACCTGACCTTAGGCCAACTCATCATGTGTTTCACTTGCTGAAGACCAGACTGAAGGCAAAAAGCCCTTGAAACAAGCAAGAAGTACAGATGGCTGCAGTACAGGCCTGGCAGAGCAAAACCAGGGAAGATGCCAACCGTCTACTGATGTCTATGAGTTGTAAAATCCAGCCATTTTCTGCAAAGGAGTTGCAACCAGATATGAAATATCCATAAAAGTATGTGTTTTAGGATGAGGTTCAGACCATGCACTTTTGTTCGTTGTATTTAATTTCCCTTCTCTGTCACCCTCATTTCCTGTCATGTTCACTGTGAAATCAGGCAACCATGCATCACAGTCTGAAAATATCATTCTCAAATATAACTAAACTTAACAAAGTGGTGCACTGCAGTTCTGCCTGTGGTTTGTGCAAGTGAGATGACGAGAGGATAATATAGGATCAGAGGAGAGAGGGAAGACAGGATGACAGGAGAAAATTAAAGGAGAGCAGAGTAAAAGCCCCTGCTGCCCACTCAAGTTTACTTCTAAATATGTAAATAAAAACCTTAATATAATAATATCTGAACTTGTCTTAATATAACAGAGCATAGATTTGTGTCTGTATGATTATGGTTATGGTTGTACGTTATTACTCTGTAATTTCTGCCAGTACATACAGAGATACAAGCAAAGGTAAAAATGGAAAACAGACCAGTGCAATAATACAATACACTATTAGAAATTATTGTAAAATATTATTGTATTGATATTATTGTTTTAGAATGTGAGCAAATTTGGTCCCCGTTGTTGACTCCATGACTATAGCCTTGTTTGTCCCTCAAAATTGTGAGGCTACATGTAGTTATTATAACTCCTACACAGTCCATGTGATGATAATCAAATTAAAGCTTAGCATTTTAACTTCATTGTTTAGTTTCAAACCAAATGTGCTGGAGTGTAAAAAAATGTGCCTCTGTCTTAATACTTTCTGACTGCACTGTACCGAATAAATCAGTTGCCAACAATAAGGACTGGACTGTGAGCCACTGACACTCTCTCAAATGGCAGTGTGCATGAACAGTGTCATCTACTATGAGTGAAGCAGCAGCTTTCTCACATGTGGTCAGAAAGCAGCGATATTATGCAGTTTTGGGATCAGATGAGGGAGTAATGGGATTCATACGTGCACAGAGGCCCCCGGGCTGCTCCCAACACACGTCGCTTCAGATGAACGCGTCAAGATATTTCTAAGGCGTCTCTTTGATACGAGCCCGATGGTTCTCTGTGTCAACATTCCTGTCTACGCATGTTATATTTAAGAGCTACCGTGTGTGAGAAAGATGCCGTGCGTGGATGTGATTGAGTGGGTTGTTTGTGTGTTTTCCAGCGTTTCTGTGACTGTATGAGTAGAAGAGACAGGGAAGTGCAAAGAGACACAGCTAAAGTGTCAGAAAGAAGGACATGAATAAACAAGTAGATGAATAGATGGATACAAAGACAGTGAGGGAAAGAAAGAAGCTGAGTGATGTGAAAGAAGTTGGTGAGGCCCCTCCTGAGGGGATTCTGCTTTCCTTCTCTATCTTCTAGGGTTGTGGAGAAAGTCAGCTTCATGCACAAATGACTCACAAACTGCTCAGCAGACAGCCTGGAGAGTCTGAGGAGACTCTGTTCTATATCTGGCTCTACATCTCCATCCTTATTGTTTTTCTCCCAGCTCCTCTCACCTTTCACCTGCACAACTTTCCTTTAGGTCTCGTTCTACCTTCACTACTCGCCCCTAGATCTTCCTTATTCGCATTGCTGAATGTGTGTTTATTCATTCCTCTATATGTTTGCTTATTGTCCAAGTTTATTAATCTAGGATTAAGTATTGCATTTAATTTTGTATCCAACAGTTTGAAATGCAGTCAGTTTATTTTGATATACTGTGATTCTGTAACAATGCCATTCTCAGCTAGCTAGCCTGGCTGTGTCCAAGGAATCAATCCAGCACATACCTCCCTGCTAAACCCCAGCTTGTTCTTACATTTTGGTGGGTTTTTTTTTGTATTAAACAGACATTAAGTAGCACAAAGACCGAAAAACAGTGGGAAACAGCTAGAAGGTATACTCTAAAGCATACATTAACATGTTATAACGTGTGTTCTAGAAAGTTGTGGTTTATCAGGAAGTTATATGCTGGAGATATTTCTTGGACAGAGCCAGTATAAGTGTTTGCTCCTGCTTCCAGGCTTTATGCTAAGCTAAGCTAATCATCTCCTGGCTCCAGCTCCATATTTAGCGTACAGATGTAAAAGTGAGATCAGTTTTCTCATCTAACACGGCAAGAATGCCCACAAGAATATGTCCCCAAAATTATTCCTTTAATGGAGTGAACCACTTCTTGTTTCCAAGATCCAAGATTATCACCTGAGCTAAAGATTAAAAAATGTTCAGACAGAATACTTGCCTGAGGTTATAGTGGCCCTAAATATGGCTTAAAATCCTAACCTGTTAACTATCTAATTTTATTTTTTCACCACACTAATGTACCATATTTTCTTTCTCAAAGTACAGAATTATTGACTGCATGATTAAAGCTCTTTTTGTTTCATGTTTTTACTTGGTACGCCTCTGAATCCTTCTTCACACTTTAGATGAATGCCACAGGTCTGTTTAGTCTGATCCCGAGTATCGATGTTGCTTCAGGACAGAGAAGATTGTCCTCACACTGTCATAAGCTGGTGGGATCTATCTGTTTGGAAGGGCCTCTAAGAAACCAAATGATTTATGTGGCTGTTAGGCGTGGGTCCTGGTCCAAGGCCAAGCCTATCTGCTTATCTATATAAACAGCCCGTTCGTAGGGTGGAATACAAATGGCTGAATTTAGATGTAACCCCTCGCTCACCTGCATCTCAGCCAATTCTAATGAGAAATCTCTCTCTGTATTTGCAGAGAATTAAAGTAAAGGAATGAGATAAATATGAAATGTGAGAGCATGCTGAAATAGTAAGCTATATATAGACTTGTGGGTGTGAATTACATCAAGCCTCTACCCACCAATGTATATTTTTGTCTGTTTATAAAAAGTTGTTGAATTATTTTCTTAAATTAACCACCAAATAAGTTTAACATGACTGAAACTGTCTTTTTTGCTATCATGATTACCGTTTGTGTTCTATTACATTTTAAGGAGTCTGTATCAAGTATATAATCCACTTCTTTAAACTGAACATTTTCAACTTCCATTTACAACATCGTTACCACATATATCAGCAACAGTGGTGAAAAATCTCCAACAATACCAGGTACCAAAGCATATACAGTACCTGCAGTTGAAACACCCTGTTTAATGTTTATGCTTCTTGTAGGTGACCATGAAATGCATTTAGTCATTCTTCATGTGTAGACAGTGGAGGGTGAGGTGGTCCCAGCAGACATACTGAACCTTTATTTGTTATGGCAGTAATTCATTCTTCTGTCATGTTTGACACTGGGGGCACAAACACTCTGAAACACCCTGGAGGCGAGTCATTGCTGCTCAACCTCCCATCCCTGACCTTTAGCCATACCTGCACTGGCCGATGGACGCAGTCAGAAACACTTCACTAAAGCCTCACCCAGCCATTATCCAACACTCAGCACACACTTCTTCTACATTAATGACCTCATGCCGTCAAAAACACAGACACAGGACAGAGGCTGGAAGTCGGGCAGACTGTTAGTGTTAAATTGGAGCAATGTTTCCTCCGGAATCACCATTTGACAAATGAGGGCTGATGGAGCAGTTTTTGTCGGGGCCATTATTTCTGATGGGGCCAGATGATCTGTAAGGATGGAGCACTGTTTGTCTGAGCTGTGACGCCTTCTGGGCTAAACACCAAACCCACTCGAAACATACTCAAACTCTCCAAATGATGGATGTAATAAGGAAAACTCTATGCTGTAACACCAGGAAACTTTTAAGCTTTTTTTTTCAGTCTTGAGTCTCTGCTGAGTTTTCACGTCACATCTTCAGTAAACTTGCAAAGAGAGTTTCCCAGCACATAAAGCGATTTCCTTTATGAGAAAGCTAAGTCCTTCATTAGTATCATTAATTCTCATTAGCCAACATTTCAGTCACCGACACCAATGAGACAAATAGAAACATGTTCACACTAAGCCTTGGTGAAGTGCCAACAGCCACCATCAGTCAGTCACCACCAGGGGCTTTCCGTTGTATTCTTTAATCTTAAAAATTCTCTCTTTAATTTCCCCCAAAAATAGGAGCGCTTCAAATAAATTGGGGCCACCCAATTACTTTCTAACATAAAAATGCTTCCATTTGCTTAAGGGAGATGTTATCTCTCTCCCTGTTATTTAATTTCTGGTAAAATATCACAAGTCTCTCAGCCTCAGAACTTCATTAGATCAAATTCCATCGAAAGTCTTTGTGAGGGGAAGATTTAAAATGAAAATTCACAGCGCCACCTTTCAGTTCAGATACAGTCAGAGGAGTTTACTCAGGGCTATCTTTGATGGATTGTTCGCTTCCCCTGAGTTGTTTGTTGAGTTTAACATATGAAAACCTGACTCGTGAAATAGAGTGGCTATAGCTCAAGCCAGTGTAATTAAAACTCATTCAGACTGGGCTGAAAGAGAGTGTTTGAATCAGTGCAGCTGGCACACACATTCTTTGCACATTAGACAGCGTTTTTGTATGTGCTGTGGTGCATTTTGGTGCATCATGTGTCTTATGTGGATTCTGTTCTCTGTGATTCAGTTTTCATACACTAACATGTTGTAGAAATGGCGTGTTTCTAGTTTAACCACAACTGCTTCTGCATGAATAGAGTGACTAGAAGTGTCTCAAATATTAAACCAACGTCGATTCATCAATCAGTGCATTGGCAATGATTTTGATAATACCTGTAGATTAACAAGTCATTTATCAAGCAAAAAAACATCATAATATAACAGTTGTTGGATCCAGCTTCACTAATGCTGCTTTTCCCTGTTTTATTACATTAATTAATTGTGTCAACAAAACTATGGTGAAAATTATTTGTATACAATATTTTTCCATGATGAAAGCAAGACTAAAATGATAGAAAAAGTAACAGTGGAAAACAGAAACTTTTTGACAGCAACTGCTCTCATTGCTACTGTATTTATCGAGTGAATATACAAATGATGTAATTATCTTAAACACTAAACCAAAAAGTAATGCTGAAATTATATGCCAATTAATCAATTAGGCAATACTAAGACGAACACTAATGGCTAATCAATATATCTTTTTTGAGTCATTTGTGCAGCTTCTCAAATGTAAAGATTTGTTGCTCTGTGTCTCTGTCAAACAGTAAATTTGTAAATTTGTCAGCGAAAACTATGATGAAAAATATTTGTTGGCAACCTTTTTTCCACTATGAATACAAGACTTAAATATTAGAAAAATAATTTTGGGGGGGAAAAGTATGTCTGTAAGTAAGTAGTTTTTTTCAACAAATTTAAAACTAAACAATGATGTGAAATGGACATGAATTATGTCTTGTTGCAGTCTGCATGCATCTGCAAAATGCCAGAGTTGAGCTTCCGATTGGTAAAACAGTATCCTCTGCTGCCCCAAAATCTCTCTTCTTAGAAGTTTCTTTGCTTGACCTCTTGCACTAGTATGCAAGATATTACAATACAAATCATTTGATGAGTATTGATGGTAAAAACAAAACTCTATTTATCATAACTTGTTTATCATTTTGGAAGGGTTAACTCCTGATTGTGTCTTTCATTTAAAAGGGCCATGATTTGATTTTCTCACACTTTGAAAGGACTATTGTCTGTGTCCTCTATGTCTGAAATTGGATGGTGAGTCCTTTCAGAGAGCAGCGAAGGGGAAATGATTTGTATTCACCTGCTGTATCTGAATGGAGCTGAGGAGGGGCTGAGTGTGGGGGGGCAACTACATAGTGCTTCCTTTATGTGATAATGGATTGCTCTGACATTCACACACATTGTGGTGTGGTGTGTCTATCAGTCAATACTCTAACTTGTGGGATGAATGGCACATTTTAAACAGATGCTATTAAAGAACTGTCTTATAGTGTCACAACAGGTGACAGATTTATGGATTACACGTCTCTTCTACCTCAAGCCCATTAGGGTGAATACGCTGCACTAACACATGCAACATATGTGTCTTGCCATCATCCAGTCTTGCAAACGAATCCCTTTTCTCATTTTCTTTCTTTCTTTTTCTTTTTTTTCATTTCTGCACTCTCTTTTATTTGCCCGGCTGGGCAACTGGATTCTTCTGTCAGCCGTACAAAAGAGACAAAGTGGACGGGCAATAATGAGCAACTCCTCTTACAGTGTTACATATAGACCGGCCGCGGTGTGGGGAAGCCTTCAGGAGACAATGGAGGGTTTTGAGAGGTCTGGAGCCCTCTGAAGCCCCTCTTTGATTGAGTTTCCTGGCACTAGGCTTCAGTGTTGGGGCTGATTGTGGTGTGGGAGCTGTGGGTTCAGGGAGGGGGTGAGGACCCTCCTCTGCGTTGTCCTTTCACAGAAACAGGTGGGGTGGAGTGGAAGGGGCTGGCGGAGGAGGTGGGGGAGGAGGGGAGAGGCCCATTATGGTGCTCTGCGAATGTAGAGGTGGCACTCAATAACACTAGACCTTGGTGCCTCTGTCCACCTGCCGGGATTTTCGCAACGCTACTTTATCACTTGCAAATTACAAATTCTGGTAACAGATTGTTGCGGCGTACAATCAGTCTTTGTTATCTGATGCTGTCTGTACATTTTCCTAGACAACCGTTCGCACAATTTGCTCTTTTTTAGCCATGCGTGGCATAGCTGTAGTGATGGCAATGTAGGTCTGTTGACGTAATTTGGTCTGTCCACCACTTTGGTCCAGACTGAAACATATGATCCATTGGATGGATTGTCTTGAGATTTTGTACAGACAGTAACGGTCCCCAGAGGGCAAATCCTACAAACATTGATGATCTCTTGACTTTTTTCCCTAGTTCCACTATGAGGTTTATATTTGTGGATTTGAGTGTCTAAATAACTTTTAGCATGCTAACATGCTGAACTAAGATGACAAATACTGTGTAAACATTATACCTGCTAAACATCAGCATTATTCTGAGCATGTTATCATGCTGGTATTATCATTTAGCTCTAAGTAAAGCCTTACAGTGCCACTCAAATGGCTGTAGACTCTTAGGTTTTGTGTAAGCTCATTTTAGATGTCCATAAATTCTTATAGGTGCCTTTTTTAAAGACACTGCATGATTAAAAAGCCTTTTTCTTTCATCTCTTTTACTTGACCCTAACCCTCTGAATCCCATTTACACTGTGGATAAATTCCATCATGCTGTTTAGTCTGATTTTGTGCACCGACATGGCCTCAGGACAGAAAAGATTGTTCTCAATAAAACTAGACTTCACTGCCTCTGTCCACCTGCTACTTCCTCACTGGTAAATTACATGTTCCCGTAACACGCAGTGGTAACAGATTGTTCCAGCGCACTGTCAGCATTCACGCTTTGTTATCTGATGTTGTCGGCAGATTTTGCTAGACTGAATGGTACCATACAATGTGCAGACAGCTCTAACTGACCCACCGCTGCCTGCCTATACTGTATCAGCACAATTCAGATTCCACCAGAAGAGTGTTTTATTATACAGTAGTGTGTTTCCAGAAATGCCTGGTTGCATTAACTGTTGACTCTGAGAAATCACATGTAGACACTGTTTCTCTGTTACCCTGGCTGACATTGCCCACAGGAGTTCACTTGCTGCCAGCTTTTGTATGTTTGAGGTGAACATTTCCTCCACCGCCTGTCTCACACACACTCTTTTTGTTGCGCCTTTAAGCTTAAAGTAAACTCCACATATTGGCCCCATCTTGAGAGACCCCTCACATGTGGAGAAAGCCATCCGGTGCAGACACGGTGGCAAACTGAGATTCTAATCATACCTCTTTTGTTGAGCTCAGAGGAGGTTGAGATGTTGTTAGGGCAAAGCAGATGTCAAGCATACAGTTTCTCTCCAAGGTTACTTAAGAGATGACAAATTTGTCTGCCCCCACCCCCCCTCTCCTTTATGTGTGTGTTTGATGTGGGGGTTAACATCTTTTTGTCAGCATGGATATCCGAGAACACGAGAGCATTGCCATGGATACAGAGTGCCCTTTTGAGTGCAATTTTGAGTGGCTCTGCTGAACATGTGAGTGTCCCTATATTTGGCTATAAAACATTTTCCTGCATTTGCTGAACTATGAGGCTTACGGATTATGTCCTATAACTATAATAATAGCATTTGCCTCTGATCCCACAGATGCATGGCTGTTTCTGTGTGCTATCTCTAAGCATTTGATTGTCTTCCCATAGCAGATTGGTTTTATGTTGATTACTTTCTCAGAGCTGTTATGTTTCTGTAGCTAAAGTGTGTCTTGTGACGTTGTATGCCGAGGATTTTGAGAGTCCTTTTAGCTATTCAGTCAGAATGCATTCCTCCCACTCTCCTGCATTTGTTCATTATAATGAACCTCTGCTCAGCATATGAATGGCCTCGCCCATAACACATTCATGTGGCAGGCCAAGTATACTCAAACTCCATCTTTAACGTCTGACCTCCTACACTTACCCATAGACTCTGTGAACACACACAAACAAGGAGGATGTAAATGCAAATGGGTGTAAGCGAGTATGAATTCACATACACATATACATGAGTAGGGCTGCTTGGCAATATTGAGACATCCTCTTTTAAGTTTCCTAATCCTAATTATAGTTTGGGGATTAGCTATCAAATAAAGGTCAAGTTCAGATCCATAGTTGCTCATTCAGCCTTGTGCTGCTTCCCCTCCTGATCTCATTTTAATGAATGCTTTTTAGAAGTGCCTCCGCTCACTTAATTTTCCAGTAATGAGTTACTGTACAAGTCAGGTGTCAGTGTACAAATGCACTTTGGGGACTTAACTTCTGCCACCTTGCTGCCATTGCGAACTTATTAACCAGTGATTTATAGCTTTTGCTACATTGTGAGGCAGTGAAAAGATTGAAAGACCTCCAATTTACCACCAGCAATTATCCTAAGGAGAAAGAGAGGGCCTCATACACCCATCCAATCATGAGAAAGCTCTCAGAGGGAGTGCCGGTACAATGTGAGGACATGACTCACCAACTATATGTCATATTTAGCTGGTCTGCAATGATAAGATGAAAGCAAAAAGCCTTTCGGCACCATTCAGGTTGAACAGGCAGGGATTTCCTCAACGCAGCCGTCCCATCTAATGGTACTGCTTCCATCTGCATGCTAAAGAGGAGCCCCCTCTCAGAAGTGTCGGCGCCGGCAGTGATTAGCATTTGGGCAGAGGGGACAGAGAGCGAATCCCGGAGTGTTTTTGGCGTGTACAGGGAGGAAGCTTAGTGAATGCCAATGTGCGGTACTCTGTGAAAGGAGGAGGAGCAAACAAATTGCCGGACATGTTGCATTAGTAGCAAATGACCATTAGCCTTAAGAGTTTTGGTAGATTGATAGCTGGTAGATGCATTGAACACAGAGCAACATATCCTTAAAGGGCTACACCAGAGACTTCCATCCACTTGGGGACTTGACCGAGAAGCAGAGCATACACATCCCATAATGCAACCCAATTTTTTAATTGACCTCCCTGCCTGGTAAAAGCCCACATTTTTCAAACACTAGCAGTTTGTACGCATTTCTATTAAAAATCTAGTAGTCTAGTAGCCCAAACAAAAGTTTAAGATGATCTTGATGTGTAAAATTGGTGGAGTAGCCCTTTAACGCATAAAGGTTTATTATTTAAATGTGCAAATAATGTGGATTAGATGTCCCTGTATACCAGTATTGCAGTATTGATCCAACAAGAGAAAGGAGAAGGAAAAAACAGTGGAGCCAATGAATTAAAGATCCTCCCTTTATTGTCTGGCATTGTACAGTGCAGATGAAAGGTCCGTGGTGGGTTTTTGAGCTGCGGGGTCTCCCTGAACAACAGGACCCCAATTCATATGTTAACCACACCAATTATTTGCATACGGTCACCCAATTATAAAAGCTAATGAGAAGATTATGGGAAACGCATACTGAAGCCGGCCCGTGGTATTTCCATTGTGATCCTGTGGCTGTAGATAAAAGGCCTGTGAGAGGTATTACTCAAAGCCACCGAACATTCAACCTTATACTGCTGTAATTCATATCACTGCTAATGCCTGCACTACATTAGACGTGAAGCACAGCAATAAAAGACAACTGCTAAATTTAGTGTTTCTTTCAGCTTTTGTTTAAAAGGACTTACAAAGAACCATTTACAGAGTGATCATTTTATATTCAAATCCCATATAATTGTGACTTTCCAAACTTTGGTAACCAAACGAAGAGCTGTCGTACTCTTATACAGCAAGGCCTTTCAAGCGACCTCCCGCTCCCCCATAGATGTTTAATGGCACAGAGAAATAGGCATGCAGCCCTGGGCATGAATACCATACAGTGATATCCTGCACTGCAGCTGAAGCACCCGGCAGCCTCAGAAAAATAAACTCATCCAACCGTATCCATTTTCTTATCATCTTCCTGAGTGTAGAGTCATTCTCATCATTATACCCCCACATTCATGCTGTCTGTAGGGGATCCCTGCTGCTTCATTAAGGCCATACTGAGGCTCACAAACTCCTGATTGCATGAGCCATCAATAGCACTGATTATATGAGTTAATTAGGGTGCTTGGCATGAGAGAAAAGCTTATCTTTCATCATCGATATAAAAACAGTACAGTACTGATGCAACAGCAGTGATTCTGTCAGTGTTGCAGTATCGCATCACTATTGTTTTGAACAGAAAATGGCAATATCTAGTGGTTAGCATAAAGCATATAGAGTAGTATTATCTGTTGCTGTAAGGGAAATTCAATTGGGCTTTCATGCCCGCTGACTCCTATTCATTTACACCATGGTGTGCTTTAATTCTCAGTGCTCGTGCCCGTTAGCTCCATCTGTGTGCACAGACATGTCCTGACCCTCACATTCTGTGGCCAGAGTGTGTGAATGCGGGTGTGTGCGTCGCTGTATGCGCTACGACTCTGACATGTGCACAAAACCAATTAGTTATGGGATGGTGAAGTAGCCGGCCATGGGAAAATGACAATGGAGTAATTGAAGAGGCTGGCTGAATGAGAGGCCAGACAGTTCAATGTAGCTTTTACACGAGTGCTGAGTGTTTTCCCCACAGACAAAATGAACAGGGAGAAAAGCAAGTCCTGCATGAAGGTGGTCTTATGTAGTTGAAGACAGTAATTAACATTACAATCTGGTTAGTTTGTGCAGTGGCATTTAAAGCTATTTAACAGTGGTTTTGCATGCTTTATTTAAATTAATACAATCAATTAATGTATATAATTAAATTTGCTTCATATCGCAGTTAACCATTTTGCAAACCATGCAGACTCAGCACTTAAAACGTGCTGAACTTGTGTGATCCATTACAGTGAACATCAAGTCAGCATTAATGTTGCTCTAAGTTACATTACTGTTGCATACTAATGCAGTTTATGCACAAATTGGTTTTGATTAAATGTTTACTGTAATGGATGACAAAAATCAAGCAACTTGTAAAGAGACTTTCACACCTTATGGAAATCGATGGCTACCTGACATGCTATGTAGCCAATGATATCAAACTCGGCATGCATTTCAAAAGTCTCTCGAAGTGATGAATCCACAGAGAATTATAACCTGACTTTATTGTTTTGTTTAGCCCTATGGATCATTTAAGCATCTTTCAGCTCAGTGTTTTGATTTTACAGCCCACAACTTTACGGCCCATCACTTTCACTGCTCTCAACAACAAATCCACTGCACGCTACCTGCTCAGCACCCAGTAGCAGACAGACACAGTTAGCGACTTGATGGTGAACTAGAGCGTTTAGTAGCTGCAGAGCCAGATATTTACCTTGGGAGTTGGTGGAGAACAAAACAGAGCTCAAAAGAGTGGAAATATTGGACTTACATTCATCTGGTGGTGACTCCAAATGAATGCTAATGTTGCTCTGTATCCGCTGGATGCTGAGATAAGCCACTGTTTGCTAACATATTCACTGTATCAACTTAACTTGTTTCCACTGCATCCGAGTGGACGAAAAATCTGTGTTGTGCATGTTTAAGTACTTAAAACTTGCCAAAACACCGGTCTGGTCCTTTAAGTACTCTGCCTCTCTGAGTTGTTAGTAACTATTGTATTGAGTTATCTAAGTGAGACAGTAGCTCAGTTTATCAGCCTCTTGGCCTCATCTATTTTGAAAAATAGCTAAAAATCCTCGCTGGAAGTGTCCTTACCAACCTGTCTTGTTGCTTTCTAAGAGACCATTTCCTGTTAGATTTTATCAGCCATCTGACAGCTTTTGGCACAGCACTCCAAACTGTTTTGTGTTTTTATCTGGGCCTCAGCGGTATGCGCTGAAGTGAGCTTTATTGACTTTGGCTTTTCCAGTTCTGTCAGCACAAGATGCACAGAAAGGTTCAACATTTGTGATGGATGTTTTCTTATTGGGAAGAATTGTATATTCAAATGAAAAATGGGCTTTGAACTTTAGTTTCTTCTTTAAGATGCAATGCTACTCTAGCTTAGCCTCAAGCTTTTGCCTCATGTCACATTGGTAAAGTGAAGGATTTAGAATTACTTAATTTGAATAGTGTAACAATTTTTAATAATTTTATGCTCACTGTTTCAGGCCTTGGTGGTTGGTTCCTTGTCTTAACAACCCCACTTGAGTTTCCACGGTTGTCGTGCTGTGAAAGGGACGTAAGGGGTTGGTCCCGTATCACTGCAGCTCACAGGGATAATTATAGGACACACACACACACACACACACGAATGAATGCAGGCACACATATACAGTGTGCACATAAAGGCACACACATGCTGACTGGCTTGAGCTGAGCTGCTACACCTCATTAAATTGGGAAATGAATCCTGGATGAAGCCCTGGCTCCTTTCCAGATAAGAATCACTAGGCTTTCGGGGATACACCATAAAATATATAATTAACACATTTATTCTCTTCTGTGACAGGCTGTCTGCTTTTTTCACTTCACCTGTGATTGTGCACTGCCAAGTTCAGGCTGCATTTAATTATTTTATTTATTTATTCACAAATTATATTGATCTTAATAACTTTTTACATTAACAAAATTAAATTGGCACAGAGATCGTATTACAATGCAATACCTCACTAATCTCCATAAATGGATTTTGCATAAATTACTTCAGATCGTAAATTTCTAACACATAGTTGAAAATAAACATTGATGACAAAGGTCTGTTGCAGGCAGGGGTTCAGCACCCCTGCCTGCAACCTGCAAATGAGTTTGATGAAATTGCCTCCCCCCCTGGATCTTTTTATGTCATATCCCAAGCCAGTGCTGCCTGATGGCATTCATGGCAGTGTGATTGGCTGCCCTAGGCGAGTAATACTGGCCTTCCCTGGAGAGGTGTAGTGGAAGCTGGGGGCAGCAGATGTTAGCCTTGGTCTCTTCCCAACCTACTAGACACCGACTCTGGGGCCGGTACTGAATCATGACTGTAGGGCAGCGCTAACAAATACATCAGTTCCCTATGGAGGACCAGGCCAGGGTCTGACTGCCTGGCTGTCTAGCCTCTGGTCTCAGACATTGGTTCTACCACCTCATCTGCACCTGACCCACACCCAAAGGCAGGAGAGCAGTACACGTATGCAGCTCCCCTTTTAATGGGCTCAATTTTATTCCTTCATACAGAAAAAGACATTAATATCCCAAATTTGATAGTTTGCTTTTATGATAACGCAGCAAATTAGTCTGCCTGAGCTCTAAATTAAGCTGTGACATTTTAATACTGTGCCAGCAGATGCCTTGGGTAAGACAGGCAGGAGAGCAAAGATAAAAACAGGTCAGGCTGCAGTTGTTAAAAGACAGAAAATGACTCCTCTGAAGTTCCGTTTCCCCATGCTTTTTACTCATCATTTGCACGCTGTGCTCACATTTATATGAAAATAATAAATTATACTGATTATGAATTAAATTGAGCAAAGTCATTTTGACTCTTTAGTTTTTATTATTCTCTGAAGCTTGGGTCACGCTGGTTTTGATGAACCTGCCGGTGATTATTTCAGTGTTTGTGTTTTGCTAAAATGTCTTTTTAGCTGTCTCAAAAATAATTGCTTCTGGTTGAAGGAAGGTGCGAAATGGCAACACCGAGCTGCTTGGCAACAAGAGAAGAATTTCTGTTTAGCTCTCCAGTCTATTCACAGTCCATTCACCATCCAACACTAGTGTTGTGATGAAGGCATAATTCGATTTATTGTGTAACAAAAGAAAGTCCTGACTTAGTTAACAGTTAATCAATTACCATTTAGCCTTTCAATAGTTTGTTCAAACCTGTAAACAAGCCACCTTGCTTGAACCTGAATCCCCTGTTGAACTTGAACCATCTGTCCCCGTTGAACGGTGTCTACTAAGATTTTAGAGATCTAAGATTTGCCCAGACACACAGAAAGAAAGAATTGCTAAGTGTCTGAAATTTGACCTCATGTCAGATCAGTTTGCTGCTGGCTCAGTCAGTCAGTCATTCGGTCAGTCAGTCAATCGAACTGATAAAGCTGAGAGTGAAATGGAAAGTAAAGTGAGTGTCCCCTTCTCTTGTCCCCTGGCGTGTCATTTGTCGGCTGATGTGATCGATATGGCAGAGAAGTTTAATGGCATCATGGCCACGGCGGTGATTAGCCGAGCAAAATGAGCCCATGTAGGCTGCATCGGTCTGTACTGGAGTGCACTAGATCAAAAAGATAGCTTCCGGCAATACTGCACTGCATGGCAACAAACATTGATTTGTGGCCAGAGCTATATGTGTCTGTCTCTCTCCCATCCTCTCTCTGTTTCTCTCTCTCTCACCAGCTGATGAACACAAAATAGAACAAACTCATTATTATGATTTATAGCCGCAGTAACTGGATGTGCTATTCAACCCAGTAATCTCTGTTCCTGCTTCTATCCTCTTATCTCTGACGCTGTCTCTCCCTTTCTGTCTTTTCCTCTCTGTAGTTGTGAATGTGTACGTGTCCTCCGACAGTGTGACTGAGCAGAGAGGCGGGGCGTCACTGTATTTCGGGGCAGACCTTTGCGTCACACACCGATGATGGAGAGGAGGAGGATGGATGCAGCACTGCTGGTGCTGTTCCTGGGACACTTCGCCACTGCGCTGGAGGTCCCACTAGACCGTAAGGCAACAGATCACACACCACACAACACGTTCATATCCAAGAGTGTGTAACTGGACTAATGCCAGCTCTCAGTTTTGTCTGAGGCCGAAACAATTAGTCAGTTAATCGAGTAGCCGATTGAGAGAAAAGCAATTTATCAAGCAAAAGTGCCATTTGCGGCCGCTTCTCAAATGTGAGAATTAGCTTTTCTTTGTCATATGACAATGAACTGGATATATTTAGGATTTGGACTGTTTCTGGGACAAAACAAGCTATTTTAATATCTACTGTAACTTCGGACTCTGAGAAATCATAACAGGCACATTACACTATTTTCTGACATTTTATAGAAACTGCGTTTAAAGGAATAGTTCGACATTTTGGGAAATACCTGTATTTGCGTTCTCACATAACTATGTGTAAAACCACAGCTTTGAGCTCATCAGTTTTTATTTGGAGTAAAAAATGAGATATAGGATCTTTGCAGTTGCTGGTAGGCAGCCAGCCTGGCTGTTTCTCCATAGCTACATATTTACCATACAAAGCCTGTCAATGAATCCTTAGCAAGAAAGTGAATAAGCATATTTCCCAAAATGTTGAACTGTTCCTTTAATCAGTTAATAGAGGAAATAATCTGATTCATTGGTAATGAAAATAATTGCAATCCTGTTTTGTGTGAGACTTTGGTTGATAAAGTTTTGGTTTTAAAGCCTTAACATTCACTTTATCCTTTGATTTCCCCTTCAATAGCTTTATGGTAGTTGATCGTTTGTCTAGAAAATTTGCAGAAGAACCCAGAGTTGTTTGGCTTACTGACATACAGTGAGGAAAACAAGTATTTGAACACCCTGCTATTTTGCAAGTTCTCCCACTTAGAAATCATGGAGGGGTCTGAAATTGTCATCGTAGGTGCATGTCCACTGTGAGAGACATAATCTAAAAAAAAAATCCAGAAATCACAATGTATGATTTTTTTACTATTTATTTGTATGATACAGCTGCAAATAAGTATTTGAACACCTGTCTATCAGCTAGAATTCTGACTCTCAAAGACCTGTTAGTCTGCCTTCAAAATGTCCACCTCCACTCCATTTATTATCCTAAATTAGATGCACCTGTTTGAGGTCGTTAGCTGCATAAAGACACCTGTCCACCCCATACAATCAGTAAGAATCCAACTACTAACATGGCCAAGACCAAAGAGCTGTCCAAAGACACTAGAGACAAAATTGTACACCTCCACAAGGCTGGAAAGGGCTACGGGGAAATTGCGAAGCAGCTTGGTGAAAAAAGGTCCACTGTTGGAGCAATCATTAGAAAATGGAAGAAGCTAAACATGACTGTCAATCTCCCTCGGACTGGGGCTCCATGCAAGATCTCACCTCGTGGGGTCTCAATGATCCTAAGAAAGGTGAGAAATCAGCCCAGAACTACACGGGAGGAGCTGGTCAATGACCTGAAAAGAGCTGGGACCACCGTTTCCAAGGTTACTGTTGGTAATACACTAAGACGTCATGGTTTGAAATCACGAATGGCACGGAAGGTTCCCCTGCTTAAACCAGCACATGTCAAGGCCCGTCTTCAGTTTGCCAATGACCATTTGGATGATCCAGAGGAGTCATGGGAGAAAGTCATGTGGTCAGATGAGACCAAAATAGAACTTTTTGGTCATAATTCCAGTAACCGTGTTTGGAGGAAGAAGAATGATGAGTACCATCCCTACTGTGAAGCATGGGGGTGGTAGCATCATGCTTTGGGGGTGTTTTTCTGCACATGGGACAGGGCGACTGCACTGTATTAAGGAGAGGATGACCGGGGCCATGTATTGCGAGATTTTGGGGAACAACCTCCTTCCCTCAGTTAGAGCATTGAAGATGGGTCGAGGCTGGGTCTTCCAACATGACAATGACCCGAAGCACACAGCCAGGATAACCAAGGAGTGGCTCTGTAAGAAACATATCAAGGTTCTGGCGTGGCCTAGCCAGTCTCCAGACCTAAACCCAATAGAGAATCTTTGGAGGGAGCTCAAACTCCGTGTTTCTCAG
>NC_060171.1:12239814-12399750 GCF_021292245.1 Micropterus dolomieu | reverse complement strand
AGGAGTCATGGGAGAAAGTCATGTGGTCAGATGAGACCAAAATAGAACTTTTTGGTCATTATTCCACTAACCGTGTTTGGAGGAAGAAGAATGATGAGTACCATCCCAAGAACACCATCCCTACTGTGAAGCATGGGGGTGGTAGCGTCATGCTTTGGGGGTGTTTTTCTGCACATGGGACAGGGCGACTGCACTGTATTAAGGAGAGGATGACCGGGGCCATGTATTGCGAGATTTTGGGGAACAACCTCCTTCCCTCAGTTAGAGCATAGAAGATGGGTCGAGGCTGGGTCTTCCAACATGACAATGACCCGAAGCACACAGCCAGGATAACCAAGGAGTGGCTCTGTAAGAAACATATCAAGGTTCTGGCGTGGCCTAGCCAGTCTCCAGACCTAAACCCAATAGAGAATCTTTGGAGGGAGCTCAAACTCCGTGTTTCTCAGCGACAGCCAAGAAACCTGACTGATCTAGAGAAGATCTGTGTGGAGGAGTGGGCCAAAATCCCTCCTGCAGTGTGTGCAATCCTGGTGAAAAACTACAGGAAACGTTTGACCTCTGTAATTGCGAACAAAGGCTACTGTACCAAATATTAACATTGATTTTCTCAGGTGTTCAAATACTTATTTGCAACTGTATCATACAAATAAATAGTTAAAAAATCATACATTGTGGTTTCTGGATTATTTTTTTTTATTTTTTATTTTTAGATTATGTCTCTCACAGTGGACATGAACCTACGATGACAATTTCAGACCCCTCCATGATTTCTAAGTGGGAGAACTTGCAAAATAACAGGGTGTTCAAATACTTATTTTCCTCACTGTACATGACAAATAAAAGCACCAAAAGAAAATTAAAAATTGACTACAACAATTATTTTATTATGAAAATGGGTCAAGTAAAAATGGGTAAAGTAGATTAGTTTTCTGACGATCCACTAATCGATTAATTATTTCAGCTCTAATCTCATTTATCCTAACCATAGATCTATTACTAGGATCAGATTCCTGTTTTCTAAACAGCTGATATCATCTTTTGGAGGAAGCTCTATATATTGTTTCCTTAGTTTGTAAAGCACTGTTGGACACAGTGTTCATTTTGACAGAAAACGAAAGAGTTTGTCGGACTGACCTGCAACACCACAGTCTGATGTCACTGTGGTGGTAGATCTTCTACATATTGTTTGGTTGGAGCTGTTGACAACTCGAGCCTGGGAACTGACTTTTGTTTAAATCATGTTTGAAGCAGAAGATATTTTTCAACACTAATGTCTGGTTCTCTTTACTGTCACGATTTGTCTTTCTTGTTTGCTGATTCTTGGGAAAAACACTAAAGTCCTGGAAGGATGTAAGTTTCAAACTAGTGTGAATTCACTGAAGAGGTTGTGCTAGCAGTTTTTTTGTTGTGCATTGAAGGTTATATTTGATCTTTTTAATTATATTTTCTTATTGTGTTTTGTACTTTATTATTTGTTATAAGACACTGGGTGTGGTTTGGAGTGGACTTTAGTATGTTGCATGCATTGATCTCTTTGTTTCTTTGTTTGCTCTTTGTGTGTGTTGCTGCAGCATATAAAAATATTGCAAACAGCATGAGTTCTTATATCCTTTGTTTGGTCATAGTCCATTAGTTATCTCCCAAGCACTGACAGGAATACATTAAGCATCAGATCATTAAAGTAAAGTGAAATGTACCTGAGCATTCTGCATGCCCTTTTGTATTTGCACATGTTAGGAGAGCTTTTTGTGTCTGTCAGCACACAGCCGTCTGGTTTGATTCAGTGTGGTAAGTGTGCATGTGATTGGTAATGACTGCTTGTGTGGTCAATACAGTGCCAGAAAAAAAGGCTTAGTTATGCAGTAAAGGTCATGATTGAATATCACCCTCTATCTGATCGCCTTTAGTGCCGCAGCCGCCGACCATAACTCACCAGTCCCCCAAGGATTACATCATCGACCCACGAGAGAACATTATAATCCACTGCGAGGCGAAGGGGAAGCCTCATCCCAGGTAGGAATCTGTGAAGTGTGATTTTGCATTCATAATGCTGTTACAAATTTTCATTTAAAACCCTCAGCTGACAGCAGTTCTCCAGAAAATTCTGTTTAAAAGCTGATGAGTAAAGTTCTGGTTTATTCAAACTTTATAATAAGTAAAGATGATATTAATTCCTGCACATGATGCCCTTCCCAGAGGCTGATTTTAGCTAATGCTTTGAATCTTTTACCATTATGCCATCCTCTTTCCTTATCTGTCAGTGTAACACCTAATTCAATTGCTAGCACGAATAATGCATGCACACACACATTTGTACTTGTATACCTGTGAGGACCATCACTGTTAACATTTTAACCTTAACTTTACTCTAACATAACCTTATATTACCCTCAGAAAAAAAGGATGTTTAGATATTTGGAAATTAAATTCAGTTTAAATCTTGAATTCAAGAATTTCTCTATAGCATTAGATCCATCCATCCATCCATCCATCCATCCATTGTCAACCGTTTATCCTGTGTACAGGGTCGCGGGGGGCTGGAGCCTATCCCAGCTGACATTGGGCGAAAGGCGGGGTACACCCTGGACAGGTCGCCAGTCCATAAGAAATTAAACAAATCAAAGTTAGAATCACAGTTAAAGTAAAGGGAAAAACATCCTTAGGCATTATTTGTTTAATAGTAAAAAGAAAACTCAGCTAATCTTCTTCATTGGGACTGTGTGGGATCAGATTTGATTGGCATTGATCCAATTGTTTCTAAACTGATTGGTGCAAAGAAATATGTGATATCACCTTTCGGTAGCCAAACTCTGCCCACCTCAAACAGCTGAGAAGAGCAGTGAGAAAAACACAGATACAAACATTTCTCATGTGGAATAACCAAGACAGTTTGAACTTTGTCATAAAATGATGTGTTCATGTACGACCCCTTTACTTATTGTAAGAAGCTGATGGAGAGAAAAGGTAATTATATTTCTTTTTTCCAGTTAAAATGTTACACAGATGTTTTTTGAGTGAAGATGGACCATAATGTCAAATGTTCTGACTCTCTGTGCTATTCTAACCAGTTAAGATGTGTCTAATCTTTTCTCAGTACCTCCTTAAGCCTAGCCCTGTATCATAATACAGTGTGGTGGCTGTACTCTTCACCAGATTAAGATAACCCAATTTGTCATCAGTGGATATTAGCTACACTGTTATGATACCGACCTGTTTTGTTACCCTCAGTTTCTCCTGGACGAGAAATGGGACCCACTTTGACATCGACCAGGACCCCAACGTGACCATGAGGCCCCACTCTGGGACCCTGGTGGTGGACATCAGCAGAGCGAAGGTTGAAAATTACGAGTGTGTGTACCAGTGCACAGCAAGGAACAAACACGGAACTGCTGTTTCAAACAACATAGTCGTACAACAGTCCAGTAAGTGCAGTGCAGTCTGTCATTTCTAGCATTTAATTGTTCTTGTCTTCCATTTTCTTAATGTCATGCATAGCTCACATGTTTCTCACATCATTCTTTTTTTTCCGTTTCAAACAATTAAGTAGCATTTTCCATCTTAAGAACACTCCTGAAAGGTAAAGGTTGCACGTGGAAAGCGGCCTGTTTTACTTTGTAGGATGTTACAGTAGACAGAGAAAATATCCCTTTGTATCTCTCCTTTAGCTTATTGTTATTCAGTTAGGCATCATCCCTCTCATGTTGCCTCGTCACCTCTGTCATCATGCCTGCGACAGTCCATTAGCAACCTATATTTCATGTCAAATTATGGGACTCCTCATCCACTGATGTGTGTATCATTCTCCAACCGATCCAGGGTCCCCCTTGTGGTCAAAGGAGAAAATCAAGCCAATCGTTGTTAGGGAGGGCGTGTCCTTGGTGCTGCCATGTCGACCCCCTGCTGGCCTGCCTCCACCCATCATATTCTGGATGGACAATTGTAAGCACTTCAGTCATGGAAGATAATGTTTCAGCTGCATACATGAACACATTATAACACACTGTAGGCGACACTGTGGATTATATGTACTTGTGGCAAATGCATGTGTTCAACTGTTTGCGACCATTATATGTCCTTTTAATGGCAGAGAACTCGAGGTTTATGGGAAATGTGGTCTTAATGTTGAGAAATACAAGCACTTTGCCACTGCAATTCTTTAGATGCTACTAACAGTCTCACCTTGGTCCTGTATATTTAATGTAATTACACTAAGTATCACACTCAATTAGGTAATTATTACTTCATTCATGTGTTGATTTTCAAGGGTCAGTTCATCCCAATTTTCATTAATTTTCTCTCTTACCTATGGTAGTATATAGCTATGCAGACAATTTTGGTTTAGTTGACAGAAGAATCTTACCACAAGATCAAGTTTTAGTTTAATTAGTCAGGTTGTTAGATTTTGAAATATCTCTCTCTGAGATGTATGCGTCCACCCACAGCGATGGCATTTAATTTGTTGTTCTGAATTACGTTAAAAAACATCAAGCATCTCCTTCCAGAAACTGGCTCGCAGTTACTTTGGATAATCCACCGAACACACAATTGGGACTATTTCTTTGGTAGAAAGACGTTCCAATAAAAACTTAACTACACATATTTGAGTAATTTGAATGAATTTACTCTTTAAAAAAGGTCACACAAATATTTAATTTGCTATACATTTCAGACTTCCAAAGGCTGCCTCAGAGCAGCAGGGTGTCCCAGTCCCTGAACGGAGACCTTTACTTTTCAAATGTACTCCAAGAGGATTCCAGGAACGACTACATCTGCTACGCCCGCTTCCCATACACACAAACCATCCAGCAGAAACAACCCATCACCGTCAAGGTCCTCAGCAGTAAGTCTGAGAGCGCGTGTGTGTGTGTGTGTGTGTGTGTGTGTGTGTAATGTGTAATGAGCTAGCATGATTGAGACGACTAGAGTCTGAGTTTGTGTGTAATGTGTGTCCACATTATTCATTTGCATTAGTATGTTCCAGCATGACTGTGTAGGAGGGAAACAGCAGTTTCTATCTCTGATCCCATCCTGAGAGATGCCAGTGGTCGTCATCCCACTGAAAAGACATATTGTCAGAGCTGCAGCAGCAGATCTGCCAGGCAGACGTGCGTTTTATTACTTCTGTGAGACCTTCTGTATACGCACTCTCCACAAAGACTAGGCTCACTCAGTCTAGCATTTTGCAGTTGACATGTTGGCAGGCTGTTCGCACAAGAATTCCTATTACGATCATTCCTCATGTCTGACTTTTGAGTCATTGCAAGTTTTGTTTTGGCAGCTTTTAATTCTAAACACTCTCATGTTAAGTTGTGGGGTTTTTTTGTGCCTGATGATGTCAACTTGTGGCGTGTTTGATTTTTCTGTTGTGTTACAGTGGATGCAATCAATGACACAGTGGCAGCTTTTTACAATGACACAGATTTATTTAGTGGTGAGTTTTGGCACCCCCTAGTGTTTACCCCCTCAACCTAGAGCTCCGAACTCTAGCTTTTACCCACTATCACTAACCCTTCAACCCTACAACC
Source organism: Micropterus dolomieu (assembly GCF_021292245.1). NCBI lineage: Eukaryota > Metazoa > Chordata > Actinopteri > Centrarchiformes > Centrarchidae > Micropterus > Micropterus dolomieu. The sequence goes on along the minus strand of NC_060171.1, from coordinate 12,394,225 downwards.
CAAGGCTTTTTACAATTTCTCTGATGTCTTTAGGGGTGAGATCTGGCACCCCCTAGTGTTTACCCCCAAACTCTGTTACCCACTAACACTAACCCCTAAATCCAAGAGTACAAGTTAAATCTCTATCCCTCTGTCACTCCTACTTAATCCAATCAAAACCCTTTTGAAAACTATTAATTTCCTCCTGAATTGCTTGTACTAGCACTGCATGATTATTCCAGTATCAACTGAGGTGTGTAATTTGGACATGTAACAACATCTGTACAGTCTTGAGCTTTGCAAACAAAAGTACATTTTAATTAAAGAAATAAAGTAATTAGGTAATCATCTAAACATATTAAAAATGTAATCTGGTTGGTGATAAACAATTAATTTGATTCTAACACAACTCCTTAAAGTAGAAATGAAATCTTCGTTTTCAAATTCACTCTTTCCTTGCTGCCCATAATCTCACCAATCATTTTCCTCTCACTTCATTTCTCATTGCTCAGAAGATCATTGGTCTGTCTCTTTGTCTGAGCAATACCACACATCGCTAACCTGAAACATGTGAGCAGTTTGATTTTCATCAAATTGCTCACATGCCATGGTGTTAACTTTTCATCAATACCGTCATTACAAACATATAGTCAGATTATTTTTATTATTACCGTAGTATGTCAGAGTATTTCTTTACTAGTTCAGTAGCAGAAAGCAGATCTTCATGTCTCTTAATTCTCAATTCTATATTAGCTTCATTTTAGTCTTTATTATAACCCCAGAGGGCAATAAATTGGCAATAAACACCAACAGAAAGCAGTGCAATGAAACACAACATGGCTATAAAATTTACGTATAACCATAAAATGTAAGAATTGTGGCCTGTAATGAAGTGACTTAATGCCCATGCATTGCAGACCCATTGTAGAAGAGAGGTTTTATTATACCACAGCGAAGAAAGGATCGTGAATGTGAAAGGCTCGGTTCAGGGCTGGATCTTCACTCGGTGTGTTATGGACTTATGCAGAATAAATGGTAATAGTTTTCTTTGTGAATCTGTGTGTGTGTGTAACTATAGAAGACCCAGCAGATGAGAGAAAGCCAAACTTCCTTATCCCTTCTGGCCCCTCCAGCTCCAAGATAGTGTTGAGAGGACAGGTGCTGGAAATGGAGTGCATTGCCGAAGGATTGTAAGTCAAAAATAATCGGCCATTATTTCAATCTTTAAAGCCTCAAGTGCTCGCCTGGTCGTGTGTCATCATCACTCTTTGTCTTCCCCTCTCTCTCTCACTTTGACTCCAGGCCCACCCCTGAAATCTCCTGGACCAAAGTGAGCGGCGATCTCCCAGCCAAACGCACGTCTTTCCTGCACTACGACAGGACCCTGCGTATTGTGAACGTTTCAGAATCAGACGCAGGAGATTACCGCTGCACCGCCAGAAATATGCTCGGCTCGGTGCACCACACCATCCACGTCACGGTCAAAGGTCTGTCTGTGATGAGACGCACAGTATCCCATCAGGCCATTCGCTCACCATGTGGCGACACAGTCACTCCTTCTTTCTGTCTCTCCATTCTCCCTCCATCTCATAATTGATTCATGCACAGATGCCAACCGGGCAGTGTGTTCAGTGATTAATTCTCCAGCCTTCTGCTGCGTTCTGTTCTATTTTCAGCTGCTCCATATTGGATCAGGGGCCCTCCCAGCAATCTTGTTCTAGCTCCAGGAGAGAACGGTTCGCTGACCTGCAGGGCCAGTGGCACGCCCAAGCCCTCCATCACCTGGGCTATGAATGGCATCCCCATAGAGAGTGAGTGCAACCTGTTTCCTTGACTTAAACTTACTGTGCTCAGAAAATAAATTTACCTGTCCTCATGGCCTTTTTCCATTTTTCATAAAAGCTGAACATTGATTAGTTTCATTATTTGAGACAGGATCTCTATGGGGTTGATGATTGATATTTATGATACCGATTCCTAGGGTAGGCAATTTATTTTAGAAGTATTTGTTCTTATTTTTTTATCCGGTATATGTGACTCTAGCAGGACTGTAAATAGCATGGCCAATCATTTCATTAGGCCTAAATGAAATAATTAGCTGGCCTGCCTGCCTACCTGCTCGCACTCTGCTCATACAGTCATATTCATGAAAATGTGTTTTGGGGGACTGGCTTTGGAGGGAGGCCTGAAGGGAGGGGGTGGGATTTTTCAGTTGGATGTTTTCAAAATCTAGCTGTCTCTTGCCTCAACATGTCGATTTTACACTGTCACTTTTGTAAACAAGCAAGATACAACAAGTTAAATTAGTCATTCATCCAGAATTCAAACAACCAGAGTTACATCTGTTCCCCCTGTCACCCATCAACAGATTCTCCCAAGGATCTGAGCAGAAAGGTGGAGGACGACACCATCATCTTCACTGATGTGCAGACTGGATCCAGCGCCGTCTACCAGTGCAATGTCTCCAATGACTACGGGTACCTCCTGTCCAACGCCTTCGTCAATGTGCTCTGTAAGTTCATCGATTTGTATTAGAATGCTGTTTTCCTTCTACATTGATTTCTGGACTGCAATAACATGGCAATAATTGCTGCTTCCTCTGCAGCGGAGCCGCCCAGAGTGCTGACACAAGCCAACAAAGTCTACCAGATCATCAGAAGTCACCAGGCCCTGTTGGACTGTGCTTCCTTTGGTTCACCCATCCCTAAAATTACATGGTGAGTTAATGAAGTTCTAACAGATGCAAGTGTTGCATTATATTTCTTCAAAAGCTCAAAGTGGCTGCCTTTCTGTCTCAGGTTCAAGGACAGCCGGTCCAGCACCCTGGATGGAGAGCCTTACATCCTTCATGACAATGGGACTTTAGAGATTCCCATAGCTCAAGCCCACAATAGTGGCAAATACACCTGCGTGGCCAGGAACACACTGGGCATCTATGAGAATCACGTCTACCTGGAGGTCAAAGGTGAGAGTGTTTCCACCCTGAAGATCCTATTATTAGAAGCCAGGGAGGGCATACAGCTAGCTAATAACTCACATAGTGCTATTACAGTCTGATGTTTGTGATAAAAGCTAGTACAATTTTGGCATTAAAGTATCCAATATTTCTGTTTACTGTTACCCAAAAAGTCCAGAGTAGACTTTATTTGCAATCAAAGGGTGACATATCTGCTGACACGCTTTGACACAAAGCCTTGGTCAGAGCATCCACAGAAATAAATGGCTCATTTTGTTATTTCATCAAATACTGGCATGTTTGAATGTTAGTCACAAAATAAGTTGTTTTTACAACATAATTTTGTAAAATAAGTTGTTTTTACAACATTATTTTGGTGTAAATTTTACGGTAATCAGCATTTTAAGTATTTCATGAAAATAATAATTGCAGCCTAATATTAACCCTTGAAGTCAAGCCCTATTCCAGACACATGGTTTTATAAAATATTTGTTCACACTGATGAGACTTATTGTTTTTTTGAGTCTTTAATTACTTTTCTAAAAAACCTTTCTTCTCCCCCGTCCATCAGAGCCCACCCGAATCCTGAAGCAGCCGGATCACAAAGTAGTCCTGAGGGGCAGGTCTGTGGTGTTTGAGTGTACGGTGAAACACGACCCCTCACTCATCCCCACCATGACCTGGCTCAAAGACGATGGAGAGCTGCCTGATGATGAGAGGTCAGAGCTGTCTGCAGATGTCTAACCTGTGTTTACTGTCTCTCTGCAGTAGTTGTAATAGTTCTAGCCAGTATCAAATTAGCAATCTTACCTTTAATGAAATTGTACTGTTACGCATAGTGGTGCATGTTTGTGTCTGTTTCTTTACTAATATGGCATTCTTGTCCTGGCTTGAATGCTTATTCTTAACTTGACTGGGGGGAAAAAAAGTGAAATATCTCTTTGTATGAATGTTTACAGATTAATCGTAGACTCAGACAGCCTCACCATCACTGATGTGACAGAGAACGATGCGGGGGAGTACACCTGCATCATGAACACCACACTGGACCATGATTCAGCCCGCGCTGTGCTCACTGTTGTTGGTATGTTCAGCTTTGCAGAAGCTCAATTTCACTGACTCACAAAACAAACTCACAAATTATTAAAGTGTTACCTCTCTCCGTCTCTGGGCTTCCCAGAGAAGTGAATCTGTCCAGTAACTTACACAACAGATTGCCTTTCAGCTTTTCAAGGTTAATTGCCTGAGAGTTTACTTAAGAGGGTCGGAGCGGATTTAGTCAGCTATCGTGTCAGCAGCATGAATATTTGATTGTTGCCTTCTTAGCGAGCCAGATAATCTTCTCTGTTGTCTTATGGCTGACTGACCACTAAACTCCCTATTTCACTCCTGCCCTCCCACCTGGTAGAGGCCATGCCAACACCTGCTGTTGTCTACGGTAAACTTGCAGCACACGTGGGCACCCAGATGTGCTCTGCTGACATGAGCTTGTTTGTTGTGACAATCAGAGCATTTTCAGTTTATTCTTGTCATTTTGATTTACCAGCATTTATTTGTTGTGTTTGTAAGGTGTTTTTTTTCATGTGCATTTCTTCTAAATAAATAGTATATTTTTCCATTTTGGCAAAACTCCATAAAGTTTGACTGAATTAAACCACCGATGCAAACTTTAAACTTTTAGTAGAAGGGGGAAGCAATTTCCACTCACACTTGAATGCAAAGATCATTTGTAAAGCACAATCTTTTCAAATGCACCATTTCCTCATCACTCATTTATTCCAAGCATGCATTCCACTTTATCATTACAATTCCAAAACATGAGCTTCAGTTTAACCTCTCCATTGAGCTCCAGACTTTTATTTCATGCAGAGTTGTTAAGGAAGATGCTCAGCTGAGCATCAGTCGTTTCATATGCATGATGCAGTGTCTGCATGTGTATTGTAGGGCAAGTAACATCATCAAAAGGGACATGTAAAGAAATGGAGGAGTTACTAAGGTGTGCTTGGTTAACCCAACATAATGTATGTAAGCAGATATCCTCTTTTGTTTTTGCTTCATCTTCTCGTGGCATGAACCCTTTATATTCTGTAACGGTAACTGTGTGTTGATGCTGCTGCCTGTGCTGTATCTCTGCCAGAGCGACCCGACCCCCCAACTGACCTAGAGCTGACTGACCACAAAAAGAGGAGTGTTCAGCTCACTTGGACTCCAGGGGATGAACACAACAGTCCTATTCAGAGTATGTCTTAAGTGTGTGTGTGTGTGTGTGTGTGTGTGTGTGTGTGTGTGTGTGTGCGCGCTTGTGTGTATGAGGGCATATGTATCTGTGTCAGTTTGGTTTTCTTTCTGTTTGTGATTTATGTGTTCATGCACCTTACACAAGCTGTTTGTGCTATTACGATAAGTGAAGCCGACACACGTTTTATTATATCTTCTAATGGAAAGCCTGCATTAAAAACTTGAGGTGTGTCGTTTGGAAAAAGTGGGCATTTAAGAGGCAGGGGGGGTCTTAGTTAAAGATGCTTTTAAGCTGCATAATAGGGACTAGAAGTCGGGATATCTTGGCCTTTGCTGTTTTGATTTTGACATTTAATAAGAAATCTGTTTCTAATGATTCTCCCAACATTATGGACGTGCAAAACTTAATTGCTGAAGTATTATGTTTTTGGCGTTTAGCTGGCTCTCCCTAGCAGCAATTCCAGATAAGTGACACAACACTTAAGTTTCCATAATTATCAATCAACCAAAATAATAAAGTCTGCAAGGTCAGTGGAGAAAAAAAAAGAGTTAAAAATCTGTCTTTTGTAGTTTCTTAGTTTGTAGTTTCTTCAATGACAGACGACAGCAACTGAGGTCAGCTGGAAATTATTGGTTACAGTAGTGTCCAATAGTGACATGTTTTAACAGCGTGAAAAAAAAACACCCATAGAAATGTCCTAAACCAATTCTGCAGCATAATCTTCCTCTCCAGTCTATTAGTTTGCTGCAAACACATAATTTTGTGAAACATAGTTAAATCCACCATTGCCTTGAAGCTTCAAAGCACTGACGAAGTAGCATATTTATATAAATTTTAACAACACTTTTTTAAAAAACTAAAAAACAACCTTGAGGGCATTCATTCCAGTTATGCAAATCAACTGTCAGGCAGTGTATAAAGTGTTTTGTTATGTACAATACTTTTCTTTTTTCTATCTAAACAGAATTTCTGATCCAGTATGAAGACTCACTGCACCACCGAGGTCACTGGCACAATCTTACCGAGGTCCCTGGAACCAAGACGACAGCTCACCTCAAACTGTCACCCTACGTCCACTACACCTTCAGAGTTCTGGCCCTCAATGCCGTCAATTTCAGCCGCCCCAGCTTCCCCTCCAGGGTGTTCAAGACAGAACCTGCAGGTACAGACTTAGCAGCCTCAGCTCTTTGATTTACGTGTGTAAATGTGTATTCACATTTTAATAATAGATAAATAATCAACAAATAAGCTGATATGTTCTAAATGCAATTTTTTATAACTGTGAACATTTTAAAGTAAGATAGTTTATGCATCAGCTTTTGTTTAATGGGTCATTTCGGAAACAAATCAGCATGTTAATCAGTGAAAGGTTTTCCTTGGGATGATGTTTCATTTTGTCTTTATTGTTATATTTTTAGCTCCAGACGAGAACCCAACAGGTGTCCAGGGATTTGGAACAGAACATGATAATCTTGTAATCTCATGGAAGGTAATAAAGTTGTATAAGGCTATCTTTTCTAATACTAAAGCATTTACTGTTGTCCATGGAGTACCATGAAACATAAGAGTGTCCTTGCACTGTGAAGCACGGTTTTGTTATTGTCCCATCTGATGAGGTTTCCTTTGTTCTTACTTTTCTCTCTTTACTATGATCCATCAAAACCATATTCATCATAGTGTACATTCAGTGTTTTTCTGAAAAAGGTGAAGTAATAAAAATCATGTTAACATTGAACATTTTCTCCTCTGCAGCCACTGTCAGGCCTCCAGTCTAATGGTCCCGGGCTTCACTATAAAGTGATGTGGAGGCAGAAGACGGCAAACAGTGAATGGAACACAGTGACCGTGGCTAACAACTCTAAGTTTGTTGTGTCTGGAACGCCCACATTTGTTCCTTATGAGCTAAAAGTTCAGGCTGTGAACGACTACGGAGAAGGACCTGAGCCTGCTATTGCCCACGGCCACTCAGGAGAGGACTGTGAGTTAGACTGAGTCTTATAGACCCTTAAAAAATGTTCTGTTAGATCTAGGGCGATGCATTCGGCTGTGTAACCCATAACCTTTTATGTGCATAAAATGCACAAACATAAAATGTATTAAAAAATCAGCATGTTTCCTTGAGTTTAGCTGTTGTTGTGTTCTTCGTTTATTGTACAGTGCCAGTAGCAGCTCCAGAGAATGTGCAGGCCATGGTGCTGAACAGCACTCTGGCAGAGGTACACTGGGATCCTGTGCCCTCTAAATTAATACGAGGACATCTTAAAGGATTTAAGGTACAGTACAAAAGTCCACACAGTGTAACATGTACACCAATCTCATAAAGCACAATACACCCTTAACACTTACGGTATACAAACTGTGTCTTGTAGGTATACTACTGGAGAGAGCACAGCCTCCACAACCACAACCCTCATCATGTGGAGAATAAGATCCTGACCTTCAGTGGGAACCACAGCCACGGCATGCTGCCTGGTCTGCACCCCTTCAGTCTCTACTCTTTCAATGTCAGGGTTTTTAACGGCAAAGGAGAGGGTCCCCACAGCCCCACCCAGCAGTTTGAGACACCAGAAGGAGGTAGGAGAAGGAAAAACTCTTGCTTTATTTTTTTGTCTGTTGTATTATATCACAAATGAGAACAATACTTTATTTGTGCTGTAATTAAGTAAAGGTGCTAATTGGAACAGGCCACTGGCCTAGATGTCATATTATGAATGGTTGAAAAATACAGAATGCCAATTTTCCATGTATACCTGAAATCTGTTGGTGATGTAAAGAAAAAATAAAAATGAATATACTGATATATTCAGAAGGCTGACACTTTAGCCTTGTCTTCTCAATTGAAAAACTTGATAGTGAAAAATAAATATGCTTATATAATAGCTGATGTTGGAAAGTGGACAAGTAAATTCAGTTTTAAACTCCAGCTGATGTTCAGTTATTAATACAATAAAGGTGCTGTTGTTTGATATATATATTTGTTAGTGCTGGCTATAATCCAAATTGGGGGATTCAGGGATAAAAGTTACCTTGAACCCTTCAGACATGTTTGAACACATATACAAATACTCTGCTAGGATTATTAATTTGTGTTTTTCCACACACAAAAATCAACAACATAATATATAAATATTAAATCCACATCTTTTTCAAGTAGCTTCAGATTTTAAGTAACCTCATCACACTTGTGTAAGTAAAAAAGGTTTGAACTCTGGACATACATCATTCTGCAAACGTTTCATGATTTATGTGTTTTCTGCAGTGCCGGGGGCTCCTACTTCCCTGCAAGTCACCAACTTCAACCTGGACTCTCTAACCCTTGAATGGAGTCCTCCTCATGTCCGCAATGGACGCATCACTGGCTACACCCTCAAATATCAGCCAGGTGAGGCTTTTTTAAGACCACAACTGAGCTTTTGTATCTTTACTTAATTAATGTCACCTTCCTTCATGTAGTTTGTAGTTTTGTATGTCCTCCTTTTTCATGTCTGTACTGTCACCCTGTTCAGACTCAGATTATTTAAACAGAAATAAATAAAAATAAAGATTTGACATAACCTTAGAGCATTTCAAACAAGTTATTTTGTAAAATAAATAAAATTACAGCACAAATTAACAAATCAACTTTTGTCACTCTCGCCTTCTATTCCTGAACCCTACACCTCTGTGCTCCAAATGCTTTCATTTCCACCCTTCTCATCATTGACACTCCAACCCCATCTACGCCCCCCCCCCCCCCCCCCCCCCCCCCCCCCCCCCCCCCGCTTCATACCTCTATTCAACTTACCTCACGACTTCCCAATTTCCATCTCATTATTCTTGTCACCCATCCTCCACCCCTGTAGTCAATAACTCCTATGAGCTGGGCCCAGTGGAGGAGCTGGCCCTGGCCGCCAATGAGACCTCAGTCACTTTGTCCAACCTCAAGTACAGCACACGCTACAAGTTTTATTTGAATGCGAAAACAGTCAGGGGAGCAGGCCCAGCCATTTCTCAGGAAGCTGTCACCATCATGGACGAAGGTAAGTCAGCAAATGCATACAACTAAATAGTGTGCATGTTTATTCAACTAGAAAGTGAGACAAATATTTAAGGTGATTAATATGAATTATTTCCATAACTCAGAAGTGGATTCACATATGCCATTAATCAACAGGTCATATGTACAGTATGAAGTCATGCTAAATAAAAACCCATCACACAGCTCTTCAGTAAACTACACTCAGTACACACAACGTATTTGACTATTTTGACTTTTGTTTTTAGGGCTATTTAGGTTTCCCTTCTAATAAATGTAGCATTTTGTAGTTGTTGATGGTAATATGTTTTTGTAATCTTTAGTTTTTTTTTATCTATAAGTGACAGTACATTGATGGCCTGTATGAGGAAACCAGAATTAACCCCAGACGCTATCCTGATGAAGGCAAGATAGCCAATAATATAAGAATAAAGCAAGTGTGTCCATTGTCGATGGACTCACTCACAGTTACGCTCACACGGGTTTCCCCCTGCTGTGTATGCCCTCTCAAAGTTGAAAAACGTTCCTCCAAACACTGAAATGTTGTTTATTGTGAAGCATGGCATTCTGTTTATGTGTTTTCTGTAAAGTAGTGCAGAAACTAACTAGACAAAACAAGCAATTTGAAGATGTCACCTTGAATTGTGTGAAATTATGAAGCACATTTTTCACTATTTTCTGACACTTATATACACTTAATGATTAATCAATTGTCTGTCAAAGTGTTCAGGAAATAAATCAATAATAAAAATAATTGTTTGCTACAGCCTAACTGTCAGTCAAAAGTCAGAACTTTGTCATGTGTTTTGTGTATGTGAGATGTTCCTCATCGTGTCTACATTATTACAGTATAATGCACACTATCTCATAGCATTATCTTTTATTTTTAGTATTTTACATAGCATGAGTACATAAGCTTTTCATCCAAGTCCGAGTTTAGTGGAACATGAGTGTGATACAGTTGCATTGTTACACAAGGTGTAACATGACACAGCATGACCACATGAATGTCTTACTGTTACACAGATAGGGGGTGTCAGGGTCATCTCATAGTGACCCCTGTGCTCTTGTTTTTCTGTGTCCCATTTCTCTCTACAAGCTCTAATATCACAGCTTGACGGAGATGTGGGCACAGGTACCAGTGTCAAGACTGATTGATGATGATAGAACTGGTTTATAGATACAGCCAGTGGCTTCAAAACCCAATGCAAGCATGCAGTCCTCATCTTTTAGCAATTTCCTTGCGTCTGTATTTAATTCTGCGGCCCACCAGAATGCTCCGCTGAGTTCAAAGCTGGAGAAAGTTCAAAGCCACATAGATAAAGATGCTATGTGACGTGAGCCTTTTTAATGTCATGTGATAAAACTAGATGAGTCTTTCAAAGTGCTCAGCTGCTTATTTATATATTTTGACTGTGCCTTTGGCAACTGACCTCTTCTCACTTCTTCCATGGTGGCTGCTGGTGATGCTTTGTGCTGCATGGCAAGACTTTGCTTGGCATGCCAATGAACTGGGTGCACTGTGTATTATGACTTTGATGTCTGTGGTGTCTCTGCCTGGGGAAAGTGTTTGCGTCTCTTCTCTGTATGTGGTGCGGTGTTTACCTCTCTCCATGTTGTTTACAGGAAACACCCAAACCTCTCATCCCATTGCATGGTCTCCTCCACACCGTCCACCCCACAAGGGTACAGATACTGCTGTGACCTTAGTACACAACAAATTGATTTGTTATATGATCAGCTTTGTGTATTCTTTTGAGTGTTGAAATTGCTATTGTGTAAGGCTATGAGGGTCTACATTCAGTGATGCTAAGAGCTTTTTATGGAACTATAATTAAATCAAAGCAATTAATTGTCAGTTATTGGACTGTCTTTTTATAAACAGACCAGTCTTGATGGTTGTCTTTTCTCTTGTGTGCTCAGTGCGGCCTGTGAGTCCTTTTGGGAATGTTAGCTCCTCGGTTGGAGAGGACGGGGCCCTGATCAGTTGGGAGTACTGGGGCCCGGAGAAAAACGTTTATGTAGAATACATAGTAGAAAAAAGTAAGCAAAACAACACATTATTATTATTTCTGTCAGTTCCACACATAGATGGCAAGAGTCTCCTTCATTATTGACTTGTGCAGGTGAATAAAAATATTGGCAGTCACGTTGATGTTGGCTCCTACCAACGTTGACCCAGATGTGATAAACAAGGCTGTCTGTGATTGGATTGCTAATTACCCAGTCCTGTTATTGACTGGAGTTGCGTGCATTTCCTGTGACAGTCCCGCTAGAACTTAGGTATACAAACATCATAAAAAGCAGCACAAACATTCTTGTTATGCCAATTGATTTAGACTGAAGTGCTCTCCATTATTTTTATCCACCTGCAGTGAGGATGAAAAAGACTGTGTTGTTGTAGTATGGCTCTTTCACACCTACTGTTAGTAATTTATCCAATTAGGCAATATCTTAATCATGGATCCAAGTAATTTAGGAAATGTTATCAAAAACGTAATCTTGTGATCATCAGTCAAAAAATCCCATTTCATATTTAGCTCATCACCACATGCATAATTTATGATGGCCCAGAGAGATCAACGCACTGCAACTTAAAAAAACACATGCATATAGACTAAACAAAAGCAAATGAAAAAAGCTATTTGACAACACCTGCAGAATTTAGAAAAACAAAAAACAAGAGTTTATAGCCATGCTAGCGGTCAGAAAATTTTTAATTTTGACCAGATGGTGGTGCTAGTCAGTAGGATTCATCATCTGGGCACCTTGAATGTTTGTACAAAAAAACATTCAGGACAATAGATAGATATAGATTGTAGATATTTCCGTCTGGGTCTGGACCCAATGGCAGACTGACCGACTAACAGATTACTGCAAACGCTAAATACAACTAAAAACAAACAGTCACATCCAGAAACACTGCAAGTCTCACAGAACACATCAGAAATGAGTTACAAAACAGGTTTCCTGGGAACAATATATATAATGCGTTCATCACTTTTTATTATCCCCTGGAAACATATGTTGTCTTGGAGCTCATTTTCGTTGTGCAACTTGCAGCATTTCTATATGTGGTTGTTTTCTCATATTGCAGCATTCTTCATTTTTCTTAATGCTGCACATGTGCTGTCAATTTGGTGAAATTCTTCTCTTCATCTTCTTGCAGTGTATTGAGCTTTCCAGACCACTGTAATAATTCATTCATAGACTACAGTGGGTTTTTTTTAGAACTCCATAATCCCATAAAAAGACAGCATTGCCCATCCCATGTCAGTAGATTTTTTTTTTTCAGTAATTAGTTCCCATCTAGTCACAATCCTCTTGACCCGTTTGAAGTTGTGTTCGCTCCCTCAAACGTCCCTCTCTTCACAAACGTCCCTCCTGCAGGTGAAGGTGAAGAGGAGTGGCAGAAAGAGCTTGTGAACGGCTCTCAGAACATTATGCTGAAGGGCTTAAAGGGGGGCCTCTCCTATAGGGTGCGTTTGGTGGCCAAAGGTCACCACGACCAGCCGCTCCACCGCTCTGAGGAGCTGTTGGTCACGGTCCCAGGTGAGGCAGTTCCTAGGCGGTCACTTTCACCATGGTCCGGCCTAGCCTGGCCCTGTGTTGTGTATGGAATGTATAGTAGTTTGTGCCGTTGTGTTTTTATAATCCAGTCAAGCATGGGTTCAACAGATGTGTTGTGGTCGCTCTGTATGCCAGGCATGTACTGTAGTGATATAGAGACAGTGTGCATGATGTTGTGGTTGAAATTTGGTCAGTCCTGTAGATGTGGTAATTAGATGAAGTGGATATCATTCCCATATAAAAGTTTAATACATGTTTAGTGGTATAATATCCAACCTAATATCACCTAGTAAACCTGCGTGTACAGTATGTTTATTTGTGTGTAATCTGTGTGTGTCTGCGTGTATCTATGACTTGTCTGTGTGCACTTGTGAGAGAAAGACTGATTTCCTAAACTGTGTACTAATGTGGTTTCAACAGTCCGTTCAAGTCACCATTAGCCTAATGTAGGAGATTTCTAACTCGTCTAACATGAAAGTCTTTTTCAGTAACAGTAAGCAATCGTGATCAACTCATGAACTGAAATATCTAACAAGTAGATACTAAGAGAATGACTTGTTAAACGTGTTACATGTTTGTTTTAGCACATAATTACGAATATTTGTTTCTACTTTCCCTTCCCACTGGGAAAAGATCATCCAGTCATAAAAGTTAAGTCTTCCTCTCCTCCTCTGGACAGCTGTGGCGAGCAGACAGGTGGACATCGCCACTCAGGGATGGTTTATTGGCCTCATGTGTGCCATTGCTCTGCTCATCTTGATCCTCCTTATTATCTGCTTCATCCAGAGGAATAAGGGAGGGAAATACCCCGGTGAGTAGTAGCACATACACCACCTTGGACAAACTCATATATAAACCCGCATTTCAATGCTCTATTTGCCAACATTCAAATATGTTTCATATTTAAGATGGGATCTGAACATGGTTCAGGAATATTCGTTTGTTTTTGCACTGAAAGCAAATTAATCAGACGAAGATTCAAGCAGTGTATAGCTGCCACAATGATGAAAAGAATTGCTCGGTATATCATAACAAGAACAGCAAATTGTTCATTTTATACTGACACATATTTCTCATTAATACATGCTTATTTTGTTTTAACAAGACACTTGTTAAAACAAAATAACAACATAATCTTGTTATATTCTGAGACTTTCTTGTCAGTATATCTTGGGTGCATACAAAAAATGCTTGACATGTCTAATTAAAACAATAAACATTTCTCTTTAAAAGAATGAATCTATTATGAAATAAACAGAGAAGATTTCACTGAGATATGTTTGATTATTATGTATGTAGTAATAACAAAAAAAGTTATAACAAGAAAAATATCTTTTTATGTGTGATAATAAGAAACTGAGAAAATAATTTTTTTTTTTCTTATGGTAGCAGCAATAAGCTGTTGTAGCTTTTAGTCACTGTGAATAATGAGCTACTATGAACATGTGGAAAATAAAAACAACTTTAAACACTCTTCCATACTATATGCAATATTATACATACACCCTTGCGATTGTCGCTGTACTTTATAAGCTGGTTTGTCTAAAATGCTTCCTCTTTTCACACTAGTCAAAGAGAAGGAGGACGCACACACAGACCCAGAGTTTCAGCCCATGAAAGACGATGACTGTACCTTTGGGGAATACAGGTGAGAGAAAGTGCTCCGGTCTCTGGAGCCCCCAGAGTCTATTTTACCCATCAACCCCTGCCCCATCCCTGCTTTCCGCCCAGATCTGCTCTCTCTGGCTGGAGCTCTGCACTCCTCCCTCTTCTCAACCCTTACAGCTGACCAATAACTGACCCAGGATCACCAATAACAGAAATTGAAAACAAGAAGAAGAAGTGCCCCTCATCTGAACTTCTACCGCCGTGAAGCACAATATATATTTTTTTCTGGGTTCTGGGATGTCCTGGATGCTACTTGTATCTGACTCTATTGTGTGCGTATGACATTGTGGTGTCATTTGAGAAGCAGGGTTCTTCAGATTCAAGGGATTTAGGGTTTTGGGTGTTTTAAAACTTTAAATAAGACTGTCAGGAAAAAATATATAAGCTAGATTCATTTGCAAAACATCCTAAATCTAATCCCATTCCAACTAATAAGCTACTCATATACATCCTGTGTACAGTATATATAGTATTAACACTTTGCCTAGTGTATTGCTACTTACATACACAACCCTGATAGGATTGAAAATCAATGTAATGAGCATTCCTGCTAATTTACAGCAGTTATCCAGCTATGCTTGTTAACATCCCCTTTCTAGGCTGCTTCTTCAATCGCACGCAGAATAAAGAAAAACAAAGCACTTTACTTCTGTATAGCTAGCCTTTTTGAATTGTTTTTTATAAGTCAATTTATAAGATGGTCTTGCTTTTATATTTTATATTCCTTTTTGTATTATATTATGTATACATAAATCTGTTCTATGGATTTTATGCTGTGATAAATACATATCGGTATACAGTATATATATAATATGTGATATGCATGGTGTGAAGATCTCATATATGAAAAGTTGCTCCAGGCAATAATGTGATGAATGAAATTATTGTTCATATATAGATATACAGTATATAGATGCATATGGATCTTATATGAAATTATCAGCATGTTCGAGGGAAGCATCACTGAGTGTACAAGAGCTGGTTAATGCTGTTTATAAAAGACCAATAGCCATTCTTTAATAGTTATAATTTATAAAGGATAAGGCTGGTGATATTCTACATTTTTATTATTGTCGAGAAATTCTTTAAATAGACCAAAACCAGCAATGTGTTACTCTGTCCCTCAATACTTGCCGGCTTCTCCAATTCTGACCATGTTCATCGTAGTGAAGGAAACGTCTTCCTCTGCGATGTGGCTCATTCATTTGTTTTTAATTTTGGACAATAATGGACACTTTTGTACAATTTTGTACATGTTCATGGCATTTGTTGACAACAAGAAAAATGTAGAATATCATGAGAGACCTATTTACACTGAAAAGGAATTTCTCCAGTGGACAATGACTCAAAGACTACAGTAAATAATTAATCACAAGGCAAAGTGTACAAACATTATAGTGCCTTTGTGAGAGTATACTTTATATCCATGCTGTTTCATTCAAGTTCAGCTGGAATCTTACAGTATGTCAATAAAGGCATAACTTAACTCAACTCAGCTGTTCTTGTTTAACTGCAGGAGGGCATACTGTAAGTTCAGACTATACATGCACATGGCATATGTGCCTGTTAAAGTGCCACATGAGACGTGTGTCAAGTGCGTGCATAGTGTAATCATTCCTAGGAGTGGCTGTTGTGTTGTGTGGGATCTCAGCTGGATCTCCTCATCTGATCGCAGGAGTGTAGGTCTCAGGAAAGGTAAGGGTGATGATGGTGTGTGGGGGTGGGAGTTGAGAGTCATTGTTCTGTAAATCTAGCATGTGAGGAGGGTGAGTGTATAGTCGAGTCACCGTGGAGAAAAATGCTCGCTGGCCCAGGTTCTTTTCGCGGCTGTCATCAAGTTTAACATTTGGTCATAAAGCCTTCATCATGTCCAGTCCATAGACAAGTCGTTTAAGGCATTCATCTGTAGCTTTAGTGTGGTACTTTTATCCCTGAAAATGCTTTTGCTTACTTATTATCTATCCTGTTTAAATTCTAAAAACATTTCAGCATTATGAGGGCTTTGTGATCTTATATCATTAATGTTCAACTCATGTATGTGGAATGTTTTCGCTTATCTGATATCCAAAGAAAACTTTCTTTGCCGATTTTTCATGCATTTTGCAAACTTGTGATTATCACCATGCTTGCTTTGGGGGGGATGTTTGGCTGAAACCTTGCTTTCCAAGTTTTTTTCACATCATTGCGTTGGATTTTCTGTTTTTCATCACAACCTCTGTCTTGGGTGGGGAGGTGAGGGGGTGCATTTGTCAAACAACACATTTACCACTTCATATTTGGTTTCAGGGGGAATTTGAACAGGGTCTAATTGCTTGAGCTTTATTCCCCTGTTGCCTGATGGAAACCAACTAATCATTCATAGCTACCGTTTTTTAGACATGGAGCAAGCCAAATTCAAATTTGCTTCTTGTGCAGTGGGCAGGAATGTTCACTATTAAAGTGCATTATTAAAGTGAACATTCCTGTAAAGACTTTTTTAAATCTGGAAACCATTACCAATTAAACTTACAGTACATTGTGGTAAAAGTGACTATCTGCAGTTCAGGGCTCCATCTAAAAAAGTCATCGCTAATGTCCTTGTTGCATCTGTCACATCATCTCACCTGTAACACCTGCATGTTATTTTCTCCTTCAGTGACAATGAGGACCATAAACCATTAAAAGGGAGCCGCACGCCATCTAATGGGACAGTTAAGAGAGGCGACAGTGACGACAGTTTAGTTGACTACGGGGAAGGAGGAGACGGACAGTTCAACGAGGATGGCTCGTTTATCGGCCAGTATAGTGGAAAGAGTGTCAGCAGGGACACTGCTGAGGGCCATGAGAGCTCGGAGGCCCCATCCCCTATTAATGCCATGAACTCCTTGAACTCATTTGTGTAGCCATTCAGTCCTCACTGAACAGTGTGAGATGCTGCTCAATTCCCCACATCTCTTTTAGAGGGCTGTTCCAACATCGCATGGCTTTATGATCACATCCCCATCCCCAGTGGCACACATGAAATACAGACATCTCAAAGACATTTTTGTTTTCACTTGGAAATCTTTATGGAGAGGCTTGGAAACCTGTGGTTCATTGTATCTTAAGCAGCATTTAGGGAGAAAGTAGCTCAACCAGATATTTGATTTTAACAATGCATGAAATACCTGATATGACCTAAATCCATATATTAATTAACACTTTGATATTAACAAGTGTTGCATTCTTACCACGGATCTCTTATAGACTATGCAGTGCTCGTCTAAACTATTTGTTTTTGTCATTGGTTATCATACTATCATACTATGTTCATATAGCAATCAGTGTCTACAGTAAATTACTATTACTCCATGTATTTTTTTCCAACTCAGAAACTTGTACAGTAATCTGTATTTAAGAAATGTAATTTCCTCTTGTAATTCCATCACGCATTTATAGTGCACAAGGCAGATCATGTACAGTGTGTATATATATAAAGTGAATTTTCCGTAATCTGAATTTTAGGAGCAGCGCACGCAGCATGCTTGAGATTGCTGCATTGATACATCCTCATCTGTCACCACACTTTTGAATGATCCAACTGAACCTATTAAGGAGGAAGCTGCAATGCTGCATGGCTTGCGATATGACCTCATAACCTCTGCCCTGCATGTAACCCCCCTCTTACTGAGCTTGATCTGAAGGCCAGTGGGAAATACTGAGGGTATAACAGCTCGCCTCAGTCCCTGCAGTGGTCCTTCAGCAGGTAGTGCCTTTTCTTCAAAACAACGATTCACTTTTGAAGTCTCTTTCCAGAGTTCGGTAATGGAAAAGATAAGCTTAAGAAGACGAATATGTGGAGGGAGGAGTAATTAATAAACTCATGTCATCTTTTTCTTTTTTAATTGAAATCTCCCATTGCCTTGAAAAACAGGACTGGCTTTGATTCCTCCAAGAAGCTAAGCCCACCCACTTTGGATCAGACTAAAACATCAAACCCATGTCTGGTGCATATTCTGCAGTTATTATGTACAGTACCTGATTGTATTTCTGAAGTATATGAATGTATGGATATCTGTGTGTGTGTGTGTGTGTGTGTGTGTGTGTGTGTGTGTGTGTGTGTGTGTGTGTGTGTGTGCGCTGACACAATACATTATTCAATTCCTATTAGGCAAAATGTGTTCACTTGTACTAACTAAACTTGAGGGCCTTTGGATGGGATCAAGATTTCTTTTCTCTTAACTTGCATCAAGTTTTTTTTTTAAAAACGTGTAGAATATTTGTTGAAATTGTAAATACCTAAATTGATTGTACAGGGACAAGCAGCTTATAAGGCAGCCGAAGAGGCAATGTTGTGCATGATATGGTTTAACTTGTTGATAGGAACTGTATTGAATATAGAGTACTTGTAGAGAATATATATAAATATTCTTTTTTTTTCTTGCTGTGCACAGTGTACATTGTACTGTAACTAACTGGACAGAAAACTGCATATAAATTTGAATTCTGATTGTTTCCAGATTTGCTTGTCAGCGAGTAAAATAACTGGTATTGTACAACAACATGCAGGATATCGCGACAATATAATTTTATAATTTTAATATTATTCGCATTTGTATTGGTTCTACGCAGTCCCAATATACTGCCAAAACAATGCATTTTTCTGACAGTATTTCAAATGGTTTTGTATTTAAGAACAGATTTGTACTAACATATACTTTCCTTGTCTCTATTTAAGTTTCTCCTTTTAGTGCAAGTATGAAATTCAAGCTACTGGAAATATAATGAATGAATAAAAAGTTATCTGCTTTAATTTCCATTTTCAGACTCTTCACTCAAAACATCATTGCCCCCGAAATGAGTGATGCTCTGAATAGCGTTAGATTCAAAGAGTCATATAAACCCTGTTATTCAGTCTGTGCATTCTAGGTGCTACATAATGCTGCCAAAAATGGTTCATAACATAACAAAAATGATACTGCACAATAAACATGTGCCAGTTTAGTATTCTACCCTCCAGCCAGTTCTACAATCACAGAAATGAGAAATGAATAAAAAAAATTGCACCATTACAGCAACAACAAATACTGTGTGCTGTATGTTGTTGTGTTCATGGGCATGGGGCCTGTATGTGTGTTGTGGTGGAAGAAGTAAGTCAAGTCATTTCAATTTTATTTGCAATATCACAAATCACAATTTTTTTTCAAGTGGCTTTTCATAGACTCAGATCCTTTAAGTATCCAAGCAACAATTTGAAAATTACTACTTAAGTAAATATACAGAAGTTACATGAAGAAGTTAACTGCACTTGAAATGAAAATACCCATTCTTAAATATTTGCACCTGTGACTGACATATAATTAATATATTATATATACTTTTAATGCCTGAATACACAAGCAGCATTTTAATGTTGTAGCTGGTTGAGGTAAAGTTAAGTGTATTTCTTTATAAACAGTTACTTTAGTCCTGTGGTTCCCAACCTGGGGCTCACACCCCCTCCAAAGTGTCACAAGATAAATCTGAGAATATTATCTACTCTTTTTTAGTTTTACTTCTTTGGGTTTAAAATAATCATTGAAACAAACCCATTGAGAAGTTTAGAGGGGTAATCTCTTTGGTAAAACTAATAAGAACTCATAGACATCTAAAACGTGACAGGGAGCCCCACACAAACCAAAAAAGTAGAGCTACATGGATAGGAAGGAAATTATGCCAAACAAACATCAGATTTCAGCCATCAAAAACTTGATTGCAGGAGTAGGTACATACTCTGATTCTACATACACATACAAATATACACTGAACAGTAACACCACCATGTACAGTGAGCAGAAGCTGAGGGCTGTGTAAGTATAGGTGCCTACACCTGCTTCGGTCTGCTTAGTGTGAAGCGGCTATAGAAGGGCCTTATGGAACACGACAGTTGGGCTCCATCTTTTTGGCGCTCACTTCCACTTCCATTACAGTCATATTGTCAGGGTAATAGCGAGAGAGCAGCCCACCATCTGGTGCATTATCACACTGCAATGGTGTCAGGAAGCACGGAAGTCTGGTATCTAGTGTCTTGGAAATACTTTCTCTCCCTCTGGCAAGGACTCTTTGCCTTCTGTTCATTCAGGTACACTAATTCCTTTTCCTCGGTAAAGTTGTTTGGGGATATTTCACAGGATTGTTTGCAGTTAATAACAGCAGTGATTGAAAGTGGATTGCTGCTTCGCATATTTATGAATAGGGGTTTATGATTTTTTTTTCTCCCAAAATTAAGCCAAAGTTTTTATGAAGGATGAATGCATCAGTGTGAACTGCAGCTGGTGGGAATTATGTCCATATTATTTCAAACAAAATAAATGACTCTCACTCTCAGCAGCAATGATCTCAAAGACCTGGTGACCTTTAGCCACAAGATGATGATTCATCATCATATATATATATATATATTTTTTTTTTTTTCCTCTTGACTTTACTGCCACCTAGTGATATGATGCAATTACACCGATGGCTGAAATAAGCAACAGGCTTTTAAACACTGAATAGAAAATGTCACGCAAGGCACATGAATTGAACTGTCAATAAAATTAATTTACTGACATTTTTTACCAGTATGAAATTTCAAAGAGACAACAATAATAATATCTTATGTTGAGGCCACAGTTGGACCATGCTGTAAAATATTGTATCAAAATCACAATATTCTGAATTACGGTACCTTACATTTCATATGACAGTCTGTAAGCCAATGAATGTGTTTGGCACTCTGTTGACATCCCTAGTCATCAATTACAAAGGCTCCCTGTAAGAGGCTTAGCTATTTTTTTCATGGCAGCAGAATCTCATTATTTGTCTGTCGATTAGTGATCATTGCTACCAAACAAGCAGCTGCCCCATTACCCTTCTGAACTCCACCCACCCCCCCTTCCTGCCGCTCCACTCCAACCCCTCCCATCGTCCACTTATTCATCATCCAATCCTCAGTGGATCCATTCTGTGTCGGCTGTTCGTCTGCCATAGCATCCATTAACCATTCCCACCTCCTCTGTGTCCAGCTCCTTGATTTACTGCTGGGCGGAAAGCCTGGCTTGAATTGATCTATAGCTGGTTTAGCTCCAGTCTGCTTTCAGTGGGAAAAGATCAGTACATTGTCTCGTAGTCCTGTTTCCAAACAACCTGCGAGCTTTAAAGTGCATCATTTGCAGACTGAAGTGAAGGATGTGATCTTTCACCATCTACAAGCTTCCCAAAAAGACATTATACAGAATAAAGGATATCAAAGGCAGGTATTTGAAAAATACAATCATTTTGTTTCAGATATTTTTATATTTTTATTAAAGTGTGCGCGGAGCTTCAGGGCGTCTGTTCCTTTGTATCTGTATGTAAATGTGCCCTTTTCTGATGCTTTGAGAGCTGAGGAGGATAATTGTTTATGATTACTGTGTGACATTTCCATATGGCTGATGAACTGCTTGCCAACACACACACTCACTGATACACACACACTAACACACACACACAAAATCACACACATACCTGTCAAGACCAAGCTGTTTGGAACCTGAATGGTAGGTTTGGATTGCCTGAAATTGAAAACCCCAACTGTTGGAGGGAAATCACCCCTTCCAGTGTAACAGCGTAATTTCTTCATCAGTGTTTCTATCAACCCAAGTAGGCTGTTTCCCCTGGAGGGGGGCTGGTATGATGGCAGATATCATTACACTCCAGTTGGATGGATGCTACATAAAGTGAGACTGCTTTGTTCCATTGATCTGATGCTCTCTATCAAACCTCACCCCACTATTTTTTTTATCATGATAGCACCAGAATTATATTTCTTTCCACACCCTGATTCCTATTCCCCATACACCCCTCTCCATGTCCCATATGTATTTTGGTGGGTGGGTGGTGGTGGTGGGGGGAAGGGGGGGGCATTACTCATGTTTCATTGGGGCTAAATCATGTTTACCCTTACCCCTCCTTCCTCTTCCTCCTCTACATCCCTCCCTCCCTCCTCTGCCAGGCAGATAGATGACAGCCACCAATTCTTTCCTCCAGACAGCAGGGTGTTTGCTGTTCCTCTTATCCACCCCAGAGACCAGCCTTGTAACACTGTTATTCACCGGCAGGCTCTGTCTCTATTTGCACTGCCATGTTGTAAGAGGAACAAAAGTGTTTGTCTGGGGGTTGAATACACCTAGATCTTGGATAACCAGCGGACAAAATAATATCCTTTTGGGCCCTGTATTATGCTGCGCTATTTGAATGTCATGAATTTCCTCTGTGTTACTGACTCCCTTTGGCTTGGCTATTTTCTGTGGAGCGACATATTTTTTTAATAAATCCCCCCCGGGCTGAAAATAATGTCTTTTTTGTGTATTAACAGCAAGGAAACAACGTTTTTTTGATGAAAAGTCTGAATATTAACAACAGCCTTAGGGAACAAAGCAGCAAAACTCAACTTGATATAGAGCTACAACCTTCATGTGAAGTCAGTTTCTGATCACATTAAAGGGAATTTCTTTGATATGTTCACCCAAATTCATCTAAGGGGGCTAAGTCCTTCAATTAATTCTATGCTGCTCTGTCTCAGAGATCCCTGCATTATTTATGGGCCGCCGCCACAGCAGATTATTATTTGCTGTGTGGTGTTTACATCCAAGATTTAAATCTAATCCCAGGGGACTGAGATGGTCTCATGTTTGGACTGACACAAGGGCAAGGCCTTGTAATTAGTAGAGGTGCCCTTTTGATATGTGCCTGATGAAAAACAGGCTGTCAGTTAACATGCAGACAGCAGTCACGCTCATTTCTCATCTACCCCTGGTGGTGTCTAGTCATGCAAATAGATTTATCTGCTCATGTTTTGACATTTCTGGCTCTGAAACTTTTGCTGCTGCCCCAAACAATGGAAGGAAATTAAGTTTGTGGTGCTCGAAGCACTGAAAAATACAGTTTAATTAATTCTGATAACAACCGAACTTACGTAACGTAAGATCTTTTGGCCCCAATTAGCATTTACTTTTATGACTGTACATTACTTTGCGGTTGACTCATCAACTTCCTTATCAGGCATTTACAGCAACACAGCTGTGATAAACTCACTGTAACTCCCTGCTCAGCACCAAATGCCAACAAAGTTAGCAAAAGAATAGTAAACAAATTCGAGCCTTAATCAAAATATGCAGAGGCTATATATTTCAGAAGTTGGTGGAGACTACACTGAAGAGTTCAAAGGAGAGTGAATATTGGACTTTGTCAGGTGGCCAGAAGGACGACTTCAAATGAACGCTAACATTAACATGACTGGTCTGCTGGATTTTACAGTAACTTAGGAAAGAACGACTATTTGTTAATATATGTTGAGGCTTTGTAGCTTGTTTTATACTTTTTTAGGGCAGACAAATGGATTCAGATTTTAATTTAGTTAGTCATTTCTACTAAAATTAGCCTACTACTATAAATGAATAATGTTGATAGCTAACGTTAATGTTAATGCTAGCTAGCCACCTTACTAACCAATAGCCAATAGCCTAACATTACCTGAGCTAAAAATAATTTGAACTAGTTAGCTAACAGTGCTATCAACTTTCAGCAACGTTAAGCTAATGATAATTTAATTATTTGAATCTGATATTTGATTTTGATGTCATTGAGTAGCTATAGTAGGAGTCAGTGCATGCAGACTTTAATATAACATTGCCTGATGACTTTCCACTTTCCACTAAGTGAATGCCTTATTTTTCATAAACCTGCCTCAAAATGTTCATATTATTTAACAAATTAGTATAAAAGAATTAAATTTAATCTTTAACAGTCTGAAGTTACTGTATGAGCCAGTTAAGCTCACATACTAAGGGCAAGTTAGGTAACGTTAACGTTAATGTTTATTAATTCATAGTAAGTGTGTAGACTGACATGTGTTAAAGGTTTTTAATATGAATAACCTTTTTAAAAATGTTTATCAGATCATCCTCTTATGCTGTGGGAACCCTTCATGGAGCTCAGGAGGAACCCGGACCCCACTGTGGGAGCCACAGTGCTCCACGTTCCTGTGGAACAAGCAGGTCTAGCGCCCCCCTAAGTTGACAGTCATAACCCTTCATCCAATCCACGGGGACAGGACCGCTGCTCTGTCAGTTTCTTTCCCTGCTCTTGAGCGCCCGCCGATGCGGTGCTGAGCAGGCGTGAGCATCGTGAAGGACACAGGGACGGAAGCATTGGCCCTCTACGGAAGGTAAGGACATGGGGTCGACTTGGTAAATGTAGTGAAAACAGATTGTTTGACATTATTTGAAGAGAAGCCGGGCGCTGCATTTTGACAGCCGGGGAATCAGTGTTGTTTACAACAGACTGAGTGGGATGCACGAACGGGATGGAGCTTATCCAGCCCTCCGCATTGCAGACTTGTTAACGAATTGGACACGAATAAACTGCATTTTGCATTTGTGTGTCGTAGTGACAGATGCAGAAGGATACCGTGTGTGCAATATCTGACATATCTTGGCATGGTGGGGATGATGCTGATCTGCAGCATATCCTGGCATGCACATGCCCTCCCAAAAACTGTCGATGCACAGAGCAGATGTTGTGATGTATTTCAGCGCTTTATAGCACATCTGCTTTAAAATAATAAGTCCGAGTATTGAAGTCAGAATCAATTTGACCACGCCGGAGGCCATAGCCGAATAGCGCCGCACATATGGATGATTCAAACTGCCGCCTGCCTTACAGCCAAGAGATTAGGAAGCACCCGACGACTGTAAACACTTTCATCTGGGGTGGAACTAAAACGCATGTCCCTGAATGTGCCGATTGATTGAGTCATATTGTTCATCTCTGTCATCTTTTCTGGTAGATTGAGCCGTACTGCTTAGTAATGGCCCATTGCAGGGTTATTCTGCCAGGATGTCAGGTGCTGGAGAAGGAGTCATGGGCGCGTCCTGACTCACCAGTCAAGACTTCAGTGGAGAGAAACGGTCTATGCTACTACATGTTGCCAAAGTAAGGTATAGGGACTTTCCAAGAGAAATTTCAGAGTTGGTCTTCATCATTTTGCTATGTGATGGAAGAGGAACATTTGTATCTTAAATCACTAATTTGTGACATCATGAAAAGGGATGATGGAGGTTTCAGTCACTGTGATTAGAATCTCACACAAATCATGCAGCTATGCACTGATTCATAGGGAATTACAAAAATCACAGATGAGTTTTAAAATATTACATAATAGCTATTTTGTATCTGTGAGTGTGTGTGTGTGTGTGTGTGTGTGTGTGTGTAGGGGGGGGGGGTAGTTAAGAACGCTTGATCTCGGTTAATAGTTGCTGTGGCTCTGGTTACTGTGAATAAGCTGCATGGTCTGTCTAATGGTTGCTAACCTGACCCCTTCATCACGTAATGGGTTGACATCTAAATAAACACAATTGTGACATCTAATGGACCTCTTTTATTATTGTAATATCGTATATTATATTTTATGTAGTATTGGTCTCTGATTAAGTTATTTATAGGTTTATAAACAGGATAACCTGTAGTTCTTTCCTTTAACATCTAACTGTGGGGCTCGTGTCTCCACACCTGTTACTTGTTAGAGATTTTTGCTCCTCCACTATAAAAATGTGTGTATTTTCAGCAAATCAATTGATAAATGGCGGATCAGTTTCAGCTCCTGGACACTGTACACCTAAATGTTTTTGACCCAGATTTTCATTTCGGCTTTATTTGCCATTCAGTGCCATTTGTGAGATTCCTTACTGTGTCTTTGTCCTGACTGAATCAGAGCCATAAATGTGCCCTGAAATGTCAGAGGTATTCCTTGGCCGTCTGTCAGGTGCAGCACTTTATGAATCTTGTAAGCTTGACTGCTGCTAATGCATCCTGGGTTGCCCTGTGTACACCCTGGGGACAGACCCTCTCCTTCATGCTAGGCTAATGAATTTACTCTGCTCAGAAGTAGGCTAACCTACTATGTGCGAGGCATCGTCTTACATTTTTACCCCCCTCGCTCGACACCGAAATATGTCACAATATAGATTTTTGAATTCACATTGGCTGTAGTGGCCTGCAGAGGCTGCATGACGAGGAACTTTACATAACACAGTACCCTGCAAGATATGGCTGTTCTGTCATGCATTTCAAGGCTACAGCCACAGCCGCCATTAGTGTCACAGTCAAGTGACTCGACATAAACGTGAGCTTACTTCTCCTTTGGTTTGAAGCTGCAGTCACACACGTCTGCCATGTATTGAGGTAGACAGGCTAACCTCACCTGAGGCAGAAAATAGAGCTGTCTTCCACCTCTCCATCTCCACTTCACTTCAGTCAGGATGTGACTTACGAACATGAGTATGAGGGTGAGAGAGATTGCTTTTACTCATCTGGTGTGGGATTTTTTTTACTGCAAATCTGTCCAGTGCATGACAGGTTTTTGTTGTATTCAGCAAGACAGTGATTTTTTCTATTTCCCATATCATTAAAACATTAATGTCTCTATTCAGCGGCATGGTTTAGGTGCTCAAAGCAGACTTTGGATGTTTGCCATCTAAGATTAAGGTAATTTTAGAGAGTTTTTGGAGATTAGATTTGTTTCCAGATGTCCTTCTGAGCACTGGGCGACAAATTCTTGGGCAAAGATTCAAAGCATTAGCTAAAGCGAAGAAGATAGATTTTGCGTGTGATTTTGAAAAGACTCTAAACTGATTGGCAGCGTTGGCATTTGGCAGCAACAGGGCTGGTTTGTTAAGCGCTGCTTGTTCTGTCACACTGAATGCAGTGTTAGTCGCGCTGGAGGGAATATGTCCTGTAAATATGTTTCATTTATAAAGCGAAGCACAAGGAGAGGATATGGGAAGACGAAGCAGCCTATCGCAACTGAGCATTTGTGTGCAGAAACACACACACACACTCACTCACAACCGCCTGCCTTTATTGCCACAAATGTCTCCACTGCCTGCACAAGTGCTTCTCTCTGTCCTGCTGACAAAACATGTGATGCTCTCGTCTTGATGCTTCCTTTAGATTGCTCAGCAAATGTACTCACTGGCGATCAATAGCGAGATCCACTAATGGTACGGCAGTGAGGCAGAGACATGACGTCTTCTGTGTTTGCCTGGAGACAGACCTCTCCTCTGTTCATGGCTGAGGAGGAGAAAGGGCCTCAGTCCCCATCTGCCATCTTTGGCTGTCTGAATACAGTTTGCACTAGGCCTGCCATTGATTCTCCTCCCACTGTGGACAGCTCCCTGCTCTCTGCATGCACGTGACCCTATAGATCTTATGTGTAGAGAGCGGGCTAAGTGGGAAAAACTCATAGGCACAGAGCACATTTGTATCCCACTTGTTGATTATCCATCTGATGTGTGCAATGTTAGACTAAGCTGGACTAAAGGAGTTTTAATTTTTTAAAAATTTCATTTCATTTTTTTATAAAGACAACACACATTAATCAACATTACTGTAAATGTGCCAGTGTTAGCCAGCTGGCTAATATTCAACTGCAGTGCGGCAGGGGCTGCTTTGTTAAAGGTCACTTCCTGTTGCCAGCAGGTGGCGCTATGACTATGGGTGAATGTCGGCATGTACATGTGTTCAGGGCGGGACTCGTCATCGTACATGTACAGTTTGATGCAGATGTGAGTATATACACTTCCTGTGTCATGGCGAAGAGATCTTGATCTTTGACGCCACGCCATGGACACGCCCATTGACGAAAACTCACAGATAGCACAACTTTTCATCGTCAATGCCTTTAGAAGGCACGCAGAAATTTGAAGTCGATCCGACCAAATCCCTAGGAGGAGTTCGTTAAAGTACGGAGTGTGTAAATCATCCAAAAATGACCATAAAATTCAAAATGGCTGACTTCCTGTTGAGTATAGGGTATGGGTTCTTGAGGCTTTTTTGTGTGTCTTGATATGATACATGTCCCCTGAAAATTTCATACATGTAGGTTGAACGTGGACGAGGGGCTAATATTTTCCAATTTTGTAGGTGGCGCTAGCGAGCCATTTTGCCACGCCCATGCGCGAAACTCATAAAATACGTAATTTTTCACCACTTCTGACATGTGTGCAACATTTGGTGACTTTTCGAGCATGTTTAGGCCCCCAAAATTGAGCTTACTTTGCATAAAAAATAAATAAATAAAAAAAAATAATCCTTACAATTTCAATAGGGACCTCGCACGGTTCGTGCTCGGGCCCTAATAATACAATAACAACAAACCCCGTAATGACAAAGATAGATGCAAACAACACGATGCAACAATGCACAACCTACTTTTGATACAACAATACACACTACACATAAGTAAAATACGGCAATCATTATGTTGATCTTATTAAATGTTAAAAGTTGCAGTTAAGGGTTGATAAAATGGTAATATACACTTGACACATAAGCCATGCAACAGAGTTGTAAGGCAGCACTATAGAGGAACATACCAGACTGTTAATAAAATACTAGTAGATGTTCCATACATACCCAAGCCATGCAAATCTTAGTCTAGTCTAACTTATCTAGTTAGTTATTTTGTTAGGCTTTAAGACATTTAACAGTTTGTTATTATCATCATGTAAAATGGTGACACTACTTGTTAGCTTTGTTAAGACCATAGGTAGGAAAGAGAGCCATGCAGGTTAGAGATAAAATGATTAGTCAATTTATTGATGAGTACCTGTCCAGGGTGTACCCCGCCTTTCGCCCGATGTAAGCTGGGATTGGCTCCAGCCCCACCGCGACCCTGTACACAGGATAAGCGGTTGACGACGGATGGATGAATTTATTGAGTCGAATGACAGAAAAGTAAAAGTAACTGGTGCTTTTCTTGTCTGTTTGATGAGATAGTAAACTGAACTGTGATGTCAAACTTTTAGCATGTTTTTTGGAAATTCTTATTGACCAAACGAATCCAGAAAACAATGGGCAATTGGTAATGAAAATAATCCTTTGTGGCAGCTCTAATGCAGTTGCCAACATTAGTAGCTAGCTGTATCTTCTAAGCACCTTGCATTATTTTATATGTGACTTTCCTCTCAAATCATTCACTTTATTTACTTGAATAAGGTTTTGTTGCCTGAGCTTATGTTCTATTTCTGGGGGGACTGTTGATCTCTGATAGTTGCTCCCAGCACTTCAGTAGGCAGTAGACCCCAAATGAACAATTATTCAGCCACACTGGATTAAAGTTGTTTTAACGCGTGTGGGCACACAAATGCTCGTATGTGACTCATCTAGCTTTTCTGCAGTCCATGATTTCTATCTGCCATGTCTATGATCAGGATGAAATACAACCTGCATAAATGCTCTTTTTTTTTATTTACACAAATGCAGCACAATGCTGAAGATAAAACTAGATTTGTTTGATATCAGTTGCAGGATTATTGTGTATTTATAGCATTAAAGCCCCTGGAGAAGGATGTTTTTGAAGAAGTGGCTTAGTTGTAAAAACATAAAAAGTCCCTCAAGATATAACTCGAAGTGTCTTATATCTTAGACCATTTAATCTGTTCCCCCTCTCCATATCAGTGTGATTTTGTTTGTTGATAAAGTGCTGAGCTTCCTCAGCGATGCGCGTGGCTCCTCTGGTTTATCCATCTGCCAAAGTGATGTCTCATTCAAAATCAAATTACTCCATTTCCATTAAGATACTGTGGACCGGACCAGCAGGTAGTGTTTGGAAATTGCCTGGTATCTCTTCCGCCAATCACAGGGGAAATAGGATGACATTGATCAATGTCATTGATCAGTGTCATCAAAGTGTTATCATGAAGCTGTTTGCTTGTTCAGAGACTGAACATGAAAGGATTTGTCTGAGGTCTCTGGGTGCATCTTCAACTTCAAAGTTCAAATTGAAATATTATTGGGAAAAAATCATCAAGATTGATTTACTAAAGAGGTCAGTGATGAACTGGGTAAACGATTGATTCACTGAATGATGACGGTGTTGGTTAACTGGCCATCTGTGTGTCTGATGATTTTAAATGTTGAGTTTAAGTTGGTGACATTATTTTGGCAACATTTAAGAACAATTAAAATCTGTAACTAGGTTACATTTGACAAGATTTCACTTCTCTCTGATTCGTCGCTCGGGTTTCTATGAGATAATTTTAGACTTTACAATCACAGTAAATCTTTTGGGATTTATGCACTCAATTAGAAGGAGATTACAAATGTGTGCCCTTCGCTCTGCTAATTTCTGTTGACAGCACGATCAGCCATTTTTCCAGATAATATTTGCCATCCTTCATTACAGTGTCAGCACAGAAAATTGTATGCTTGCTTATTAGCAAGGCACACCTTATCTGGTTTCTCTGGGATGCATTCAATTTCCGTAGTCATATCAAGAGTTATTTACTCATCAAATAGGTAATTGCGTTTTGGTTGTTGTTAACCAGTTAAGAGATTTGTATTCAATGATGACACCAAGTAAAAGTGACAGTACTACAAGGTGAACAAGTTCAAAGGACAGCTGTCCCTAATTAAGTATTCAATTTTAAGCATTTTAATGTGAATTGGTCTTAATGAATTTACTCTTAAACGTGGCAGATTACTGTGAATTAGTTTAACATTTCACTGGGTAGAAATATTGTGGCGCACACAGTGGACTGACTTCTCACATGGGAGTCTTGAGCCATCTGTTTTTGCGCCTCCGTAGATGCAGGCAGATACATTGTTTACAGGGCTGTGCAGAAGCTGTGCAATCAGACAACACTATGATATTTTGGTCCTGTAAGAGATGACTTTCACTTTCATGCAATTTGAAAATCAGCGGAGTGTGTCTGATTTATTCCCTGGGATTTCAGCCAGTGTTGCAATGTGGAAAATTTTCACACTTGTCAACAAGTACATTCCTCATCTGTTAAGAGGTTTCTTTCATGGCTTTACAAAACACTTTATGAAGTCCAGATCTTAATGGATGACAGAGATTGTTTGTGAAGCCCTTTGAGCAAGCTCTACAATCAATGGCTAGCTTTTGTATGAAGTAGAGGAGACTTTTTAGACGATGAAAGGTTGGAACAGAAATAATCAACTTTGTTGAAAGGAAAAACCTTACCTATACAACTACATCCCCAAGACATAGTAATTTGTTCCATTCCAGTGATCATTTTAATAATTACATTAACTTTGTATCCTTCATCATTGATATTCTCAGTTATGCAGTGCACTGTTTTGGATTCAATTGAATTTAATCTGTGTTTATCATGGGATTGTGAAAGAGAACTGTAGTTTCAGTTTTTTCTGTATCTATAAAAGATACAGAACAAGCCCCGATGGTGCAAGAAACTGTCCAGTTACGTATGAAAGCGTCTTCCTCCTTGGGGCCAAGCCCCTCTTGGGGCCTTTGAGCCAGGCCTGTTGCTATGGCGGTGGGAGCACGTGTGGAAGACACAACTTCATGTAGTTCAAGGCTCCCAAGCATGACCACACTCCTCTGCTTATACAGTCACCTTTCACATATGCTGTATGTTATTTTTCCTCCTAACCCAGCGTTTGTTGCCTTGCGGTGATGATACGTGCTGTATATGGTTGACAGCTCAGCCCTGTTACTGTGATAGCATACTAAACTGGAGTCATGAACTCCCCACCAGTTGTGTGTTGAAAATAATGAAAGACTCACAAGGGGATTCTTACACTAATCAAAAACGTCCTTGGTGAGAAGCGCACTACTTCTCCAGCTGGCTGACCGTTAATATTCTGTGACAGGGACTGTATGTATGAGAAGTCTATGGATAGAAGGCTAATCGCGGAGAGAGCCCAAAGGCGAAGGTCTCCTGGCACGTGGAGCGAATACTGAAGAAAGCCAGGCTCTTGGGAAGCCTCATTATACATTTAGGGGTGTCCTGCTTTCACTCTCTCTGGACAGCTGGACAGCTAAATTGTTTGTGGATCAATAGTTTAGCTTCCTACTGGCTCCACAGAGTGAGTGAAATGCGTTTAAACCTAAGAAATCCCATTACACTTGGCAGAGATGGGAAGCATAGCACTAGGGGCCTCAGCAAGTGCTACTGCTATGTCCATTATTCAATCTCCCTGTTTGTTTACCTGCAGTGCTTCTGCTGAGACCACCTATAGTGATTTTGTGCTCATGTTATACTACTTTCGATCGCTGTTTTCTTTGCTACACAGTTTCATCCATAAATATCCCATGATATTCCCATTTGGTAATATTTTAAAAAAATAATGCTGTATGCACTGCATGTTTAAATAATTCAGTGGATGTTGTCTATTGCTGAAAGATCTTCACTAACAGGATCAATTGAAAGTCATATGGTTGTGTTGTGCTGTCCTACAGACCTGCTGATTGTATATGATTGCTTGTTATGACCGGAGCCTGGTTGCTGCCTGTCTGTATTGATTCAACACTTATTTAGAATGCCTGTTGTTTTTTAGTTCAGTTCTTTGTAAAAAGCCGGAGAGAGAAAAGAGAGAGAAGGAAGGGGGGGAGGGTTTAAGGGTATAATGAGAATCAGAAGAACAAAACCTTTGGAGCCCTCCCTTCATTCCTCAGATCAGTGTAACCAGAAATAAAAGCTGTGGCTAGTGCACTCTGGGCTGTGGGCCGCCGCTGTCCTCTCCTGGCTCTCTCGCTGTGCTGCCGGTGTATTTGTGATTCACTGGTCAGCCTTCGAGCTCCTGGGCCCAAGGCTGCATCTCCACATGAAGAGCCCATTGATGTGGGCATCATTAGCATTCGGTGGAGGCAAGCACGTTTTGCGTTTCACACTAGCAAACCTGTTCTCTCTGGATCCTCTGAAAGGGTCTCAAATCAACCCTCTTGTTGCATAGCTAATGAGTGTGGATAAAAGAGGTCAAAGAATGCTTATGTGGCCCTCTTCGGACTAAGCAGTGTACTCTTTGTATAAGGCCTCGCCCTGCCAACTGCCACGTCAGGGCAACACTTTTTAGCTGGCGTGACACTGTCACATCTGGCTCACAAACTCAGAAGGTGATGTAACCATCTGCGTCATGTTTTCTGAGAGTGCTAGCGGGACAATACACCAGCACTAATAGCTACCGACAAACTACCCTAAAATGTCCCTGAACAAAAGTTGTTCTTTTGGTTTGGCATATCATTATTCAGATCTGAACCCGGCGTTCTGAGGGAATTTGGCTGACTTATGCTTGAGACTTGTGCACTAATTATGCCGCAGATTCTTTTCCTTGGCTCGCTTTTTAGCTGCAGGAGCTTCTGTTGCAATCTGCTCATTCATGCTGCCGACATTATTCTCACGATTTTATTTAGCAACAACAAATTGCCCCAAAGAAGATATAATATTGCCCCATGAAAAATTACACATGTGATCTTGTTGTTCACCATCTCTGTGTTTTAATTATCATGAGTCAGACTACTGCTAGAGCAAGTCATCCTGTTGCCAAGAAAGAGAGACAGAGAGGGGGGGGGCGATAAGGGAAGCCAACTTCCTAATTACAGATCTTTCTGTTCTTATACCATTGGACATTTCACCCTTAATGTAGAGTAATTTATATGGACAGTAAACAGAGAGATAATGAAGATGTGAGTGAAGATACCACCCTTATTATTCTCATTACTGGCTGTCTAAACTGAAAGAGGTGCCAGCAACCACAACATCAATGTCCTTTCTTACTGAAAATATCTCTTACATTATTCCATGGAGAAAAATAAGCCATACATGCATATTAGAGTATTTGTTCAGAGTTCAGTAGGGCATGGCGGTGGACAGCCTCCACACTGTATGTGTGGGCCTGATGGTGAATCGTGTAAGTCATATAGCGGGCAGTGTCACTGGTTGGCTTATTCATGAGGAAGGTGTAATGGCAGTGAGTGAAGGAAAGGGCATCCAGAGGTGAATCTGACTGGGAGAAAGAGCACTAAATCCTATTTTTTTGTGCTCTTTTCAAACACACACACACACACACACACACCCTGTCTTTGCAGTACTCTTATCTGCAACACACAGCTTCACTCATGCTGCACACACAGGGCCATAGTGTGTGAAGGACAGACTGAGTGAAGGGCACGGCGTCACAGTCAGGCTAGCAAACACACTTACACACAGTGACAAACACATACACACATCCACATGTGCACAATAGACAGAAAGAGGAGGGGTTGTACTTTTCTTAATTCCCCTGCAACAGAGGACAACAAGACAAAGCAAAACACTGCTCTTCTGTATCACTGAAGGGGGGTGGAAACTACTCTAGGTTTAGAGAGACTGTTGGAGTACTTAATGTTATTTACATTGACCCATGACCAACAAGATTATGATTTGACTCCAGTACAAAAAATAGTTCCTTTAACTTACTATATATACATAATGATGAATTACATGTAAATGTACATGTACATTAAATGTTTTTTCAAACAAAACACAAACTGAGAATAAGTAACAAATTGTTTTAAATTTTAGGAAATATAGTTATTTGCTTACTTGAAGAGAGCTAGAGGAGATAATTGACAACACTCTATGTAGACAGGGAGGTTAGCTTAGCTTAGCATAAAGCACTGGAAATGGGGAAACAGCAAGCCTGGCTCTGTCCAAAGGTAAAAAAAACATACACTAATTAACACATTAGATTTTTATTACAGTATTTCACAAAAATGTGTACACCCCTCACATTTTTGTAAATATTTGATAAAATCTTTTCATGTGACAACACTGAAGAGATGACACTTTGCTACAATGTAAAGTAGTGAGTGTACAGCTTGTATAAAGGCCTTTTCACACGGGAAGCGATTTACGCGCCTCGTAATTAACTTTCAATGAGAGGTGAGCGTGTAGGAAGGTAGGTGCGGGCATTGCGACAGGCAAGCAGGTGCGCTCGTCTCACGCACATGCCCGCCCCTGCCAAAGTGTACGCGACGTGCAGTGGATGAGAGACTGATCCTCGCCGTCTGTGACTTCCCTGAAATATGTAACTGTTCACTGAACAGTTATTGGGACATTAATAGGAGGGCATTTGCATTACTAGATTTATCAGCTATATGAATATGAATAATATAATAATATAGCTTATCAACTAACGTAACGTTTTACTTACTACGTAAGTTTTACTTTAAGCTAGGCTATGAAGGAATACAGTAGCGCACAGAAGCCGTTGCCGTGGTTACTATCTATAGAGCGGCTTCCTCGCGGAGCGCTTGTCTCTGTGTCTGCTCACATGAGAAGCACAGAGCGATCCCGCAGGGTCAGGCGACTATGCCGGCGGAGTGTCGCTTGCCGTGTGAAAAGACCTTAACAGTGTAAATTTGCTGTCCCCTCAAAATAACACATCACACAGCCATTAATGTCTAAACCACTGGCTACAAAAGTGAGTACACCCCTAAGTGAAAATGTCCAAATTGGGCCCAATTAGCCATTTTCCCTCCCCGGTGTCATCTGACTTGTTTGTGTTACAAGATCTCAGGTGTGAATGGGGAGCAGGTGTGTTGAATTTGGTGTAGTCGCTCTCAAACTTCCCTCCTGGAAGTTCAACATGGCACCTCATGGCAAAAAACACTGTGAGGATCTGGAAAAAAAGAATTGTTCCTCTACATAAAGATTGCCTAGGCTATAAGAAGATTGCCAAGACCCTGAAACTGAGCTGCAGCATGGGGGCCAAGACCACTGTGCTGCAGCTCAATGACATTTCAACAGGACAGGTTCCACCCAGAACAGGCCTCGCCATGGTTGACCAAAGAAGTTTAGTGCACGTCATATCCAAAGGTTGTCTTTGGAAAATAGACGTATGAGTGCTGCCAGCACTGCTGCAGAGATTGAAGGGGTGGGGGGTCAGTCTGTAAGTGCGCAGACCATACGCCGCATGCTGTATCAAATTGGTCTGAATGGTTTTTGTTCCAGAAAGAAGCCTCTTCTAAAGATGATACACAAGAAAACCCGCACACTGTTTTCTGAAGACAAGCAGACTAAGGGCATGGATTACTGGAACCATGTCCTGTGGTCTGTTGAGACCAAGATAAACTTATTTGGTTCAGATGGTGTCAAGCGTGTATGGCGGCAACCAGGTGAGGATAACAAAGACAAGTGTGTCTTGCCTACACGTCTTGCCTACACCCAAGCATGGTGGTGGGAGTGTCGTGGTCTGGGGCTGCATGAGTGCCGCCAGCACTGGGGAGCTACAGTTCATTGAGGGAACCATGAATGACAACATGTACTGTGACATACTGAAGCAGAGCACGATCCCTTCCTTTTGGAGACTGGGCCACAGTGCAGTATTCCAACATGATAACGACCCCAAACACACCTCAAAGATGACCACTGCCTCGCTAAAGAAGCTGAGGGTAAAGGTGATGGACTGGCCAAGCATGTCTCCAGATCTAAACCCTATTGATC
Organism: Micropterus dolomieu; assembly: GCF_021292245.1. Classification (NCBI taxonomy): domain Eukaryota; kingdom Metazoa; phylum Chordata; class Actinopteri; order Centrarchiformes; family Centrarchidae; genus Micropterus; species Micropterus dolomieu. The sequence continues at coordinate 12,357,530 of NC_060171.1, read as the reverse complement.
TGTGGGGCATCCTCAAACGGAAGGTGGAGGAGCGCAAGGTCTCTAACATCCACCAGCTCCGTGATGTCATCATGAAGAAGTGGAAGAGAACTCCAGTGGCAACCAGTGAGGCTCTGGTGAACTCCATGCCCAAGAGGGTTAAGGCAGTGCTGAAAAATAATAAATAAATAATAATATTTTAAAATACACATTAAAACTTGCAGTGCAGTGACTTCCGGGAGTCTTGTCTTTAGCATCTGTTTGAAGCATTATATATGAAAAGTCTCTTAACCTAGTTTAGCTTACTACTACTGAAGGGAACACAAGCTTGATTGAAAATGCTATAAACCATGTGGCTGTGTGGCTTGTTATCTGAGCTGTTTCTTTTAACAGCAGTTGGACTGTGAGCAATCAGCTTCATAACAGTGAAGAGATGATTTCCTTATGTAAAGTGATAATCTTGTGATCTTAATGCCAGACAGCTCCCACACATCAGCAGCAAGTAATGTCATGATGTACCAATTTTGTGTTTGAAGAATTCATTGTTGCAGAATTATCTATGCAGTCGGTTGATCATGTTTTGGCATTGTGATCTAAGCATTCTTTTCAATGCAGCTCCTTCTCTTCTCTGTTGTTTAAGGGGCACCTGTTCTGCATTATGAGCCATGATCACATGGTGTGACTTGGCCAAGAGGCACCAGATGACTCAGGTCTTTGCCCAGGCTGTGCTCGTTGTCAGTCGGCACACACACTGCTTTCCAACAGGCTGACTGTTGCCATGTGCTCAGCAGTAAACACAGGTGACTGGGTCTGTTGACATGGACACTGTGTACCGGAAACAAATGTATATGGTGGTGGAGGGCCTGGTCCAGATACAGTGTTTATCCTCTTTGCAAATATCCCTGCATACGCAAATTAACAGAATCATTTGATTAATATAAAGGAAACAACCAACAGAGAAGAGGATAATGTTTTCACATGCAGTAATATATCAGCAAATATTAGCTTGTCCCAGCTGTCATACTCAGGTGTCTGGTGAATTTGAATAAGATCTCATGCTGACTGTTTTAAATAGTATATGCGGCTTTTCAAGGAAGAAGAACTCGAGTGCCAAATAACAAGGCAATATTATTTTACACATAAATGCACCCATTCAGAGAGACTGTGGAGCTTGCATGGGCGCAAGTAGTGGAGGAAGACTTCCTGATGGGTCGGCATGAATATACATGGCACTGCTTAAAAGCACTGGCACAGACTAATACAGTATGGCAGTCAATGGATTCACAGAGCAGGCTTTGTCTGGTGTATTTTCAACTCTGGAGGAGGTGTCTGAGCCTCTGAGTCGTTTGAACTGCTCAGCCCTGAAGTGGCACTGCAGAAAATTCAGAAAAAGAAATCTCTAATCTTGCTTAAAATCTATAAATCTAATAAATGCGATATCATATGAGGAGCTCTATTTTGTGTAAATTATGTTTCCTCACTCACTACTTAATTATTTATCAGGGAGATTGTAGGGTGTTTACATTCCCCTACCCTGCTTGGAATTATGATATTTCATTTGGGATTCATTGAGTATGAGTTGGTTTAATGAATATCTAAATGATATGTTACTAAAGTAAACAACTCAGCATGTGTCTGGTGCACCAGAGATCTTTTATAAGGCCTGTTATTCTGTTCTCCCCAACCTCGTGTTGTGGTCCAGACATATTCAAGGCAGGCAGCAAGGCTGTTGAGAGAATAAATGGCAGAGGATTTTGTCCCCTCCTTCTCATTTCCTGGAATAATATGCCTTCCACATCTGCCTTGGAGAGAAATGTGGAAACAGGAAATATTAGAAATAAACAAATACCCGCGGAATTTGCAACAAAGTTCTGAAAGCTGCAAATTGAGCAATGCAGCTCGTGGCAGCAGGGCTGCTATTGCATCAAAGCATCAGTGGCCACAATGGCTTCACTAAATTAAATTATCATTCCCAAAGCTTCAGCATGTCCAGCGCATTCAGTCTGCTGCCCCTGTCTGCCTTTTTTGTGCTTCTGTTTTCATGCGTTCTTCTACAGTCTGTGTGTAGCTGTGAGGTTTGACAGTGTAAAAATGTAAGTGAAGGTGTGGCAAGGTTTTCCCCACTGGGACAGATTCTGTTCAAATTCAAAAAGAAGCAAATGTGGCTTCTGGGCAGATCCAGACACATTGTTCTTGTATAAACACAGCATTCCACTGCTGAATGAGAAGGAAACATAGGACATAAGAATACTAGTTTAGAATTTGAGCTGTCAAAATATGGGGACTTGCTGTAAAGTAGTAATTTCAGATCTTAATGTAATTACTGTAAACAAACAAGACCAATAGAAACTCAGCGAGATTGCCTCTTGGCACGAAAGGAGATTTCTTAACGACATAAGGATCTGGGCAAACAGAGAGCCTTATTATGTTGAAGTGAGTGAAAGGCCAATGGCAAAATAATGTCAATGGTGTTTTCCTGTTCAGTAAAGTAGAAAGTGAGAAAATTACAAAAAAAACGTGGGATATGTTTTTTAAGAAACTGTGGGAAATATGAGCACTTACAACAGCACTGGAATCAAGGCTTCTTCTGGAATCCTTCAAATGGTGGTGTTGATTGATTGCAACAGTGGCATCAGTACGGTATTAACACATCGATACTGTGCGATTGATCAAGCCCCTGTGATTCAGATTTACCCACGCTGTACTGACAAGTTTATTCTGTCAATTTATCTCCTGATGGATTCCATTTCTCTGGCATTGTCTCTGTCTCTGTGTATCCTAACACGTGAGTGAATTGATTAATACATACAATTATTTGTTGGTGTCACGCCCACATCCACAAAAACGTCACTGTGTCTCTTGCAGTGAAAAGCATCTTGTTTGGCCTGACTTAAATTGTGTCTCGATGGTTGTTACATTCTCATGTGCTCGCAAGCAATTTTGCAATCAGTATTGCTGGTGGTGAAAAGGTCCACTTAAGTGTCGAGGCGAGGAAACACTGGGCTCTTCATCTGACTTGCACTGACAGTGCAGCACGCACACTACTTATTCACACACACCCACTCACGCACTCACTCTGGAGTTGCTGGGTTTCTCTGGCAAAGCTGAAGGAATAGGCTAAAATTAAGCGGTGTGTGGAGGACAGGATTGTTTGGTTTGACGGAGTGTCAAACCACTGTGGAGGAAGGTAAAGATTACAGCCGTTACACACACATACAATAGATCTGTTTCTGCTAATAGTCCCCACTTAAAGACTCCGCCGCTGAAATCTTCTCACCTGCAGTTTGATCAAACAGTCTTCTGAGCAGACATGGATAATGAAGACAGAATAGCCCAGAGGTGAGCTGTTGCTTGTTAAGAGGAAAAGGAGGGGGTGGGCAGTTAGCTGGCAATGGACACTTTTTTCTGTGATTAGGCTTAATGCTTTGATGTACAGGAATAATGAACAGACAGCCTGATGGTCAGTGGTTATTTCACCTCTTTATTGTTAAAGGGAAATAGATAATGTTTGTTTGTATTTGAGCATGTTTGCACTTGAGTGCTTTGCAGAGAGAGAGAGAGAGTGTGTCACATCTCCAGGACAGTGGGAGACACAAACATGGGACCTTGCTTCTCTGCTGTGACCTTGTTTGCTAATTATGTGTCAGACCTATTTTTCCACTCCAGAAAGAAAAGCTCATATCGTTGGGCTTAGATTGCCAGAAGGCGATGGGAACACTCATTTTGCCTCCGTTGGATGGCTCCTCTGGGTCTCTGTCTTTGTGTGTGGGCGTGACTATGTGAATAAAAGTTAGGAGTATCATTAGAGATTCTACTGTATTGGCAGCCTTTTCTTATGACTACTAAACATAGATTTAAGTACAACACTGCAAAAAATTTCATTGTTACTGTTACTGAGTATTGGCTCAAGTGATCTGCACATTCCCAGTTTGCCTCAATCTGAATCCTTTCACAAATAGTACATTTGTCACATGGAAGACAAGTAGAGTTGGCCAATAAATCAATGTTGTGATATTGAGTTATATCTTAAATGTTGACTTTAAGGCAGTGTTATAGTTAAAATATATAATTTTGTGAAGTTATTTGAGTGTTCTAGCATCATAATAACATTTAAAGCTGAATCGATTGGTCAATCAATTGATTAGTCAATCGACAGAATTATTATTATAATTTTTTTTTTTTTACAGTTTAAGCGAAAATTTACTGGTTTTAGATTTTCAAATGTGAATATTTTCTGGTTTTCATAGCCTTCTATGATATTAAATAAAATATGTTTTGGACTGTTAACACTTAACAAGCAATTTCGATATGTCACCTTGGACAGGAACTGGAATGAATTCACACATTTATTGGACTAATAAATGTATTGACTAATTGAGAAAATCATAAAAAATATTATTTAATTATTAATAATAATAATCATCATCAGTTGCGGCCCTTTTCAAATTATTGTACAAAACAAGTTTCCTATACCACAGTGATCCCCATGGTACATCATAATACATATCGACAATTGAGGTAGCCTATTTGTTTTAAAATACTGTATAACAATATTTATGTTTGAAAAGACTGACCCATGATAATTCCTATCTGGTTATTTTATCTATAAATGGTTTTTATGTTGAATTCCAGATAATGTGTCGTTGAATGTATTGCTGTTGGAATCCAGATGTTGTGGTACAAAGTTGCAGTCATATTGCTGAGCCTAACTAATTGCTATTATTAGAGACATGTAACATGAAAATTATTATAATATATAATATAATGTTATTATTATTTTTTTCCTTTAACGCGTCATGTGTCATGTGCCATGTGCCTATGTATCACATTCTGGGTTAATAACACCAGTTTGACTTTGCATTGTATATGTTTTGTCCAGCGAGCATAAAAATTGCCCTATTTAATGACGCACTCCCATGTTCCTCAAGATGCAATGCCTCTTGAAGCACTGAGAACAACTCAGTGATCTTTCCTCTAATCTAAGGGCCCCTATCTCCAGAGAAGGAGCCCTTAGATTAAGTGAACAACATATTTCACTTCAGATGTCTGGTTTATCCCTATTATACTGAACATTTTTAGATGCTAATGCTGCAGGGCATAAGTTATTGTTTGTCTAGTCCTAAAAAGAGCAGCATTATGTGTGCGACATATATCAGTCACGTGAATGCCAATGTTGACCTATATATGAAGGTCTGGGTCAAAGGAGGGGCATGCTAGTCACAGCATAGTGCAGATATCTAGTCTAATGAACCTTAATGTTGCACCCACTGACACGGCATGCGTAAGGAAGCGGATATCTCCAAACTATCCATTATGGATGAGAGGAGTGTAGGGGATGGAAAATAAGAAAAGAATGGAAGACCGGGCCAGATGAGAGGGATAAGAGGCTGGAAATACAGGAAGGAGGGATGAGAAGAAGGCAAAGTGAAGATGGAAGGAAAAGCTCTTTAAAAAGAAAACTGAATGAGAGGAGGAGGGAGAGGAGATGAAGGTGAAGATTGCAGCAGCTTTCCAGCTGAGGGAACGGACGCAGCCCTTACAGCTATCAGAATTTAATTGTCTTCTTCCCTCCATCTCACAGTTTGTTTTCAGCCCTGCAACTTCTCAGCAACATTTTGTATTGTATTACTTATTCTTCTCCTTGCAGCAGCGTCCTTCCCATGGTACATACTGTAGTCTTCCTACTAATCCTTCCTTGTTGTTGTAATTTCCCCCTCCCCACCATGCTTTCTGGCCATACCCTGTTATCACTCATTTAATTTCATTTCAGTTAGCTTTATTGGCATGAATGTTTAGGGTTAGGGTTATGTTGCCAAAGCAAATATTCACATATAAAGGAGATATATATATATATATATATATATATATATATATATATATAATAAACAATAAAATGACAAAAATGAAACACAAAAGAAAGAGAAAAAATTTGTTTTACATTGAAATATGTTTTGCTTTTTTACAAGCAGTAGCATTTTCCCAAGGAACATTCATTTAACAATTATTAAAATAACAAGATAATAATAATAAAAATAAAAATAATAAGAATATAATAATATCAGTCTCTATCTCTCTCTGTAAAACATATGCAACCCCACCCCCCTCTTCTCTCTCTCTCATCACTCTCATGCTCTCTTTCCTCCTCCACTGTGATGTGAGGTCACAGCTGGAGAGCCCTATGATTTGACAGCTAAATGTTTATGTGAGTGTGCATTTGTGTGTGTGTGTGTGTGTGTGAGAGAGATGAGGGGTCTTCTGTGCCGCTGAGTGTCTGTGATAGAAGGGGGCAGGATGCCATGACAGCCGTTGCTAACCAGCACTAGCAGACTAGCAGTTTTTCCTGAGGCATACTGTAGCGGAGAGATATACAGCTGGCTCCACTGCTTCCAAGTCAATGCTAACAGGGCCGTAACTACAGGCGTTTCAGGGTGCGCCTGCTGCATGCACCTCAGGGCTGTATGCTCAGGAACAGAGGTGGGTGGCAGAGTGGGCTCACTGTTTGTTTTTTGTGTGTGCTATGTGGAGGAGCCAGAGCAATGTGGAGAGCTAAGAAGTTTACTTGCTTCTCTTAGGTTATTGTAAAGTGTGTGTGTGTATACTGTATGTGTGTGTTCTCCAACACAGCTCAGCTCTACTGGCTGTGTGACTCTGTCCTCTGACTGCAGTGGGATTAGCTCATTATCTGCCTCTTAGAATGAAGCATCCTATCTCAACACTGCAGTGTTGCACACTCAGAGGATGAACCTATTCAAGCATCATGTGTGTGTTCCTGTGTGTGCGTGTGTGTGTGTGTGTGTGGTTACTGTACCTGTATGTGCCTATTAGTTTGAAGGTTGTTATAAGGAAAGGAGTGGTGGATATCCCAGTATGAGTATGTCTCTGTTGTTGTATAACCTCTTCTGAGTCTTGTCATGTTTACATTTTTCTTACTTGAGGCATTACTTGCAAATGCTTGAGCCACCAAGGCAGCATTTCATTAAATATGAATTGCTTATTTTCTTTTTTTTTGTATATTACTACTGTATGATGTTTCACATGTCCAATGTGTGATTTATTCATATCAAGCTCCAACACTGAGGCATTTCTCTTATATGAACAGTGTTGCCTGCTAGGGCAAATCATAGTCTAGATCTTACCTAGCTCTAGTCTCTGTATGCTGTGATAATGTTGTGTCCTATATGTGCATTGGTCATCCATGTATGTTGCATTTGTAGGCCTTAAGTGTTTGAACAGTGTTGGAAATGTCTCTTGTGGTGAGTGTTTTTGCGGCTCAGAAGCTTCTTCAATGTAACAACATAGGATGTGGGTCTCTATGACCTTTTATTTAATGACTTTCTATGCATGATTTTATGTCATTGGGCTTGTAGCACATGTTTCCCCTTACCCTCAGAATTCTGGTTCTCTCTCTATGTTTCTTTGAGAAAGAGCCATCCCTGCATACAGAAGGTTTCATGATCGGTAGGTTCTTGGTAATGGATGGATACTTTTCAAGCAAATTAGCAAACCGATTATTAAATATGATGTCACTTACTACTGTGTAAGGATAAGGATTTAGCAACATTTAAATCCTAACCTCATGACAGATTTAGGGATGTTTGCATATTATCTATATAAATCATAACCAATGATTTTCAAACTTGTGAATCTTTAACATTGATTGTTGCTTATTAAGTTATTGATATTTAATCTCAATCAATCAATCAATCAAAATTTATTTATAGAGCGCTTTAACAGCAATCACGAAGTTGCTGTACAGAGATTAAAAAAAAAGCAAACATCAATTTACAGGTTATCACATACATATAATGTATACCGTTAAAACACTAACAAATGAGTTCCTCCAAGTGTCATCCTCAAAGGTCAAAAGCCAGATGAAATCTATATACATATACCACATACCAAAAAACAACACAACCAGTGTTGTTATTTTCTCTCTCCTATCAAGTAATCAAAGTAATCCAATTGTGCTGTACTCTACCTCATTCCCCAGCTAAGCACTCACAACGAGAGCTGAACGCCTTTCAATGTACCACGACCCAAATCTCTCAGCACTGCTCATATTATCACGCACACAAAAGCTCTTTTGGGCAGGTTGGGCCAAATTGGGCTCTTCCTTTAATGTTGTCCAGCTTGTTCTGCTTCTATGCTCTTCAGCTGACTCATTGAGCAACAATAAAAGGCTTTGAGGAAGGATCAGATCTGGGCAATCAGGGGCAATTTACTTTGGCTTAAACTCAAGCCTTTTATAGACTGTAGTCGTGTCTGTCCTATTATCAGTCAAAAATAAAGTAAATCCCTATTAACAATTTGCAAGACAAGTTAATTTATTCATGTGTGGCACATGAATATCTTCTGATTCACTGACCTGTTCTTAACCTGTACTACACGAGGGGACAGTTCACTACATATTTAGCAGGACTGACTTTATGACACACATTGCTGCGTACGCTGACTCTAAATGCACCAGCTCAGAGCAAAAGACACAAGACAAGGCACAAGATTGTGTGTTATGTGGGAGTACAATCAGTTTTAAACATGGTCAACAGCTGTATGTTAGAGGGGAAGAGGCCACATAAAAAGATAGATTGTAGACCCTCAAATCTCTGAAGAAAGTACAGGACATGCTTCATTAGAGATATGAACAGTGCTATTGAATATGTATTTCTGTTCTTCCTTTCATGCATTCAATCTCCTCATTTTACTTCTGACATGCAACACCACATCAAATGTGATCATAGGGAGCAGAACCCAGGGCACAGCAGAAGACTTAACACATGCCTTGCATCTGTGTTAAATAGTTCATCGAGTCTGTTATCACCAGATCTAGTTTAAACCGTACTTGGAGTTAATTCTTAATGTTTGTTTTAACCAGCTGGAGCAAACAGTGGGTAGAATTTCATGATTTACTAATTTGCACAATTAGATGCATGATCATTCAGCGGTTGATCACAGTTTGCTGATAGATTCTCTAAACAGATAATTTGTTGAATGGCGGATGATTTTTAATTTCACTGTTTATGATCACAAATTACAGTCAGTTTAATATATTGAACAGAAAGCCAACTTGGCAATGGAAAACAACTCATGCGCATCAAGTGCAATATTGGAATTTTACTATTTGTGCTTTCTGTGTGCTTTTAAAACACTGTTCCGAATGTTTTTTTTTTTTAACTTATTCATTCTTTTCTAGAGCATAAGTATAACGTGGAGGTGAATTCGGCAGTGAGTTTTTGGTGAGTTTTATTTATATATTAGAATGAGTCAATACAGGCATATCAGTAACACTTGTCTGTATCTTTGATGATATTTTATGCAGGTATTTATTTATGGAGTGTATGTTCCTCATATGAGTGCATTCAGTCTTCTTTGTGTTACGTTAAATGGGACATAAGTCACAAAACAGAAGAAAATGCAGCATAAAGAAAAATGTTAACTTTAGTTTTAGTCTGATAATCTAATCAGTCTCTCCCTAATCTCAAATGCAGCAGATGTCCAATATGCTTTCAGTTACAGACTTCCTATTAATAAAGCAAACACTGCATCCAAGAACTATATCTAACTGAAACAAACACCAGCACTTACCTGTGCTATAAAATGCTAAATGCGTTTGTTGTGGTCAGAGTGGTGTGCTGATGTGAAACAGCACAAACTCTAATCACCCACTCTGAATGTACTGCAGCTCTATAACATAGACAAAAGGGAGGAAATTATCCTCTTTTATTCCTGTTAGCAGTGTGCTGAGTCAGAAGTCTTGGCTAAATTACAGTGGATGAAAATAAAAAGCCAGAGCAGTAAGGCCAGCCAGACACAGGCCTTCTGCACTGCCTCTGAAAGATTTGCATGATTGGGTTATGAATACTAGTAGATTTTCTTTGCACACTTCTCCTGACTTTTAAGTGTCCTGTCTGGCTGATCTAAATGGAAGCCATTAGATTGGATTTGGTCACAAGCATCACCTTGAGCTCTCTTGAACTGCTCCATTCATTTTAAGGACTTTAAGGTTAAGTGCAGATATAGATTCCAGATTGTATGTGGTACATTTTCATACAAATGCAATGACTTTATCTGCTTTCAACGTTGAAACACACTGCTCTTGTCTCTTGCTCTCCATAATCCCTTTTATTTTCTGTAATCACTTATGTAAGTGGAATGACCCACAAAGTTAATGTTACGTACAGCTTTAGATAAAACTAGAGGATCTTCTTTTCACTGTTTTCTAGTTATTTAGCTCAGTCCGTGTCATTCCCAGACATAATTCAAGGCTGTAGGAGTGAATCAGCATCAGTTAACATGCATTTTCTTATCTTACCTCAGCTGGACATAAATTGCCCGGTAAGATAGATGGTAATAGGGTATCTGGAAATATTTAGGACCTATACATGATTAAACACCATAAAATCCAATAAACATAGGCATTGCTAGACCCTTTTTACTGGGACACATGCCCCTGTTTCCATGTGCTACACCCCAGTGAAATGGTTACAACCCCTTGGCATAATTTTTGGACGTGTACGTCAAGTTAGCAACAATTCCCAACATCTGCAATGTCCGGTCAAGTTACCAATTATATATATATATATATATATATATCAATAATATATATATATATATATATATGCAACGTCCGGTTACAATTTCAAAATAAAACAACTGATTGACGTAAAAAAGCACGTTGTTACGAAATGAAACGTCAAAAAAAATGAGTCAATGTTGAAAGCGAATATTTGCAACGTTGATGAGAGGACTAAGAGGGACTATCCATCTGTGCACAAGAATAGAAAATAACTAAATGAGAATGACTTTCGAGAACAGCAGTCAGGTAAACTTGTGTTCTTTCCTCTCAAAGTCTGATGTGAGCAGCATGTGCAGCTGCAGTGAATCTCTCTCTGTCTTGCTAACCCATCTGAGCAGTGCAATTAGGTCTGTTTTGGTCTTGGTTTCTTACCAGGCTGAGCAATATTAGAGTGAAATACAAGTATTTATTACGTTTGATAAACGCCGACGTGCAATGCAGCACTTGAAAGAACCACATGCGTATAACCACATGCGCTCATACGCATGTGCGCGTGCACGAAATTAAATTCGCGCATTGTTTACATGACTCACAAGTCAGTTAGGAGGGCCCCATAGCAGAATTTTTCTTAGGTGGTACCATAGGTGTGTGTGCTTACTCTGGTCAAAGCCCTTCTGACATGACAGTGCCTATAGTAATGGGCTAAGCAAGGGATAGCTGGGATAGCTGGTTAGGCACATACTAACACATTTCATACACCATCCATCCATCGCCAACCGCTTATCCTGCGTACAGGGTCGCGGGGGGGTTGAGCCAGCTTACATCGGGCGAAAGGCGGGGTGCACGCTGGATAGGTCGCCAGTCCATCGCAGTGCCACACATAGACAAACAACCACTCACACTCACATTCAGAATTTTAGAGACACCTTGTCTTTGGAAGGTGGGAGGAACCCGGAGAGAACCCACGCAGACACGGGGAGAACATGCAAACTCCAAATAGAAAAGGCCGGGGCAACCGGGGTTTGAACCCACGACCTTCTTGCTATGAGGCGACAGCGCTCCCCCATTTCATACGCTTAAATCATATAAAATATGTATATATTTTTTGTATGTATATTTTTATATATCAATATATCAAAAGCAAAAATTTACAAGGGGAATGAGGGGGTGTGTACCACAGTAGGAGCTTTATGTCTAGCAATCCCCTGCCAATAAATCTAATCAATTAATTGCTCTGTTTTGTTATTCCAGCACAAAGGCTTTTTTTTCTTTTGGGTCTGATCACGCAATTTATCATGTTGTCAGATATGGTTGGACGGGGTCCAGGCAGGCAAAACCAAATAATTTGCTGAAAATGCTGCTGTTCTATACTGTATGTTTTAATGCAGGCCTATTTGTTGTGTGGGTCATACAAGGCTCCATATCTCCTGTATCTGCTCTACTGTCCCCTCTACCAAATGCCTGCAACACTCAGCATTTTCTCAGTTAATGCAACCCAGAATCACTCTGTGAGAATTTATATAATGGTGGCTGCCTCCTGTTCCCACAACAGAGCAGACACACACCTTATGTTACCACACAATGTGAATATAAAACTCACAACACCTAGGAGCAGCTGAATAATATATCATCATATTGCTATTCGGCCATGAGTAGCTGCACAGGAGATGTTTGGGGTCCAACGATATATAAAGATCTCTTTTAAAGAATTGTCACCTAGATATGTACTGTGTGGGACATTTAGCAGTTGACAAATAAAATTTTATGGAGATGCTTTAATCTACCTCAAAAATGTCTTTGGCATTCTTACACTACAGTTTTTTGTTATTTATAGGCCAATTTATACACAGATATCGATGTAATAATGCAATTAGCTAATATATCTATCCTTTGATTTATTGTTTTACATTTTAATTTAACCTTTGGCTGATGGGACCATTTAACAACCGCAAAGTTTGAGATATTCAATATGCTCATTCGTTAAAGATGGGCAAAAACAATGAGATAGAGCGAACAACAACACAGTTGTGGGTTGACAAACAGTTGCTACAATTGCTGCTGCAAAGCTAACATGCAGAGAGGGCTGGATGGTCCCAGAGCCAGCCCACCAGCTCCATACAGTGATATTCACAAATCTCCTACTATAGCTAACATCACAACAACAGCATGTCTTGGCAAACTAGAAAGTAAGCTGAATGTCTGTGGGCAAGTCATTGAACGTTAGCTGACACACAAATCATGGCTAGAATGGCTGGAATAGTGTTGTGTGGCCCGGCCCAAGCAACATTGCTTGTTTACAATTTAGATAGTCAGGGATGAACAGATAGCTGGGAGATATTTGTTGAATTTGACGAAAAGATGTGTATTGGATTAGAACAGTAAAAGTAGACCTAATTATGCTTTTATTCATGGAAAGGAAATAAATGAACATCAAAGATGAGCTCAGTTTTTGCTGGCTTTCTTTAGTAAGATAAAAATGTTGCTCTCATACAGAAACGCACAGGTTTTTTTGCAAAGCGTGTTTTTTCTTGGCCTTTTTTCAGCGCCTCAGCACTGGGCATCTTTTCCAGGAATAAAAATTGCTTTCTCTGCGACAGTAGTGGGGATGATGATTATGACAGTGCTGATGAAAAGTCTGGCCTGCTGCCAGGCTAATGATGAGAGTGAAGTCAGGATGAAGGGTGGGGTTAAAGTTGGGGTGCTGAGGGAGAGGGGGTGTTCATGTTGTATTTTTTGTGCTGGTGTGTTACTGCGTGTGTGTGGGAGGGCTTAAAAGATTAAACCCCAGCCTGGCCACTGAGACTACACAAGACCCCTCTGTGGAGCGTTCTCACTACAGGGAGGCTTCTTCAGTGGCGTCCCATTTGCATGGCTCCCTGTCCTGCTCTGGGAATTAGCCTATTCTTTTCCCATTGTCCCTCCCTCCTCCTTGCACCTTGGAGAGAGTGCTTCCCTCCAGCTGCATTGCTCGTTTCTGAGGCAGACAATGGACCTGAGTATTTAGGACACTTGGCAGGGTAGGCATGTTGGTGGGGATGGGGACACGGGCTGCTAAGTAGCTCATCTTGTCACATAGCCACTGGCATGATAGCTCTCCACAGCAAGGTAAGCACTGAGCAGAGTCACACCACACGCACTCCGTGCTGTAATTGTTTTACTGTGTCTCTCTTACTAGATTTGTGTGGTGATCTAATAGGTAACCTCCTACTCTTCTTGACCATGCAATTAAGCAGCATGTTTGTGGGTTATTATTATGATTACATTGAAACATTCAGTTTGTCAAGTTAATCTGTGGCCTAATGTTGGATTCAAACCCTCTAATCCAATAAGGTGATGAATGGGAAATGTTGTGGGGAAGCCTCGACTTAGATTAATCTTTCTATTGTTTGCCATTTATTGTAGCTACCCAATGCAGAACAAATGCACTGCATTCACGTTTTCCCTATGAGAGCTTTCTTTGTGCAATTTAAAGGTATTGATTGTTTTTTCAGTATTCTTCAGTATGCACTAATTGCAGTATATGAACTCTTCTTCCTTATCTGTACAGCTTTGCCATCAAGTGTAAGCAGCACTTCTGTCACCCAGTAATTACAGTTATTTACAGCAGAGTGTATGGCCGTCAGTGAAAGCATGTCACTGCTCTCCTAAAGAAACCTCTCAGCCCATATCTTTATTGGACATATGTGGCATGAACTAATTAAGCTGAGCACTCCTTCTTTATAGAGTGCAAGTCCCCTCTGACCTTTACCTATATGACACAATTTATCATACATAATGTGACATACTTTCCATACTTGGAAGCACATATATTTCATAGATTGGGGGCTTTCTCTTGATTATTATCCTACCATTGAATGTAACACACTCTTTCATGGTAAGTTCAATGCATTTCTGTGTTACGAATAATAACCTAAACATAAAAACAAACTGCAAATGTATTTCATGTCTGGACAGACATTTCGGTGTATTGTACGTAAACAACAATGTCCAATGTTATTCATAGTCTGAATCCTTTTGGAGTAGTGTGTTTGATAGTATTCATATAGTCTCTTTCAACAATCTTTAAAAAATGTAAGATCATCTTTGTCTAGTCCATACATTTTATGTCACATTGTCTTATTTCTGCTACGTCCTGGAAGAGTGAGGAAGAACCTAACATTGAGCTGTGGCTTGCAGATCTTCTTAGTTCAATGGAAGCACAGAGACAAAGAGTGATCAGATTGAAATTTTTTATCCATATGGCAACCATTGACTGAATATTTAGACAAAACTTATATGAATATATCTCTGCTGCCTTCAGAGATTCATGACAGGCATGGATCTTTGGAATTGGACTTTTTTGTTTTGTTTTTGGGTTTCTTGTTATTGATTTAATTTTGTGTACTTACCACTTACCATTCTTGTTTATAATGTGAACGCTTAACAACAACAACAGATGAAATTGAGGATCAGATCAGTCACTCTATTATATATATAATATATATAATATTGCATTTGCAATATTATCGCGATTTGAATTTTCAAATTGCAAAGGCCACATGATACGCGAGAGTAAACCAGTCTGCAGAAGAAGCATCAATTTCTGAAATTACGCTGTACCTTGACTTGTTGTTGTATAATGGCCTTAAGCTTGACAGAAGCTGACACTGCAGAAATTTAGTTTCACACAGGGAATGCAATTAGCACCGGCCACCCATAGGTAACTTGGTGGTTGTGGTGGGTGAAATCTTTGGCCCATCCGCGCTTTGGTGGATAGGAAAAATGCACACCAGAAAGACACGTGTAGTAAGGTAAACGTATTGTGGCAATCGGCGCCTGTGTCACACACACAGCCACCCGTTAGCTCAGGAACTATCTATGTAAGGGCGTTTCAAACCAAACGCGCAAGTCTGAAAGAGGCCCAGTCTGTCTGAGTTACAGCCTGGTTACAGCCAGTGCGCTGCTCACCAGCATCGGAGGCTGTGGGGGGGGGGACTCCGGTGTTGACGGAGAATTACTAAGCTTGTCTTTTAAACCCGAGAGGCGCCACTTGGTTTTATTTTCGTCGGCCATCTTTGAATTGAACCTCAAACTGAGTATTTTTAGAGGTTTTTGATGAGAGATTGACTCCTAGGAGATTTGAACTGAGATAAGGACACATTAATTGGTGGTTGATCTGTGGGTTTTGTATTGAGCGCTTACTGTATAATACAGTTCACACTGGTGAACTTAGTTTTTCTTGTGGTCTGTTGGTAGGCCTACCTGATGATGTTATATATATTATTTAATGCCATGACTTGACTCTCAAATGATCTTTCTCATATTATTATAATTTGATATTTCTTCTCCACCATTGCTGATAAAAATAATTCATGCATCACCTAATTTCATCATAACACAGTCCTTGCCTACAAGAAAGAACAGTGTATGTTTAATCTATCTAATATTGTGTTGGTCATAATATACACTGATTTACTGCTTGTCCATTTTGAATTATACAGAAGGTAAAGAGCTTAAAAATCAATAGCATATTAAATCGCAATATTGGTTAAAAAAAGTTAGTTAGTTAGATTTTTTTCCAAAATCGTTCAGACCTAAATCACTCTCTGCAGGGTGGTTGGAAATAATAAGCCTTTACAGAAATGGACAAAGCACAGGTGCTAATCATTACTTTGGAAGAGTTAGCCTATACTTACGCATGATAGCTAAATGATCAACTGTCATTGCATGTTCTTGGTTTGTCAGTCACACTTCAGTAACAGTATTAAATTCCTTGTTGCTCGACAGTGAACAAACTTGTGCTGTGACATCTAAAGCAAAAGGTGTTGTCATTTTTTTTAAATTCAAGTCACGTGTTTGCTATTGCACTTCTTTATTTGTTTACACACACTCTCTGATTTGAGGTTAATGTAATTCATATAGCCATCCAGCTCCACATTTCATGGATTGAATGACTAGTGTCATTGATATTCAGGTCAGCTGAGGTTGCTGAACCTGTGTGGCCCTGGGAGGCATTGTGTTGGCTGTAGGGGTCGGGATAAATAGTTTACTTTAGAATCACTGCTTCTATTGGGTGAGAAAGAGAGAGCGATAGGGGGAACGAGGGAGGGAGGGGGTGAGAGACAGAGTGACATAGTGAACGAGCCATGACTGGATCATCTGCAGCTGGATTCTCTGGGTTCACAAGGTATTGAGGTGTTTTTGCAGGGGATAAAAATAACTAGACTTTAATGTAACCTATGCACAAAACAATCTTTATTCACTTTATTCTCTCTTTCTTAAATGGCGTATTTTTTTTATTGCCATGGCATATTTCTTCTTTATTAAATGGCATATTTTTAAGGTGTTGCTGTCTTCATAATTAGTTAATAAATCCAGCTGTACCACTTTCTCAGTGTATAAAAAATTCAAGATTTTAACAAGTCCTGCTGAAAAGAAAAACATTTTGATTGCTCTGCTATTTATTCTCCTAGATTGCTAAAAGGAAAAAGTGAATTCTGACTGCAGAAGAAATAAAGCTGTTACATCCTGAAAAATAAAGTTATTTTTTCACTCAAGTGCTGAACCAGTTCCTGCTTAGCAACAGGGGGCCTGTGCAGCACAAAGCGTGTAGAGAGCACATTTTTCTGCAGGTGTTGTTGTATATGTCTTGGGGTTACTGCTTTATCTGCTGTGTAATAGGCTTGGATAGCCTGTGTCTGTATCTTTGATTTAATTGAATCATTCTGTTGGTCTTCTGGGAGATATAAACCTGTTTGTCTGTAGCCAAGTCTAGTCTTATTTCCCACACAGATACGGTATAGAAGGAGTGCATCTTTCAGAGCTGAGGTTGAAGAGACACAAAGGCTGTATGTGGCTCATTTTGGAATCAAAATCAATTATTTTGACATAAATAATTCATAAATGAGATGAGACTAAATGTATCAACATTGCTGTGTGGTAAAATAACACTGATTCAGCATAAAAATCAAAGGCATCACGGCTTATTTTTCATTCTGGGATTTATGCTTAAACACAGTATGTTGTCATATCAGGTGTCTGATCTCATCCGTGAAAAGTCTAGTGCCGTTTTCTATTTCTTGCTTTCCATTTAAGAGAAAATCATGTCACACTACATTTCTAAATTTAGCATTTTGATAGCAGACCTTAAACACTTTGTTTCTGTCCATCAAGCAGAATATGTTAGAAAGAAAATATGTTATAAAACTAGACAAAGTAGAGTGGGTAAGATATTTGCCTCTAAAGCTGATGATACACGGGGCAACTTTTTGAGCAATGTTGCTGGGCAATCTTGCTAGTGGCAAGTCCGGCTATGTTTTTAACAGATAGGAGCAGTGCAGGGTGGGTGGCGGAATGGTGGGGGAAGGGGATTACGGTAGTAATCTCTACTCATTATCATTGATGGCAACGTTGCCCTGCACGATTGCTCTAAAAGTTGCTCCGTGTATCATCAGCCAAAGAAAAGAGAGACTTTGGCAACCTGGAAAAAAGGGCTGAACTTGTGGCTGTTATACTGACACTAAATGTCCTTTCTATCTAAATTCTTGATGGAAAAATGAAATGATCAAATTTCAAAACTGCTTCAGTGGACCACCAGTAGAAGTGGTTGTACAGAGCATGTTTGTGTAAAGTTTAAATAAAGCTAAAAAGAGATTGAACTCTAATGCCCCTTAAACCAGAAACACAGATGTCAGACACAATGTCTCACTGTGTCATCCTAATTTAATCTGGATCAATATTCCTCCCCCTGTTGTGCTTGTTTTTTCCCAGTAGCTCTGATGATGACACTAAATTGTACCTGCAGTATCACAAAATGTGTGGTCATCAGATACCATATTAATATTGGACTCCACATCTCATGCCTCAGTATAAGTACAATACACTTCCCAGTATGGGTGGTTTGAAAAAACAACAAAACTCACGTCAATATAGAAATATGCTTATTCACTTTCTTGCTGAGAGAGAAAATCGTAATTTCTTACATGTCTGTCTGCTAGATAGGAAGCTCTAGTAAGCAGCCTTGCTTTAACAAAGACTGGAAATGGGAAAACTGGTAACTGGCTCTGTCCAAAGGTAACAATGTCTGCCTTTCAACAGCTGTACGTTTTAAACAAACAGGATACACAATGTTAATTAGTAAGCGCTGGTAGGTGGATTTTGTTACTTGTGGACAGAGCCAGGCTAGCTGTTTCTCTTTTGTTTCCAGTCTTTATGCTAAGCTAAGCCAACCGGCTGCTAGCTCCAGTTTCATATTTACTGTACAGACATATAATAAAAGTGGAGTCAGTCTTTTCATCTAACTCTAGGCAAGAAAGCAAATAAGCGTATATACTAAAATGTATATATACAGCATATATATATATATATATATATATATACAGCAGAATAAGTTTAAATATGTTTAAGTATATAGTAAGTAAATTAGGCACATTTTAAATTAATTTCTGAGGTGGCATTTTACTACTGCAAAAATCACTGTGGGAGAAATTAAACTTACAAATAGATTTTTTGTGTTAATTTCAGACAACAACACAGTACATCATAATTCATAATACACAGTACATAGAAAATCTCACAAATTGATAACATCCATCCATCCAGCCATCGTCAACCGCTTATCCTGTGTACAGGGTCGCAGGGCAAATCGATAACAATGAACAGTAAATGATAATCATTAATATATTGCTCAGCCTCACAGGTGCTAAAATATAACGTGTTAGATTATTATTTTTTTTATCCGACCAACAGTCCAAAACGATGACTGATGTTCACTTTACAATGAACTAGAAGAAGAGCTGTAAAAAAGCACCTTGTGTTTTTACTGCTATAAACATTTTCATCATCTTCAGAAATGACTGGGATGCTGCAGTAGTTGAGACTGTGTCTAAGCAGCGCTCATTTTCCCTTCTCCAACTGATTAAGACCAATCCAGCGTTAACCCCATCTTGGCTTCTTCTTGCAGGATTACTGCAAATCTGCTGTTAATGACTGATTGTGGTGGTGCCGTTGATTGTGTTTGTGTACTGAAGGAGAGATGGTGGTGGTGGAAGGGGGTTGGGGTTGTTGAAGCAACATCTTGTTTTTGAAGTGTACCACTCTGACCGCTCCATTATCCGCTCTTCCACCCTATCCTCTTTTTCTCTCAGTTTCTCCTCCCCCACATCGCTACCCCTCTGCCCCAGCCGATAAGGCAAGATGTTTTTCTAAAGTTACTCACTTGATTATGCAGCACACATCAGTCTGAGCACAGAAAAGGAGGGGTTTCATTCACTTTCACTTAGCCTTTCGCGCCCTAAGGGGGTAATGGGGTCATGATAAAAAGCACAAATGACAGTAGTCATTCAAGCGCAACGGTAAAATCTCAGAATCTGCCCCTAGCAGCCTCTACTCGGTGTAATATGATTTCTGATTTCAGAGCAATAAGATTGAGAATTCTAAGGGGAGAAAAGCAGAGAGAAAGTGATTGAAATTCAGTGAGCAAAGCAAAACTAGGAAAGGGAGGGGAAAGCCATGACAAGAAAAAAACAAAAACAAAATCAACCCACAAGCAGGTTTAGCTCTGGCAACATCCAGGGTGTGATTTATGGGGGAGAAGAAATGGCCTTGTTTGAGGGCTGTCACGTCTGGGTCTTGTGATGTACTGTGATGACTGGAGCGCTCTCATCACGTGCACTCAGGCTGCTAAGATAGGACAGGAGAGGCAGGAAGCCCCATTAATAACATGCTGCCTTTCTGTGTGTTGCTGCTTTTTTTTTTTAACAGTATATCAATCTAGAGACAGTTCTTAATGGGATAGATGGGATTGGTATGTACTGTGACCCTCTGGTGAGGCTCCTTGTTGTCTGCCCTAATCTCTTAAGTACGTCTATTAAGATCATTTATGATTAATGAGAAAGAAATGATACTTACAGTAGGAATATAACTGTAGAGTGAAATAAGTGAAGAGATGGAAAGAGATGAACGTCTTTAATTGATAAGTAGAGCACCTCAGGTCATCGTTCCACAACAGCAGTGTTGTTCCTGATTAAAATGAGCGTTTGCATAGTTTCATTGCCGGTCACAAAAGCCCCCCGCATCACACAGACTGCTCCTTTTGAAAGGTGTTGCTAGGATACAGGCCAGCGTGAAGATGAAATCCCCTCTGTACTGCTTTGCTGCAGGTGTCCAGCTCAGACAAGTCCAACTTTATGTGCATATGGTACAGTTGTACATTATGTGTGCTCGTTTGTCTTAATTCATTTTTGTGTGTGTATCCACGTGTCCAAGCAAATGCAGTTTGGTATGTCATGCAAAGCTGTCATATTACATGGACTGTCTTCTATCATAATCCGTTTTTTGTAATAAGACTTAGTTTGTCTGGTGAGTGCTGAGATCTCAATTGTGCTGTCACACCGCAGAGTCTCCGCCAGCTGACACCTCAGGCTGTGCACAAAGAATCAATAGTGTCTGCCTCATGTTCAATTACACTGTAATCAACACATACCAGTCCAGCAAGACCTGGGGATGAATGGAAAGGTCTGCTGATATTGAACTGATGCTCAGCACTGTGATACCAGTAAATTATCATATGAAGGTGTTAAATTTGGCTGTGAGGTTTGACAGTGTTCGCTGCAAGAGTGATGGTCGTCAAGCACTGGAAAGCCATTCAAGGTAGAATTGACTGACACTGATAGAAACCATGGTGCAAATGAGAGTTTTTCATCTACAGTGTTTCTCCTTTATCAGCTCTTAAAATGTCAAAGGACTTGATAATGGCACTAAGAATTTACACATCTGCTCTATGAGCTGCAAGTTGACACATATGTTTTCCAATTTAATTTTCCTCAATGTTCTTTCTATGAACATAATGATTAATTATATGTTTAACTGGGTAATACAGTTCAAGTTTTTTGTTTAGGGTAACACTGACACAGACTTCCCTGTTACAGTATATAAGCTGGAATGGTGTAACAGTTATCTTTGCCTCTGTTACGGGGGACCTGTGTTTAATAAATATGATTATTATTAACACATGAAACATTTTCAGTTGGATCAATTATGTGGAGAATATGAATACAATTCATTAAGGAGGACAATTTCAGATCAAATACCATTATGGAGAGACATTGTGATTTTTCCTCTGTCAGCGCTCCTCACTAAGACAGCTGTTGCTTTTCATATTGTGTTACTGGTCGTGAGGCTGAACGCTGAGAGAGCTGGAGCTGCGCTGGTGGTTCCTGGTGTGGTGTTAAAGTCTCGGGGGCAGTGACTGAGCAGCGAGATGCTCTGCTAAACCAGTGCTCAGGATTTCTTCTGGTAACTGTCAAAATGTCAATCGTCAGGCGTCATCCTATCAAGGAGCCTGTGCCTTGGCGGCTGACAGGAAGCAGAGACACGGTAAAGATGCTGCGACACTGTCTGCTTGTGGACCACATGGAGGCAGGGATTGGCTAGTGAGGCTTGTCATGTGCTATGACACAAGTTGATTCAAATAGTTTCCACATTACATACACTATCAGTAACATACTGATCTAATCTCAGCACTATCAATAACATACTGATAGTGCTGAGATTAGATTAATCCATTAGGCAATAATTAATTAATTGTAAAGGTGCAAAGGTTTTAGGCAGGTGTGGTAAATATGCTGTAAAGTGAGAATACTTTCAAAAATAGACATGTTAATAGATTCTGTTTATCAATTAACAAAATGCAAAGTTAATGACCAGAAGAAAAGTCTAAATCAAATCAATATTTTGGTGTGACCACCCTTTGCCTTCAAAAAAACATAAATTCTTCCAGGTACACTTGCACACAGTTTTTGAGGGAAGTCGGCAGGTAGGTTGGCCCAAACATCTTGGAGAACTACCGCATAGTCCATCTGTGAAAGTAGGCAGCCTCAGTTGCTTCTCTCTCTTCGTGTAATCCCAGACAGACTAAATGATGTTGAGATCAGGGCTCTGTTGGGGCCCATACCATCACTTCCAGGATGCCTTGTTCTTCTTTATGCTTAAGATAGTTCTTAATGACTGATTCGCTGTATGTTTGGGGTTGTCGTCAAGCTGCAGAATAAATTTGGGGCCAATCAGATGCCTCCCTAATGGTACTGCATGATGGATAAGTAGCTGCCTGCACTTGTCAGCATTGGGATTCTGAGACCCTTAATTCTGACCCAATCCCCAACTCCATTTGTAGAAATTCTGCCCCAAACTTGCAAGGAAGATTCACCATGCTTCGCTGTTGCCTGCAGACGCATATTCTTGTACCGCTCTCCAGTCCTTCGGCAAAGAACCTGCCTTCTGCTACAGCCAAATTCTTCAGATTTTGACTCATCAGTCCTTCTGTCCTTCAGTCTTCTGATCACACTTCTCCAGACAGCAGATTGGTTTACCAGAGTCCCACTGTTTCCTGCAGCTCTGAGCTGATGGCAATGCTGGACATCTTCTGACTGCAAAGGGGAGTCAGCATGATGTGTTTTTCATCTGCTGCAGTAAGTTTCTTTGGCCGACCACTGTGTCTACGGTCCTCAACTTTGCCCATTTCTTTGTGCTTCTCTGCTGTGCTCAGTCTCATGGTGTATGAATTTTGACAGTAAACTGTCTTCAGCAACCACACAGTTTGGCTGTTCCTCACCCAGTTGTATTCCTTCTAAACAGCTGTTTCTGTTTCAGTTAATGATTGTGTTTCAACCTACATATTGAATTGTTGATCATTAGCTCCTGTTTGATATAATTGTTTAATTATACACCTGACATATGCTTACAAAGTCTGTATACAGCATAAATGGCAAACATTTGCTGGTTCCAGGTTCTTGTATGTGATGACTGATTGCTTAGTTAGTTTAGCTCTTAGTTTTTTCAAATGGAGCATTATTATGAGATGATTTACAGCTTTGTAGTGTTGGTCAGACAAAACCTGACATTTCTGGGAACTTTCTATGAATGTTTTTTTTATATTATTATTTTGGATTTATATACATGACAATGATCAATTAATGCAATGAAAAACAATCACCAGATGCTCACTACACCCACACATTATAACCGCTGGTCCATGGTTTTGCAAAGCGGAATGTATTTCAGGCTTTTTCATGTTCATTCCTGCTTTCTATTTATCATTAGTATGCTCATTCCTGTTGTGACTGAAACTGAAGTTTGGGCCAAAACAGGACACACAGTTAACTGAGGAGGGGGATGGCCTCTTTTTGCACAGCCGGTCTATATTTTGCGATATTGTGCTAAATACTCCGACTTGAAGAGCATTGGATGTCATATTTCTGTAAATTCACAGTACACAGTAACACATAGATTTTTCTATCAAGAGTTTTCTATGTTTTGACAGTCATCCTCTCTTTCTGTTTTCTTTTATCTTTTTAAGGAAAACCAGGCAGTCCTGCTAATGTTCCATCATCTGAGCTTCTGAACCCCACCAGGTGGTCCTCACTTCAACACCATGCTGTACCTCATCCTGCTCCTCCATCTCCTGGTCCTCTCACTCTCCCCTGCAGGTCAGTAGCACATTCAGCTGAAAGCTAATGGCTGAATTAATTGACCGAATGTGTGAAGAGAGAGATAGTTTGAGATACTGTATCACTGCTGTTGCATTAAAGCATCACAGCTCTACAAATCACACTATTCATACTACACTCAGCCTTTTTATATTTTTTTATATATATATATATATTTTAGGGATGACCCCGAATAGTCAAAGATTCAGTGCTTCGATGGGCGGAGCCTGATTGTGACTGTCAATTTCAGTTAATATACAGCCTATTAAAATATACATTTAAACTTTTAATGCTGTAAATAAATAAGTAAAAAGAAAAAAATTTCAGTAAAAGTTTTTAAAGTGCGTGAATAAATCCAACCCTAACCCTGGATCGTCAGTGCGCATGTGTAGGCGTAGCGTGTATGTGTCGCATACATTGTCACAAGCCAACTCTTAGCCCATGACAAAAAGGAGGTGAGACACAACAGGTTTGCAAGCATATGGGTATGATTTATTATAAAAGTTAAAGAAGAATTAAATGATCACCAATAATATGTGGTGTGGCAAAGTATGACTATCAGTTGTGTCAGCAGTGAATGGATGAGTGAGATGTGTGTGTGTGTGTGTTGTCAGAATTAACCAAAGAAGAAACACAAGACAAACCCAGTAGGACGTCAGCCTAAGAGGAGAGAGAACAAAAGACAGATCAGTCCTGGCTAAATAAGCTCTGAAGGTAGAGCTGCACAGGTGATTGCCCAGCCCAATCAGCCTCCCTGCCTGCAGCCTCCTGCAGGAGAAGGAAGCCGAAATGGGGGAGGGGTCGTAACAGTGTGCAGTGGCAGAAGAGGAATACTTGCTGAAGACACCGAGCTTTCGGATAATTTATCACCGTTGATGAACCACACAAAGAATATTATGTCGTTTTTAAATAGCTAGCTACTTGAAGTAGAACCGAGAGGAATCGCGACGTGCATGCAGATGTCGGCAGCACGGCATGCACGCAAAACTCTGCACAAGACTGGTGAATGGCAGGCGAGAGAGAGAGAGAGAGAGAGAGAGAAAAGGGTCTTCAAAAAGCCTCAGTTTAGCTGGAAATTTACAGTGAAAGTTATATGAATAGAGACTGCAGCTCTGCAGCTTCTCAAGATTAAAGTGGAGCTACTGTGTGTAACACCCCCCACCCCCCCAGCCTATTGGCAGGACTTGACAATTCTGATTCGACTATGTAAATCCTTAGTCAGGGACAGCCCTAAAATATATATATATATATTTTGTTTGTTTGTTTGTATGACCTCAAGAGTCATTAAAGGTCCAGTGTGTAATATTTCTGAGGATCTATTGACAGAAACGCAATATAAGATCCATAACTATGTTTTCAGTGGTGTGTAAAGACCTTACATAATAAACCATTATGATTTATTACCTTAGAATGAGCCATTACCTCCCTTCCATGGACGTCGCCACGTTGCATCGTCATGTTTCTACGGTGGCTGAAAACGGAAAAACAGCACTATCTAGCGCGTTTCGTCACTACGTTCTTCTTGTTCTACTTTTGGTAGTATTCAGGCAGTTCAGACATTCATCACTGCATTGAATACGTACGAAGAGAATCTAAGCCAGTCAGGAAGGTGCAGGACTTGAAATCCACGGGTTGAGTGTTCGATCCCACCTTGGTACAATTTTCTTTTCTCTCTTTAATAAATTGACAGCGACTGTTTCTTACATTACAACATGTGCTGCTCTGTTTGCGTTTCGGTGTTTGATCCACATCCATCAACCTACAGACACTTTTGCATTGTGTCTCCAGGCAGAGGACATTTAGGGGAATCTCGTTTTCTGACGGCTCTTTCAGAGGTGTGTCAAGCAGGCTACAGACTCTTTTAATGTCTGCATTGCAGTAAAAAGCTTCTTGCGCTTTTACTTTTTAGGCAAAACTACTAAAGAGGGAGTGGTTAAGTGAGTAACTGTTGCTGCCATGACTGAGATCTAATTCAGCACTGCGATCAAAGTATTTATTTATTTAGATGTTTTGTTATTATCATAGCACCATAAACTGACCACACATATTGTTGCCGGGCAGTTTTGGCGAGGATACATAATCACAGAGAGAATGAATGTGTTTCCCTTGTCAATGTTTGTATAAACTTTATCTAATGTGTGGTTTATAATGACAATATTACACGCTCTTAGCTTACATTTTCCATGTTATCTGTCAGTGGCCAAGTCACTATAACATGGTTTTACTGAGTAATTAAGTAAATATAATTTCTTAATAAATATACCTAAAGACTGGCTACTTTCTGCTGTCTCTTAAGAGACACCTTTTGTGCTGTGTCAGCCACCGTAGCTGTCCTACACTCTTTGAAAGGGTAGGGAGCAGTGGTAGACTGGACAGATGGTTGTATTTCACCACTGGATGCCACTAAATCTTACACACTGAACCTTTAAGTCAACTCTGAGCTGCAGTTGAAATAAAAACCTATGGCAAACGAATTTGGCAACTAATACATAAACTGTTTAGCAGTAGCAGCAGTTTACTCTCTGAGAATAATCTTTTCAATTTCAAGTTAATGGTGAGCACCACTCAGAAATAAAAGGACTTTTCTCATTTAGCTTGACTCTTTTTTATTATTATGTCCTTTATCTTTCGAGTATCATAATCTAAAGATTTAGTAGTCAGAGATTAATTTGGCAATAACAAACCGCCAGTTTAATGTGCCTCATATACTCGTGTATATATATATACTCATAACTACAGAAAGAGACATAAACTTTGATTAGTGGCTCCAACTGCAAAGCATGAAAATCACACAGGTGGCAGGCAGTATGGATAGAAGCATACATCACAACTGGATTGTCAGGATGAACGGGGTAGGAGGTAGGTACAAGGCGAGACAAGGTGTTAACAAGTTGCTAACTGCCAGCTTTAAACAGCAGTGTAATGACGCTGGCAATGAGACAGCTTCAGGGAAGAAAATAGAAATCCAATTTCATTGAGTAAAGATGTGTTTTAAGGTCAGATATAAGAGCAAACTAATTAAATCAGATCTAGATATATTTCAAATATTAAACACCGGCTGAGGCAAGGCTGGGCAATCATGTGCCTTGGAGGGCTTTGAGTTTGCAGGTTTTCATTCCTTTTTTGTGATGTGCTACTGCTGTGCAATCAGCTGTGTAGGAAACAAAGCAAAGTGGTCAGAGAACAGCAGGCCTGAAATGACCTGTCTAAAAAAGATACACGCTCTCCTCTCTGTTCCCGCACCTTAGGCTATTGTCACTTGTCTCAGATTTTATTTCACATGAACCAAAAGGGAGGGTGGGGGGCTGTGATCGGGAATTCTCCTGACTTCACACCACATCTTTCTCAAACAGACTCTGAGATCTAGGGGAATCATCTTTCTTTTTCTCTTTTTTTCTAAATGGCTGTTGAAAATGCACTCACATACATCTACAGTAAAGCAATAGGCAGATAAACGCTCTAAAACACCACATACTTGGTTGCTCCTGCACACATAAACTCAGTATGTAGTGAGTTCACCCACACAGGGTTGAACTGTATGGCTGCTCTATCTAAACAGACAGCAGCCTACCAACATGCTCGGGTCGTTATTGTGGGTAGAGAACATTGGCTTGACATTTTTGTTTAGTCCTAACAAGAATGAAGTTTGATGGTTAATGTGACATTAATGCTATGACAGCAGAACAAAAGTCAAGCACACACTACCCTACTACTAAAGTATAGTGTGTTTATGTGTGTGTGTGTTTTATATGGTTCGGGCTTATAATACAGCCTACAGTAATATGATAGCACAGAATTTTAAAGTCAGGATTATTGTTTAAACATCAAGTTGGTATGATTGTTTTCTCCCTTCTGTAAATGTACATGGGTGACTGATTTGAATACATCGTCACAGTGTAATTAAACCCACATTCACTCAAGGCCAACCACAAAGGTTTGGAGTTTTCTATTTTACTGTAAAGGACAGGGTGTCGTGGATTCCTGAGATGGCCTTCAGCCAAAGGTAGTCTTTCAGTCCAAAGCAGTTTTCAGCCATTGATCATATTCTCAGCAGCAAAAAGGTGATTCTGTCAAAGACCTGCACCTCTCTGAAGAAACAGTTATGATGATGCATGATTTGTATCCTGTGAAAAGTGAGAGAAATACACCTCCACCTTATTGGGAAGCAGCGTTATGGTTCAGTATGTTAACATTACTTCCTTTGCTAACTGTTACAGATGCATCAATGCACGGAGAGGTACCTGACTTTTGTGGAGGTAAGACTTATTATAATGTCAAATAATCATTGTTGCTTGTTTCAATGCCAAAACAAAATCTTCCTGGACTGTTACATTTTAAATTATGAATGCAAATAGATTCTTCTTGGTTGTTAGGTTTCAAGCTCAAGGCTGACCAAGAGGTCACAGAGAATGTTTTATAACCAGAAAGGTCACAGAGTTGACAAGTAATGTGTTTTTATGAACATCTATGTGTTCTGTCAAAGTACCCTTGAGGAATTCATTAGAATCCTAGCTGCTCACGCAGGCCAAGATGATATAGGTAAATATTGAAAATGAATGTTGAAATGTGAAAAATAGGACTTTTTGGTTTATAGTCTTCAAAGTGGAGTGCAGGTTGTGATCTTTCTGAGCAGAGAAAGGCCAGTGACTTGTGATTTGTTATTGCATTATTCTGTCAAAACAATTGCAACAAGAGTTGTTGGACTAAATCAGCCTTCTAGTGAATAGCCAGTCCACATGGGATGCCTTTTCACGTAAAATACTACCCACTTAGAAGGCTGAACAAACGAACAATGCAGTAAAGCTATTATAAAAAATAAGAGAGATAATACTTCATCTAAATATTCATCTCCTCCTTAATTCCAAGAAAGATCCAAATGGGCTTCACTTCTCTGCCCACTATCTGTCAGGATTTGTTAAGGGACATGTAGTTACAGACGGCTCCCTTTCTCATTCCACAGTAGGACAGGACAAATGGAAATCTATCTGGAGGTCATGTTTCTTTTCACTGTTGCTATTTCTGTATTTCTCCTACTTGCAGATGTACATTAATCCTAATGGAGATGGTCCAATGCATAGTACAGTTAAATGTATTGGACCATCTCCATTAGGATTAATGTACATCTGCAAGTAGGAGAAATTAGGTTCTAGGATCATTAGAGCGAGAAACTGTATTAGAGCTGCCTTGCCTCATTGTGGGGCTATGTTGGTATGATGGATGAGACAGAAAAAGAAAGAGATCATAAATGGAATGGCGGTGTGATTAATCCAAATATAGATACCACTGTTTCTATTTTTCCATATACATTCATTTAATTATTTACTGTGTTATTTTAAAGGGGATTTTTCACTTCAGTTTTATACAACCCATTGTCACAGATTATGCAAAGCACTTTGTACTTAAACTTGAAAAGTGCTATAGTCTAGAAATAGTCCATATCGATCTTTTTTTTCAACAAACACCCTGCAAGAAAGTAAATCTATTTCCCAGAATTTTATTGTGTGTAGTGTTTTGGCAAAAGGAATATCAAATAGCAAGTTGCATTGGCAACATTAAAATGGAAAAATGTGTGGCACTCAAAAATACTGTAGGTCTCTCTTTAAACTGAGAGTTTTGCTCAATCAGAGTACCATCCAGCTCTACTATGTAGAGCAGGTTGTTGTCAGTGTTTACTGCTGTATATCCATAATATTTGTCCCTTGTGTGTTATTCTCTGGGAGTAAAATAAAGTGGAGGCAGACTGTCAGCAAGGGGTAAATTGGACGGGAAGATTTTTTCACCAATTCATTTTGTTTTCTTCTTCATGAAGCATTGGCCATACATGGTTTTTACAGGCTGTGTGCCTGTATGGGGTATCACCTCCTGCACATGTTAACCTTATCTCCACTTGTTAGCAGATATAACTAGCATGATGCAGCTCGGACTCTGCTAAATGTTTTTGGTGCTGCACACATCAGTCCGCTTCACTATAGACTACAGTGTTTAATGTCACTGAGAACTAAAATATGTGAGGAAATGCTGCTTAGGCTTTAGAATTTCTGATTGCAGCTTTTTAAAATGAGAGGATTTGATGATACACTGAATATCTTTGGGGTTTGGACTGTTGGTATGACAAAACAAGATATTTGAAGACGTCATCTCGGGTTGTGACAGATTCAAACAAGCATATTTCACAAATTTATGACATCACATAGACAAAACAAATTATCTAGAAACTAGACAGCAGATTAATCGATAATGAAAAGAATTGTTAGCTGCAGCTTCATTGAAAATATGACTGACTGAACATCAGTATAGGCTGCACATCTGATGGACAGCGGAGAAGTAGATGATGCTGCAGAAGCTGGACCTTTTGAATCCATTGGAAGTGACAGCTAAAACTTTGTAAGAACTCCTTTCAAATCTAGAGGTGAGTGTTTGATGCTCGAAAGAGTGAGTTTTGGTTTATTGCTGGACTAAAGATTAATACACTGTTCCCAGTGATGCACTTTTAAAACCTCAGTCACTGTGCAATACTATAGCAGACTGTGTTTCATATTTATAATTGTTATGGCTTGTGAAAACATCTGTATTCAAATTCGGCGTCTCACGTGTTACGTTTGAATAGCTCTGCTCTGTTGCAACCGCCATTTCAGAGAATAATTCTTTTTGACAGTTGTGATAGTACAGCTGGCACCACACTGTCTGACACCGGCACTCTTATGTCCACATCTCTGCCACCGTGCCTCATTATGTGGCTCAAGGGCTTTTGGGTAATTATCGCTACCCTGTGCTTTTGGTGCTTCTGGCAAACAATATGTTATCTGTCCCACTTGGACACTCTCTTGGTCATGGCAAACAAACCATGCTGCAGGTGCATCCAAAACACAGCTGTGAGTAAAGTTAAATTCATCAGAGGATGAAATTCATCTGGGATTTGGGGTAATTATGTGACTATTTAGATGTGAAACAAAAACACATACAAAACATTTATTTTGCAAAATTAGAACTGCAGCCTGTGAAACAGCGGGAAATTTATTAAACAAGAAAATAATAAACCGATTTGCAGTTGTTTTATGTTCATACATATTTTAATGTTGAGTCAACAAGTCATTGTCGTGCACCTAAAATTATACCAGAAACCTCAATGAATAATTGATGTCTCATTAGAAACTGATGCTAGGGAAGATAGCGGGCTCCTAAAATAACAAGCTGTATGGTATTTCAAATTCAAATGAGAGTCTAAACTTACCAGCTGTTCAATTGAATAGGAGTCGGGGTTTAATAATGAAGTCTGTCCAGAGGAAGATCACTTCCAGCAGGCCTGGGAGACACTTAGCCGCCCTTTGACTTGTGTGTGTACGTGTATCTTTCTTCCCCTTTTTGTACAGATGTGGCCTTCCCCGAGAGTAACTCTATGCTGTTTATGTGTGTTATGCGGGGAAAAAGAACCTGAGAGACTCACAGATACAAATAGAAAATAAAAAAGACTGAAAGTGGGATGCAGCCGTGGAGAGTTGGAAAGAGATTCTGTGTGTTTTGGACAAAACATATCAGGCATGTTTGGGATGAGGGTGGAAAGAGTTTAAGAGAGAGTACACAAGGCAACTGATAGTGGGAGGCTTTGACAGATTGAGAAAGAGTGATGATTTAGGTATTGAAGAAAAACTCAACTCTGGAGTCTACAGCCTACAGCCTAGTGGTTCTGTGATGCTGCACAGTGGTGCTTTGAGCTAAATGCTAAAGCCAGCATGCTAACATGCCCAAGGTATTAACATACATCATCTGAGGACCATGAATGTCTTCACAAAGTTTTGTGCCCACCCACCTTGTAGATATTTTAATGCGATATTTCACTGGATAAATGAAAACAAATTGGGCTAGATGATGTAATTGGGGTTCATGTTATGGGCTTACCTGTACCAAAACAAAAAACATCAGCCTCATGGCTTCATCATGTGGTGGGCCTTGAATGTTGATATAAAAATAAAATAGATATTTGACTCTCAACCAAAGTGACAAACTGACATTGCCATCCCTGGAGCCATGGAGCTGTAGAAGGAAATCCAGGAAAGGTAAAGAAAGAAAAGCAAAGCGCGACAGTAGGATATAGGTTAGAAAGATGGAGAGAGGACAGAGGAAGCCAGAGAAAGTTGGAGACAGATAGGCAGAGAAAGCGAAACGAGGCAGAGAGAATGTAAGAGGCCTATGTGTGTCTCCAGGCAGTGAGCCTTAAGTGGCCTGCTTTAACACTCCCCTTCACCATCTGTCACATCCCACATTACAAAGAAAGGAACGGCACCAGTGCTCATCTCTCCGAGTTACACTCCAACTGCTATTTCAGCACTCCATCAGAGCCTCTGTGACTCCCCTCCTCCATCCCATCCAACATTTATGTTTCATATTTACATGCAAACCATTTATCTGAAACTCATGCAGCGTAATCTAAGTGCAACAGTAGAATAGGGTCACTGTAGTCCCTTTACGCTACTCATCCTAGTGAGTCTGTTTCCTTCAATTCTTTTATTTTTCTTTCTCCCTTGTTCCCAAGAACATAGTTTCTCACTTAATTTGCCTTCCGTCCGCCCCACAATGCCCCATTTATAGTATGTTTAATTCTCTCAGCCAGCAGTAATTCAGAGTCCTTGGGATTTGTGTCAATGTCAAACACTTGCACACGGTTGGCTGCTGGAGTGTGTGAGTGGGAGTGGATCCTGTCTCCTAACGTCTTTATAGCTACCTCCTGGTTGGTCGTCCTGGTGCACAGCTAACCTGCTAATGTGGTTACAAGTCTGTCTTCATACTGGTTAGGATTATAAGATTTTTAAATCCTTACAGCAGAGGCAGATAAATATGCATCTGGTTCGCAAAATATTTGAGATTACTGTTCGACTGCTGGGATGAATGTGATTGCTTTAAAATAGCTTCCTGTTTTTCATGGTAGTAAATACTATTGGAAATGCAGTTATAGGTGTTATTTGTTCAAGTTTCTGAAGGTTGCATACTGTCATATTTTCAGACTGAGTGTCAAGCGCTAATGCAGGCCGGTAAGAAGCATCGAATAGAAGCAGGATATTGCTGTCTGAAAAGAGCGATCTTCTCCCCATTGAGGTGTCAGCTGTGCTCTCTTCGAACTCAGACACACAGGGGAACAACACATGAACGCGCGCACACATTTGTATTCCTGCAGTCACCTACACACACTCTTGATCTGAGAGAATAATCAGCATTTGAGAACATTTCACCTCATTGCTTATTCATAGCCTGGCATTGTGTTTATGTCTTATTCATGCCACTGCTTGTGATGTCTGTCTGTATTAATGAGTAATTGGGGCTAATTGTACGTGCGTGTTGATGGTGTAAAAGGCAGATTGAACCAAGAAAGGCATTTTCATCAAGGAGGCTCTTCTCCTTGGATTTTCCTGTGCAGCTGCTTCACAGCGCTGAGGATGACACATGCAGTATGAAAGGGGTTTGGATTATGCTAAGTCAAGTTAGCTTTTCCAGTTTCAGGATTTGTATTAGCTTGTAACAATATCATATCCACTGGCAACACATGAATGTGTCACTGCGGTTTGGCACCTGAGTGAGCACATCTCTGTCATAATTATTGTGATGTTGTGATTTGGAATAAAGCAGCTTAGTACTATGCTTCGTGTGTGAAAACGAGTTTGCGTGAATTCATGGATTAGATTAGTTATAATAAGCTATAACCAGGATTTCTGAGAAACCAGCTACTAAGCAATAGAGGTGTGTGCGTCTGTGAAAACCACAAACTGGGCAGAAACATTAAAAGGCAGGTCCTCACAGGTGTAATCTCACAATCTAGTCAATGTGTTTTTTTTTCTTGTTGTTGTTTTGTTGCCGTCTCATTTTTGATGGAACTGCCCCAGAACTAACGCTTGATATTTCCTGTTTGTAAGTCTGACCCAGCCTGTTATTTCCACTGATCTCGTTTGTTTTTTGTCGGCAGGCGAAGCCACAGGTTACGGGCCAGTGTTTGAGGAGCAGCCGGTGGAGACCATCTACCCCGAGGAGTCGCCTGAGGCTAAAATCACCATGAGCTGCCGGGCCCGGGCCAGTCCACCTGCCACATACAAGTAACATATGTTCCCCATAAACCCAGTCTCATTACTACCCACTGTGCATTCTGTGTGCCTCCCGTCATTCGCCATCTCTCAGGCTGTATTCAGACAGTTATAGGGTCTGTCTGTCAATGGCAAAGTCATAAGCATGTTTATCTTAACCTAAATGTATGTGTGTGTGTGTGTGTGACCATCCAGCAGTGCATGATTGTATGATACATTTTCAAGCCATTCCCACATAATTTTGTTGTTGTCAAACAACCTGCACAACTCAGTTTGTTTGCAGCAGATGTTTTTTCCTCATGCAATAACAAAAATTTTAATGGCAAAATTTCACACGCCAGAAAAAATACTAATAACAAAAGCAGCAGCAGCACAAACAGCACTGCCATCGTGTCTCCACCTCATTTTGCAGCTCAAAATTTAGAGCTTTATGCATGATCCATTTCAATTTAGATGTAAATGTATGTAAATTATATTGCTTGGCATTCCCCAAAATCGGTGTCACTGTCAGAGAGCCCAGAATAGATGTCAGAGGGGAAAGAATTAGCTTTGACCACTGCTGGTATAAAGTGTTCAAGGGTTTATCTGCAGTACAGTCTGTTATGCTTTTTAAAACATGAAAGTCGTTATTGTTACTTACAGTATGTGCAGACATGTGAGTGAGAAGTGTTTGCCTTATCGTACAAAACCACATGAAATTAAAATACTACATATCACTGCATCAAAGAACGTAAATTCTCCTTGTGGTGCTACATGTAAAACAAACCTTGTTTTCCTTGTTTCAGGTGGATGATGGACAACACGGAAATTGACCTGAATGCAGAAGGTAGCCACTACAGTTTAGTAGGAGGCAACTTGGTCATCAGCAACCCCATCAAAGCCCAACATGTAGGAAGCTACTCCTGTTTGGCTACCAACATGTACGGCACAGTCATCAGCCGACAGGCCTCAGTGCAGTTCGGATGTAAGTGGCCCAGATGTGAACCCCCATTAAGGCTGCGATGATGTACAGTACCATACAGATATAACAGAGAGCTGCTGGAGCTACTTTCATGCATATTATGCACATTGAAATTGTAATGGGAAGCTGTGACAAATCATACGTGGTGTGGAAAGTGCAATTTGTGAATGGTCTAACTTCGTTTTTTCATGAAACACTACCGCTCAATCCAAAAGCAATTGTTGAACTTTGTCCAATCCTTGAACCTTTAGTGTAGGTTTTTATGGAAATTAGCTATAGGGCATGCTCAGAAATGAATGTTTGACAGTAGTAGCAGCACTTGACAGCACTGAAACTTTCTTGCAATTGATTTTTGTCTTTGCCTCTGTCAGACCTCGATCTTTTCTCGTCGGAGGAGAGGGAGTCAGTGTACGTCAAAGAGGGACAGGGGGCAGTGCTGCTCTGCGCTCCCCCACCGCATTATCCAGGTACAGCATGCGATAGCTGAGTGTGCTTCTGCTGAAGTGTTCATACAAGATTAAGTCCGGCCTCTCTCATCACGTAGCAATAGCATCTGATTGATAAGTGGGCGGATGGACCAGTGGCACAGAAGTTAGCACTGTTCCCTATTATGATTTCTGTTTTTTTCTGTGAGGATTTTTAATGTTCACCATCTTGATTGTGCAGGGTTCCTCCTTGGTGCTGCAGTCCATAGCCATGCAAGTCAGGCTGACTGACTCATTTTTCATATATGTAAATAAAAGTGTGACTGCCATTGTATGCATGCTTTATGGTTGTGAAGCTTTTTCATAAGATTGCTGTTAGCCATAGCCATCAACCCAAAAAACTGTACACATTGTTAATATTCATGCTAATGTAAATCAGTCAAACACAGCAGTCTGAAAGCATTAACTCTCTCTCCACAGCATAAGAATTACCTCAACGAGCAAATGTGCCTACAATATCCCTCTATTATGCCTCTCAGCGAAAAGAATTATAAGATTTAATCTGATAAGTCAATAGATGTTTGAATAATAAATGCCCTTCAGCACCAAAGAATTGTGCTATTTTTATTTTGCATGTATTCAGATTATTCAGATTATTCAGGTTATTCAACGTGAGCCATCTTCTCGTCCAATCCCCATGGCTCTTTCCAAAGCTTTTGCTGTGTGTCCAGGGTCTTGATTGACAGGTGGCGTTTTGTCATGTCTCTTTATGTGCAGCCGAGCTGTCATTCCGATGGATCCTCAATGAATTCCCCACCTTCATCCCACTGGACAAGAGGCGTTTCATCTCCCAGATAAATGGTAACCTCTATATCTCCAAGGTGGACTCCTCGGACAGTGGCAACTACTCTTGCATTGCATCCAGCCCGTCCATTTCCAAGAGCGTTTTCTCCAACTACATCCCCCTCGTACCTCTGGCAGAACGTTAGTACCTCACTTCCTACCACCCAGTTGCTTATTTCTGACCTTTTCATAAATTATGCTTGCACGAAAGTAGGTAGAGATTTCTGGTTTCTTTAGTTTTACAGCGAGTGATTTTAAATAACCCAATAAAAGTCAAAAGTCAAAATATAGGCTGGTTTAATTATCCTGCACCGGATTGATCACAGTATGATACTTGGGCCACAATAACATTTGTAATGCACTGCATGGATGCCTCTAAATATTTAGTATGTTTTGCTGTATAAAATGTACTTAAGCTCAATACAATACTGAAATACTACAGCATGTGTCTCCATAATAGCCACTATTCCTTAAGAAGTGTTCGATAAAGAAATTTCATCCAACTGTAATTCTTACTAGATTAAATGAGGTGTGAGTATAAAGCAGGAGCTAAAGTGGTTCTTAAAGAGATGGGTTTCAAAAATAAGCATGAAGATAGGAAGTGACTCTGCCTTGCTGCAGCAAAATACTGCATTGATATTTTTTTTTTTTCTCGCGCCTCTACTGGAGCACCATGTTTAATCACAACAGTGCTTGTTTTAAACATGATAAGGTCATGCCACTGTTGTTGACTCTTTAATGAGATTTACAGGAAGAAATTAGCTCAGAAGTAGACATTACATTTACATTACATTTATTCATTTAGCTGACACTTTTATCCAAAGTGACTTACAATTGCTATACATGTCAGAGGTCGCACGCCTCTGGAGCAATTAGGGGTTAAGCGTCTTGCTTAAGGACACATTGGTGGATGGGTCACATTGGGGAATTAAAGCCAGGTCTCTCACACCAAAGGGATAGTCTTATCCCTTGCGCCATCGCCAACCAGACTGGCACAAAAGAACATACTTTAAGATAGAGCCAGTAGGTTATAAAGAATGAACTGAAACACGAATAGTCCCAGAGATAGAGATCACAAACCAAAGCAATGTTTATTAATAAGTTTATTAATGCTCTGCATGTTTGCATGACCATATGTAAGAGGTACAAACACAAAACTAGACAACTATTTTAACATTTTCCTTGGGGGGGCTTCCTAGATTCTATAAGGCTCCACCTATGGCAGATGTGTTTTGAATAGTACTATTGTTACTTAAAACACAAACTTGAATGTTGTGTCCCACCAAGGAGGTCAGGATTAGAACAGAGCAGACCAGTTGTTTGGGCTCTCTCATGCATATGTGTATTATGAGTTGCCTTCTGGGAACAAGTGGCCTGTATTTAACTCTAACTAGTTTTAGTTTCTGTGGGTTGGAGGTACATATCTTTGCATTTTGCTAAGGTTTTTTAAATTCAGTGTGTATGTGTAAATTGGGCACAGTGATTTCATGGTTTAAGTATTACCGTTATGATCTGTTCTTTTGCCGTATCCTGGTTATGTTTTTAGCATGTATCTGGGTTTTGAGAAACCTGGATGCTACCTGGTGTACTCTGATTAAAACCTGGATACTTAAGCATGTTCATACCTTATCCAGGGATTTGGTCAGTCTCTGCAACGCACTCAAGATCTAGGCTGAAAGTATGAGACCAGAAGCAAAAAGGATGCATTTTATTGTTGCGTTTTGTTTTACTGCTGACCAGATGACAAAAAAATGCACCATTAAGACAGGTAAATGCTCTGGAACTGTAAATGAACTAAACTGAGTTTAGCCTCACCTGCTGACACACCAGAGTCAACTTTCCTTTACAAATTACAGACTCCTCCGACTGAGTACCTGGTGTCTCATGTTCCATGTTAACGTTATAAACCGAATATAGTCACAGCCAGGATGAGACTCTAGAACCGGTTACTAGTGCTGATGTAAATGTAGTCATTGTGTTGCTAACCCGAAAAAAGCCTTGTCACAGTTGTTTTTGTGTCTCAGTAGGACAGCATTTACAAAGAAATATCTTTTGGGGTGATAACAGAAGACTTTTTAAGGAAAACTAAAATAGTAAAAATGTTTTTGAAACCATCAAGGTCAGCAGCTCTAAATAGGTATAGCACCTGACTCACAATTCTGGTTTGTTGTCATTCCTGACAGGTCCCATCAGGAAATACCCTGCTGACCTCAAAGTCAAGTTCCCAGACACCACTGCTCTGGTGGGCCAGAATATCACATTGGAATGCTTTGCTTTGGGGAAGTAAGTGTGAGAGATCACTGGTTACTGTGTTTGTTAGAGTGCACTGGTTGGACTGAAAGGTTCCATGATAATCTGGTCTCAGCCAGCGAGTCTGTGACATAAAATGGGTC
The DNA here is from genome assembly GCF_021292245.1 of Micropterus dolomieu. Lineage (NCBI taxonomy): Eukaryota > Metazoa > Chordata > Actinopteri > Centrarchiformes > Centrarchidae > Micropterus > Micropterus dolomieu. The sequence continues at coordinate 12,318,886 of NC_060171.1, read as the reverse complement.
TCAAATTTAATTTTAAATGAATATAAATGGTCATAAGTACAGTACACAGTAGTAGGGATGTATCAATCTCTCAAATACCATATTTGTTTGCCCTTAATGCATATTTAAGTGACATTTACTGTATTTTACTGTAGCTTACTGTCTTCATCACCTATTCATTGAGTTAAATGATTTATAAAGCATGTTTCAGGATGATGATGGCTTGAGTACAGCGATTCACATGCATTACAAGTTGAAGCCTGCCTTGTGTATTATTGTTCTCTCTCTTCCCTTCCCAGCCCCGTCCCCGAGATCCGCTGGAAGAAGTTAAACGGACAGCTGCCGCCCAATCACGAAGTGCGGATGGCGGGGGCTCATCTGCACCTGTACAATGTGCAGTTTGAAGACGGCGGCACCTATCAGTGTGAGGCAATGAACTCCAGAGGAAAGGACTACCATGCTGCACTTGTGTCTGTAGAAGGTAAGAAGTATGTTGCATGTCACGTCAGCCTTCTTCTTCTTAAAACATATTACAGGGAATACACACATGCATTAAATGTAAGTTTTTATCTGCTACGCACACTGTGGGGGATAAATTCACGAGCCCTTTGTTCTTATCAGTACTTAGTGCAGTAAGTTTTTTTTTTTTTTAGGGGGTGGTCTAACACCTACTTTAATGCTTCATGTATCCCATATCATAAATTATTCTGCAGCTTTGTAGTTTTCTTCCCTTTTCTCAAACTCCAGAACTCTGACTTTGCTTGTTCATTTGCAGCTTTTCCTGAGTGGGTGGAGCACATCAGCAGCACAGAGAAAGACCTTGGTAGTGATTACACTATGTCCTGCGTAGCCAGTGGCAAACCTAAACCACGCATTCGCTGGCTGAAAAACGGAGAACCGGTAAAATATTAAAACTCAGAAATCTTTATTGTCTTATAACTGAGCAATTTAGCTATTTAGCTGTAACCTACCCAGAATCCCTATGGCAGCTCTGTGAGGTCTCTTAGAAACTGTTAAGTGTGCAGCCTAGGGTTGTTACAGTAGCACAGCAGTGACAGGAAGCTGGCACTGTGGATGCACATTGTGTGAGGAAAAAGTACCTGTTGTTATTGAGTGGGTGCCCGCATAGGTTGTGTAACCCTCCATAGAAACAAATGTCATCAGGCCTGAAAAATACCTGAGAGAGTAGCAGGTAGTGACAGCAGAGGGGGAGGTTGTTTGATGTATGTAGCTGGACACATTATTATGCATTACTGAAATCCTCTCCCAGTCTAAATATCTAATTGTCATCTGTACCTCTCTGTGGATGTCAACAGTCAATAGTCAACAGTTTGATTTTAATCCTTTGCTTAGTGATAGAATTTAAACTGTATGAAAATATCTCCTGTTACTTTCCACAGTTTGACAGGAAAGAGATGCAGTTCAGCAACTTGTCGTTTGACGATTCAGGGATGTACCAGTGCATTGCAGAGAATCATCACGGAGTCATATATGCCAATGCAGAGCTGCGTGTGTTTGGTGAGTCACACTTTGGCTACAGCTGCGACACAAATAGCTGCATCAGAGATTTTAAGGTCACTTTTCAAGCTGACTAATTGGAGCTTATTAGGACATATGGAATGCAATGTCAGATTTTCTTAAGATAAACAACTTTTACACAGCTGAGAAAAACATAAATTGAGAATGTTTCCAGAAAATGTACATTGCTTATACAAAGTAGGGTGCACAGTATCTTAGACCAAGTACACTTGAGTACACACATGTTTTTATGAATGTAGAACGTGTCACAAATGTATGCATACCTGCAATTAATGCATATTCTACTAAGTTTGAGATGAATAATCCATAATGTCCCTTCTCAGCTTGTGCTCCCACGTTTGAACACAACCCAGTGAAGAGAGTCCTGGCAGCTAAAAACGGTCGGGTGGTGATCGAATGTCGTCCCAAAGCAGCTCCAAAGCCTACCTTCTCCTGGAGCAAAGACACAGAGCTGCTTTCCAATTCTACCAGGTGAGCAGTCTCTTAATAAGATGACACACTTCCTTTTAGCCTTTGATCTGTCAACATTGTATGGATATTTACCCATTTAGAAGCTGGTTTATCATGGTTTTTCATTTGTAGTTTTTTATGTGACACATGTGGGTCATGTTAACACAAGGACAAGTATCAGGGAATGTAATGTCTCACCACTCTAAAGGGAAATCTAGTGTTGATCCCCCATACAGCATAGCCATTCTATGGATCTAAACTAACTCTAGAGCTCCTAAATCTACTATATATGCCAGAAAAGTCTTTAGTGTCATTGTTTATCATTGATTGCTGTGCACTGCTTTGCTGTCTGCCAGTGATTGACATTAAGCTCATTCTCAAGCTCGTCAGTATGTGGACAGACTGGATGTGTAAACCCCTGCCTTGTGCTCCACTGACAAAACAAGCCTAATCTGTGAGCTCTAAGACCCCCAACTCTTTCCCCCACCCTACACACCCACTTGCTCCACAGTGGGACTCACATAGAGGAGGAGCAGTGGCCATATTGCTATGCAGCACATGCCTCCTAATACTCTCTATGGTGGCTGTCTGCGTGAGAGAGGGTGTGGAGTAGTGACAGAGCAGCTGGCATGATGCTATTTGTCATGCATGAATATGAAATATGCAAAATGATTCAAACATTGTTGCCTTGCTTTTAGCGTTGTTTAATGTTGTGTCTTGCTGAGTGGTTTTAAGTTCACATACTTTTTATTTCTTGGGAAACCATGTATCCATAAGGGAACTGGCAAACATTCAGAGTACCCTCATCAGTTTTCATCATCCACATGTCCATGGAATAACATACTCTGGACTTTTGACCTTTATATTGTAGTGAATATTTTATATCATATAGCTCTTTCTTGCCAGTGTGTGAAGAATTTATTCTGGTTTCTCCTCAGGATGTTCATCTGGGAGGATGGGAGCTTGGAGATCCTCAACGTGACGCGAGCAGATGAAGGCAGGTACACCTGCTTCACAGTGAATGACCGGGGCAAGGCCAACAGCACGGGCTCTCTGTTGGTTACAGGCAAGTTCCAGCTAATGAACTCAATGAACGTAATTAATAACTCTTTTTATGTTGGGATAGTTGGTGTGGCTTTGACTGATGTCAGCCTTCGCTGGCAATCATTCCTGTCACTCTCAGTCCCACCAAACACTCCCGACCTCCAAATGTCTACTGTTTTTGAATTATGGCCCTCTGAGCAGAGTGACAGTGTACAGGCTACTGGTGGATATTCAGTCATTCCCCAAGGGCAGACGTGAGGGGCGATTGCTTTAGATCAGATGTGATGAGACAAGGGCGTAGTCCTCACACTGTTCAATGAAAAATGAGAAGAGACTTGAGTTATGAACTTGTTGAGATAGTTTGATTGAATAGAAAATAATAATATTGATGATTTCTTTTAGCTTGGCATTTCTATTCTTCAAACATGGAATCTCAGCTGTCAGACATTTTTAGTTTTTTATAGTTGATCTTTTGTGATGCTAGATGTACAGCTCTTTTCTGCCCTCTTCTGGACATTTGTGCATATTTAACAATTATTTTGTATGAACACTATATGTTTTGTTATCCACCTGTCATCATCTGCTTGCAAGACTCCTCTTTCAATTTAAGTCATGCACCTTTAATTTTCTTCTATTAAACAAATGACATTTCAGTGGCTGGACTCTCCTTTTTCTTCTCGTCACTGATCCCCTTATCCTTATGTGTTTTCCCCAGAGTCCACAAAGATCACCTTGGCACCGGCCAATGCTGATGTTAAAGTTGGTGAGAACGCCATGATGCAGTGCGGTGCATCACATGACCCCTCTCTGGACATCACCTTTGTCTGGTCTCTGGATGGCCGGGTCATTGACCTTCACAGGGAGAGTGAACATTATGAACGCTCCTTGGTGAGACATCCTATTGGTTATTTCGTTATTTTAAAGAGAAATTAATGTTAATATTACAAATTATTACAAATTTAAGTTGATAGTTGAGTTCATCCACGTCAAATCATATTTGAGGTCGGGTTGATGTCTATAGTATTTTTATTGGAATATCTGAAACAGAAAAGTACAGCTTGCATTAAATCAGTATTATTCTAAAAGCCGTTTCACATTCCTTTCCTGAGTGGAATAGTGCATTGTAAATAGCAATTTTCATTGACATCCATTATTTTTGACATGACCTACTCTCACTAGTGCAGCTCTAACCAGAGGTTAGTGGCTAGCATTTCTCATTTGTCTCTCTGTCACAACACCATATTATGAATGTGATTGATGATACCCCATTTATGTAGTACAAGCAGGATTTTCCCCTCTTAAAATTCGGGTCCAGTTCCACTTAATACTGTTTGTGAGGTATTAGCAAAGCCAGTTTGACTCTCAAACAGCGAGTTCAATGCAGTCATGTATTTGTAGTAATATTTGTGATGGCTTTACCTTTCTATATTGAGAGAACTGGCTAGAGCAAACACTGTGTGGAGCTTGACATTTTCTTCATAAGAAAAAAGCCCTTAAGCTGAAGCCCATGTCCAGTTCACCTAATTGGATGCTCAGGTTGGATATCTCAGTCCCTGTGGTCTAGCAAGATTACTTTACTAATTGAATTAACATCTCCCTATCTGCTGTGATAATTTTGTTTGACAAGCTCAAGTTTGCCTTGTGACGATGATGTTTTGCTCACTCCTAAATGAACTTACTCGATAACTTAAGCTGTCTGTTATGTTATTTTGTGCAGAATGGAAGCTCAAACGGCGAGCTGCTGATCAAGAACGCCCAGCTAAAGCATGCTGGACGCTACACCTGCACCGCACAGACACCCATTGACAATGTTACTGCTTCTGCCCACCTGGTTGTCAGGGGTGAGTCATGTATTAACATTACACATATGCATACAGTCAAAGGCTCCGAAAACACATTTTCTCTATCAGCTTCTTACTAGGCTCGATTGGATCCTACATGAACACATTGATCTCTGTCAGCGTTCACTCAGTTTTGGTTGTTTTATCATTTATAAGTTTTATGTATTTTGTGTTTGGTTTGAAGTAGATGGGACTTACGATTCAGTAACATTTGCGTGAAAATGTGATCACAGTTGGTGGATTGTTTGGGTACTATCAGTCAGATCTGATCAAACCAGATTTTTAGTGCTAAAGTCTTGTGTGTTTTTTTAAAACTTTGATGGCTGCTTATTTATGAAAATCTAATGTAGTAGAGGAATACTTAAGAACTGAAGCCAAGTTATCGGGGGTTTAATTCTTTAGAGCTTATTAAACTCAACACAAGATTTTTAAATAATTACACAGTTCATTGGGCGCATATTCCTAAATTACTCATTAAAATCTTCCCCAGCTCTCGTTGTCAGACCATTAATATACAGCTAGAAAGTGCATGTGTGTGAAAAAAGAGAGAAGAGACACAGGGAGAGATAACATAAGAAGAAAATCTTTCCAGGGTAACCAGACCGTAGCCTTTTTGCCAGATAATCTGTCAACCCCAAGACTCCACGTGGAATGTGAGAAAGAAAGTGCTGGAAAAAGCTATGGGAGGAAATGCCTTGTATCCTCATACAGGAGGCAAAGACACACACAAGGAGCACTAACTATCTTCCCTGACCATCCAGAAAAGGTCAACGTAACTTCTCAGGCTGTCTGCTCAAAGATGATGGAGTTAGATACTAACAACTGCCTACAGCCTTTCTGTAAGTGCGGAAAATAGTGCAGAAGTCAAACATATCTGCCTGTGCTAGCCTCTAGATTACATTATTTGGCTGTACTGTATTTTGGAACATTGAAAACTAGGTCATATTTGTACAAAAGGCAATGTCCAGTCAGGCAAAGTACAACAGTAGTAGATTTAATTAAACTGCATGGAACAAGCAATGCTTCTATGTCTTTAAGAAGTGTAGTGAATGGAGTGTCAGCTCCCACTTGTCTTCATTATAACTGAATAAAGTAATACTTTGTATAGTGATAGAGCTGTTGGCATGACACCAACTAGTGTGTTTATGTTAATAGTTGTGTAAGGCCATCCGATGAAAATCTGATGACTGTAGAAGATAGATTTCTATCTTTCACCACAATATTTTGATACGGAGTGCTGCTGATTTCACGACTTGTTCTTCGTGCCACATACAGATATCAACATGCACAAAATAAACTCTGCCAAACTTCTGCAGTGCTCTCTCTGTCATTTACTGTATTTCACCTCCTGGATGATTCATCAGGCTTTGTTTTTACCCTCCCCTTCCTGATGAGTGAGAGCTTGCCTTACAGCCCTCCCCTTGGGTTTTGAAACAGGCCCAGTGTTGGTGGACAAAGGGTCTCTTCAGATAGGAACCCAAGAACTGTAGCAGTAATCTGGTTGCCAGTGATCCCTGTTGTGCCCTGGGTGTGCTGCCACCGCTGCTGCTTTCTGAGCAGGTGTTGACAGACGGCCAGGTGAACGCACAGCGGATGACTGTGACGTTTCCCAAAGTGGAACAAAAACACAGTCCCTGGGCAGCTCCTAATGGAGTGCCAGATGCTAGCAGTCCTGGGCGCAACGAGGGAGAGATGAAAGACAGCCATTTATCACAGCAGATGAGGAAGCAGATCTGCTTCAAGAGACTGTCCAAGCTAAAAACACAGCTCTGCACCTGTAGTTTGTTATTAGTAGGGATTTGAGATAGGGAGAAGAGCTGTTTTCGTATGAGAGGGGTGTGTGTGTTATTGTAGTGTAATGTTACAGTCTTGCCTGGAACAGTGTTGAAATGTGGCTGTGTTAATGTAAGTGTCTGTGAAGTAGGAAAACTATTCACAATCTTTTTAAAATGTGGTTCTTGGGATACAGTAAAGCATTTAGTAAAAAGCACTGAAGCTTATCAGTTCTAACACATTGTGCTAAGCATCCATATGACACAATATTGTACAGGCATGTAAAATATGCACGATATTTCATCCCTTACATTGAATAGTAAAAAAAAAAATTTGCTTTCCCTGCTGACTCATAGAGGAGAAGGGAAGCTTAAGGGCTGTCCGGCTTTGGCTGTCTAATCTCCTTACTTGTCTCGGCTCATATTCATGACTTGGAAAAAGTAAATCCTGTCTGATTTCTGTGGCTGTGGGTTGGGAGGCTAACCCTGACACAGTCTGGGTTTTCTATTAGGCCATTTTTATGTTCCAGAAGAAGAATCAAGAGGAGCAGGAGGACCAAGAGAAACATTGGATTCAAAAGCTTTTGCTTAAGCTTTAGTTCATATATGTCAGTGGGCTCCAAGCTGTAATGCGTTAATCCATCAGTCTTTGCTGATGTCTTTGAATGAAAAGACTAAAAAGAGGAAATGCAAGAGCTTTGATGTGCTGTGTTTCATATTCATGAAACAGTTGACGAAATATAAAGTTGTTTAAGGACTCGGGACTTTGCCAAGAATTTCCCTATGCGATTGCATAAAGATAAGGCTCTTTCAATAACACAATACCCTCCCTCTGTCAATTTGTGAGCACTAGAATGTTCACTACAAGTCAAAGTGGGCACTTGTGTGGGAATTTAAACTTATGAACTTAAAGCTAAGGGACAGTGTCACTAATCTTAACACAACTGTGCAGCCACATTTGTATTCATCACCCATCGAACAACACTTATTCGCATTCTTTTCTTTACCCCAGGTCCCCCCGGTGCCCCAGGTGGGGTACGAGTGATGAACAAAACTGACAAGAGTGTGACACTGCAGTGGAGCCGTGGCGCAGACAACCACAGCCCCATTTCCAAATATACCATTCAGTACATGGACCCCTTCTCGAAGGATGTCTGGAAGAATGCCACTACATGTGAGAACACCAGCACACTAGTTGGTCAAATAAACACTGCTACCTTAATGCTGACCTTGCTCTGGTGTTATAATAATTTGGGTCATGGCACATAGTGATACTGTAAGCCTACATGGTGGTGATGGCTACAATATAATTAAGTCATGGCTCAAGAACTTAAAATGTAGGAATCGAATCCAAAAATGGAGCGTCATTGTTGTTTTAATGATATTTTTGGTAAACGGTGGGAGAGCACAACCTGTGCTGTATAATGTTTTAACATACCATGCTTTAGCCCTCACATTTTGGCATTGTAAAATGAAATTTGTGGATTTCTCTCTAGCTCCTGCAGACGTAGAGGGGAATTCAGAGAAGGCCACAGTGGTGGATTTGTTCCCCTGGACAGAATATGAGTTCAGGGTTATTGCCACCAGCACTCTGGGGACAGGAGAGCCAAGCAGTCCGTCACCTAAAGAGAAAACCCTGGAATCAAGTAAGACCATTTCCTGACTTTGGGTTAACATTTGGTACATAAGATTTATGGTATGAAGACTTGAAAGGTCATGGAAATGTGGACCTACAGTCCAGCTTTCCATTCTCATATTTATTCTTCATCATTCTATTATAGCACTGTTTACTTACGTTAAGTATCGCTGTAAAAAGGAGTCAGCAGAAATCCCATCATTCTGTGCTTCCTACAACAGAAGCATGCTGCCAAACTCACCACACAAACCTCTACAAATGAGCACTTTGCTGAAACTGTATACTGAAATTCAATTATAAAATGGAAATCACAGACCTACAGCAACCTCTCTTAAAAAAATAAGCATCATTTGAGAATGAGCTACTAGACTCAAGGCAAAACAAGAGAACTTTTGCCTCTCTGTCTCCTTCAGTGGCAAGGTTCCCACATTGACATTAAGGTGTTGCATTTGGCACAGCAGAAGACATTGATATTGTATTTGCAGAGGACGGATGTTTCAGTACTGCTGCCAGGGATAGGTTATACAGCCTGTGTGGGTTGGCGTTGTTTGTGTGGATTCTTAGCATGTGGGCTCAGACTTTTGCTGTTGCTGTCTCATTGTAGTTCCTGTGGTGGCGCCCTCGGACGTCAGTGGGGGTGGAGGGACTAGCAAAGAACTGACCATCACGTGGACGGTAGGTCTGGAATTTCGACTGGGCACAAGGGGGGAAAAAGGTCATGTAAAAGCTCACGGGAAGGAAGCAAATTTTAAGTGAGGGAGAATCTTTTTAATCTGAAATATTGATAATAACCTTTATTTTTAGAGCACCGTTCAAAACAGAAGAAAAAACAACATGCCAGAACAATATAATAGAAACAGAAATCATTGACATTAAAAAAACTGAAGGAAAACGCATATCTATTTGAGTGGGGTGCTTGCTCACAGGCAGACATAAAAAAAAGAGAATGGATAGCTCCATGTTCATTACTCCGATGCATTTATTTCAGCTGATAAAGATGACATTTCATTAAAAAAGGCCTTTCAGGACCATCATTGTAACAATATAAAAAAAAAGTGGTCAACGAAAAAGTCAAAGAAAATTAAAAATAGTGCACAGAAACACCACTTAATGCAAAATGCAAGTTTATAAAAATTAAGTTTTTATAGACATTTAAAGGAAGGCACTGATCTAATCGCTTTGGAAGATAACAGTGCAGTACATCAACAGATAAAATGTGTGGCAGAGAACTGTCTAGAACTTGAGGACAGCATACCACACATACATTTAGCAAAACTGAAACATTAGATGTCATACTTAACATCAAACAAAACAATCTATATCAACAAAAATCAATGACTGAATTGAATCATTATCCTCCGTTTCCCTGCTGCTGCCGTTGATAAATTAGCTCTCATGGGTAAATTACCTTTTGCTTGGCTGAGGCACGGTCATTCAATTCCTGAGCAGCTGGAGGACGAGACAGTGTTTAATGTTTAATGAGGTTAGTGGTACTTAATGCAGGCATGTCTTACTGGACACATGGTGTGACAATAAAATCAGAGTGCCAACAGAGGAAATGAGGCGTTTGGACAGATCGAGAGGGATGAGCCAGCAAAGTGTCACGGCTCTTGGTATATCACACACAGAATGCAGTCATGTTACTGAACAGTACGTAAACACCGTCTGATAAGTGGAATTGGCCCTTTTTGAGCTTTGCTGTTAATCTTAGTATGTAGTGCAAACATAAGTGGATGATGCATGATATGCATAGTGCAAACTCTGACAGGATTAAGAGTTTAATTCACACTAGGGACAAACAGGCAGACGTTTGTTGTATAAAACATTTGCCGCATGAATGTAATTGTTTGATGTTTTTTTGTTATCAGCCTGTACAGCCACAGTACTACTATGGACCTAATTTTGGCTACATTGTGGCCTTTAAACCATATGACAGCTACGAGTGGAGTATAGTGACAGTCGCTGACCCTCAGGCCAAGCGCTATGTCCACAAAGATTCCTCCATCCCTCCATCGACAGAATTTCAAGTCAAAGTCAAAGCATTCAACAGCAAAGGAGAGGGACCCTTCAGCCGAACAGCCGTCATTTATTCTGCACAGGATGGTAAGCACCGAAGAGATTCACAGCTCTCTACACTGAAGCGCTAAAGGGAAACTGTGTCAGAGTGATCTCATAGTGAGGTCACAGATCAACCTGGTCCTTTTTTTCTCAGTGTCACACAGAATGAGGAATTCTTCTATATGCCAAAACTGCTGTTTCAATCTGTCAGTGTCAGCTACTTATCACTGCCAGGGTTTTCAATGGAGTAGGTCCCATTTAATAGGAGTTCTCATTTATAGTTGTATAGTGAGGAATTTTAATACCCCTTGAAAGTGAACCCATCTTCCCCTCTCGCTCACTCTTTCCTTGCGGAGGGATTATCATGATCTGTGTAGCATGAACCAGAAAGCTGATAATTCGCCCAAGGATGCAAAGCATTTAGCTTAGTTATTAACTTCCACTGACAGACAGTTGAGATAACCACTGGCAACCCAGACATGATGGGCTACAGAGATGCCCCATTGCCACGGTAACCCACTTTGGAAACGCCTGCCGTTTGAGTGTCTATGATCTTATAGCTAAGTCTGCATAGCGCTCTGCTTCCAGGCATGTGACCATTTGTATTTGTGTGCATGCTGGCTGTGAAGTATTGTTTTTCTGTGTGTTCGACACAATGACAGTATGTGATGGGTTGTTGGTTCAAGGCCCAGCGTGACAATTTACCATTCGGGGACATTTTCCTGGCAGGGACAGGCTACACACAGTCTATAACTGTCCCATAAGTCATGGAAAAGTGTCTGATGGCCCACTGAAGGAATGTGTGCCAAGAGAGATTACTGTCACTTCACTTGTTTCTTACATTGATTAAATCACATTACTGTGAGAAAATGGCATTAGTAAGGCCAATAGACACAGGCAAGGAAATGCTAGGTAGTTTATGGTCAGGGTAATGGATCCAGTATGGTGCACGCTAAACTAAATATATTCATACTTATATAAAATATGCTACATTGGAGTTTTGAGTTTGCAGTTAAAAAAATTACTTGAGAAGGACATCTTGAAAATGTTTCTCTTACTGTAGTTTTACCAAACTGTGCTCTGTGTCTGTCCTCAGCTCCATCTAAAGCTCCTGAAAGTGTTGATGGCAGAGCTCTCTCTGCCACAGAGGCCATCGTGTGGTGGCTGCCACTCTCACAGAGCAATATAGATGGATATCAGGTCAGTAGAAAGTTTTATTAAGGTATGCTTTAAAAAAGAAAACTTACCTATGCACAAAGTCTAGGGACATGTAGCAGCCAAATTTGGTTTAAACTACGGTATTTTGACACCACATGGCTGTAAACAATAATAAAAATACTATAAGTCAAAAATTCTAAATATTTGTCTTTTAAATGTCATCTTTGAAAGCATTACTACACATGAAATATAGTATAACCAATTGTTCTGGTTAACAACCATTAGTGGAACTTTTACACCTGCTAGTTTCTATAAATTAGCTTTCTATCTGTTTTAATTTTACTTATTTACTTAGCTTCTTGTTCTTGTCTTTGCTATGAAAACAAGGTTTGTACACCAAGCAGTTTTGTGTCCTGTCCTGTCCCTGTGTGTCCCAGGTAAAGTACTGGAGAAATCATAAAGACAGTGAGGGAGGGGCCCAGAGGGTGGTGGTATCGAGCAGGGAGAACCACACCAGGCTGGAGGGTATGAAGCCTAACTCTCACTACCTTGTTGAAGTTCGGGGCTACAACTCTGCAGGATATGGGCCGCCCAGCGAGCACCTCCAGATCCTCACCAAGAAAGCCCGTATGTTGTGCTCTAAAGCAGTTTATTATTGACCAGTATGGATCTGTATGGAAGACAACATGGATATCCAAGCAATGTATAGTCCTTATGCACAACATACAGTATGTGTCATTTTAAAATAATTGTTGTTCATTACCGTTTTTGTGTCCTTTACCAGCTCCAAGTCGCCACCCCAAAATAATTAATAAAAAGTTAAAAGGACAGACGATACATATTGCCTGGGAAAATGTGGAACCACTGGCTAACGAGTCATCGATAGATGGTTACAAAGTGAGCACAGTTCTACATTTACTTTTATATAGATCTTTCTGTATTGAAGCAGTAGCTGCTGGTAACCTTACATTTCTTATACCTTATACTGTATGTGTGTATATGTAGGTGCTGTACAGGCAGCAGGGCCACTCCACAGGCACTCTGTACACAACCAGTAGGCAGTACATAGACCTTCCCCTGCACGCAGATGGGAACTATGTGGTGGAGGTCCGGGCGCACACAGAGGGGGGAGACGGAGCTGTGGCAAAAATCGACATCACAGGTAACAGACACCACCATTTACCATTACTTGTCCCCTCCATTCACAATGTTACAAATTTATAGATAATATACATAAAAATGTTAAGTTTGATAAATAAATGTGTTAGTTTAGTTATGACTAAATGGAAGCTTTTAAAGCGAGGAGCTAAAAGGAAATGTCAAAGCAAGAAGCAATTCTTTGTGATAGACAGGTAGTACTGGCAATAATAATAATAATTTGTTGGGTCACCAACTGTGCACTGAGCTTAGGTTTAAGTTAATTTAGATTAACAAATAGATGCAATCGGAAACTAAACCAAAATACTTAAAGGTTCAGTGTGTAGGTTTTAGTGGCATCTAATGGTAAAGGTTGTGAATTGCAACTTGATTGCAACAAACTGCTCACCCCTTCCATTGCAAGCTCGTAGGAGAAGCTACGGTGGTCAACATGCTCTGTCGGCTCATCCCTCCATTTGTCCAAATGTCACTTCTCTTCTTACTTCTAACAGACAAGGGGTCTCATTTATAAACGGTGCATACGTACAAAACAGGGCTGGAAACGTGCGTACGCCACTTCCCAAGCAAAGGTTGTGATCTATAAAAAACAAACTTGAGGGGAAAATGTGCGGTCCTGTAAGTAAACTCTGAACCATGTGTATGCACATAAAAAGGAGAAATGAGAAACGGCGACTCACATGGCAGAAGGATGAAACGGTTTGAAATGAAGGCGTACTATTGTGTAAAATAAATTGAAATATTACCTCTGAGTATTATAGGCTTAAAGCCTTTCTGAATAAACAAACACCTGTTTGATTGACTTTCCCTGAAGTGCGCAAAAAACACACACAATTTAAGATCATTTACAGTGCACAAAAAGATCCAGATTTAGGATAATAGACACAAACGGAGATATCTGTTTCTGCAAAAGAACACCTCAAATATGTTGTACAGTTTAATCGGGAATCATATTAATCAATACTTGCATGCAGTGCAATTTATTCTCATAAATAAGGTGAACAGGAGGACAAATTACATTTAAATTGATGCCGTTTTCAATGCGTCAGTCGAGATAATAGGAGAGCACAGTTTCATATTGCCTATTCGAGCCAAACGCTGTGCGCCAGCATGGATGTTATGCGCTGCTTGTAAAAACACATTATGGAAATATAACACTATTTTATGTAATTTACAACAAGTCATATTTATTTTGTGTGTGTCCCCCTCCAGCCAGTGACGTCACTACTCAGGAGGGATGCCTACTCCTGCAGATCGGTTATAAACGGGTGGAGCTCCAGTGCCCCCTTTCCTCCGGTGCACAAGCGTTGCGTGAAAGTGCGTTTTTTTTACCCACCAAACAACATGCTTCAGCTTCACCAAAAAGAACGTCAGTGTCACACTGAGTTAAATTTCATTTTATAGCCTTTCTGTCAGATTTTGCCTCCTTTTCTTCATGCAGTCAGTACGTATTAATATTAACGAGGGGCGTTTCACTGACCATTTTTAGGCAACAGTGGCCGTTTGAACACAGTTGCCATGAGTACAGTGAGCTCACTCACATGTGCCACATTTCAAATTGATTGTGATTTATAAAGGGAACTTGCTTACAAGTGTGCGTACGCATGGTATTATAAGTCTGATTATTTTTTGGCTTACACCATTTTTGGCTTTTGGGCGCACGTACAATTTTAGTGAGGTTTCTATGCACAGTTTAATAAATGAGACCCCAGATGACTACTACTACTACCATTTCTTCTTCTTCTGCCTTCTTATTTGTACGTATTCAACTTAGTGACGAAGCACACTCTGTAAAGCAGTTTGTCCATTTGGGCCACTGTAGAAACATGGCAGTGCAACATGGTGACTTCCATGTATGTATCATTAATTGTTCCAACACAGTCTCAAAAAAAGCTCTCCGCAGCACGCCACTCTCATTCGTTCCTGTCTCAACTCTATGCCTTTTGACAACGGCTCTCTGATAGGCTCATTTAGACAAGACCTACTACTACTTTCTTGAAGCTTGGCAATCAATCATAGATGACAAATGACAACCTGTGACCATGACAGAATATAATAAGTATTCCATAAAAAATGGAATGGAATTTAAAAGCCTTTTTTTAATTTAAGAAAATAGAATTACTAATTGTCAAATTTAATGATCTGTTAAAATGCATGCAGTTGATTAAGGTGATATTTTAGTGCCTTAAATATTTGGTGTTGAAGTTCTTTTCTTTTCAGTAAATATGTATCCTTGTTCTAATAGAATCTTTAAAACTGTAATGAGTAGAAGAAAAGCTGCTGAAACTTTATGACAAAGGTACTTATTTAGAAGAGTGAGTCTTCTTTCCCTGCCAGTGGTATTTTCTGTTAGATGAACAAACACTGAATTTAAATCTAATGACAGACAGTAATCTTTTGTGAAAAACACTATTATACCATAACTGTATTCTGTCTTCACCCAGGTTTAGTTTCACATCAGTGGAACAGAAATAAAGAAAGCCTTCCGTTATCTAGTCACATTTTAAATCCATAGTGCTACGGTGACACACTGCGGCTGTTCATTCCTGGCCTGCCATTTGCTAGTGAGATTATACCAGGTTCAAAGTTGGCGGTGGGTTATCATTTGTCACAGCTTGAGGGTTCTCATGGGCCAGAGCAGAGCTGTCACTTCAGGTTTCATACCTTAGATTGGAGGGCTAAGATGGGAAACTTTACAGTCCATGACTAAAGCCTTGATAGCCCACTGACGCGATCCCCTCGCAAGCTGATGGACTGACAGGTTTGCTGACTGGATAGAGGGGGCCTTAAGCCTCTGTAATTGATCTTGATGAGTAGAGGAAACCCCTCCTGTGGTTTTCCTTATCCCTTATCGTTCAGTTCAGGCCCACCTGACAGCTTGATTTCACAGACTCTGGAATTTAAGCCGTGGGGGATTTCAAATGCAGGGCATTGACAAATGGAGGGGCATTTTAGGTGATCTCACAGATGGGGTATATTATCACACTTCACATAAATACGTTCTTTAGTTTGACGGATGGGAGCAGCAGTGCAGTTATTTTTTAAGCAAAAACTGACATACCTTTATCTCTGTGTGTCTCTAAGGTGGAGGTGTCATGGCTGCCCAGACTCTCAGCGGACTCTCCCTGTTCCTGGTGGCTCTCCTCTGCCTGAATCTCTGAATGTAGCGCCATCTTTCTCTTCACTTCCCGTGAAGGAGACTCCTGTAAGGACTTTGTTGACGCCCATAAGGACTTTGGGACTCTTTCCACAAACCGTTGGTTCCACCCTATAACCCGGGACGCCATATTCCAACTCTTCCCCCTCTGGAATATGTTTGTGGAAATAGACACAGAAATGGAAAAATTGGAAATGGACAAAGACATCCCTTATTTATCCACAAAAAGCCTCTTTGGAGGGGTGTCAAAGGAGTTCTGTCAACTTTTTAAATATGCCTTATATAAATGACTGCACTTATCTTTCACAATAACTTGTTTTAAAAATGGATCATGACTGAAAGGATGAACATTACACTATCATAGGTTGGCTGTTAAGTGTTTTTACATCATGAATCCGACCTTTCTCATATAAATAATGAACATGTTTGTTTAGAAATGTAGGCTTCAGTTGATATGTGATAATTTGGAAAACCTATCCTTCAGTGCAATCTATATTATAAGGTAATCAAGTAGCTGTGAAGGATAAGTGTATGAGTTTATAAAAATGTCTTTATGTCTGTCTTTCTTTATTTGCAGTTCAGTGGCATTTTCTTCTACTTTCTTTTTTAAAATGAAGCACACACTTTGTTACAGAGATACAGTCAAAGCAAATCTCATCCTCTCATACGTTTACATTTTATTAACAAACATCATAGAGGAAAGAACAATTTATGTCATGCTAAAATAATATATCCAATAATTGATATTGTTTCTAATATACTATGGATGTTATTTGAAGAAATCAATATGTTTGACCTGCAATCAATGCTTATTTCCAAATCATAACATGAGCTTTATTAATAGAATACCACTTTCGCATTGTGTGCATGTTGACATTGTTACATGGGAAGAAAAGTTTAAAATGGCTCACAAGTGTCTGGGCATATGGATCCATATTTGCAAAGCTGAATGTAAAGAAAACTATAGGAACAGGAAGTACACTGAACAACATATCAGACATTTCAAATGTAAAACTGCAGCAAACAATGTGTGACAGTGGTTATTTTAATCGCTTGCCATCTCTGGTCATACTTGTACAACTGTGCAGTCAGTGATCAAGGCTTTGCCACACCATCTGGATCGATGTTTTTTAACCAAACTTTAAAAAAACCCTTTTGTTTTGACTGTATCATTAGGACCTCTGTGGTACCCGCTGGTGCTTTGTAAAGAATGTTGGCATTTTATTTAGTGTAAACATTTTAATTTCACCTCTCTCATTTAATGGCTTTGTGTGAGAGTCACTATTAACAGTTACAGTGAACGGTAGCGACGCTCATGTCCTCCAATAATTGTGCAATGTCTGATTCTCCTGTGGCTACTTTATATTTTCTAATAAGACAACTTGCCTAGCTCCTATAACAACAATAACAACCTATAATTATTATATTTAATTTGTCATTATTTGGCATAAACAGATGATAAGCAAAGCCATCCATGTCAGCAGTAAGATCTTTTTTTCCGCTGCATTCTGCAGACTTTTTATTAACATGTGATGAGAGATATATAAACATTATCAACTGTTGTCTTTTTGTTTGTCATGATTATTATATTTGTATGTCATGACCCACCTCTAGCTGGACAGTTTAAAAGTTTATTTCCCTCAAGTTTAGAAGCAAACGTTGTGTTTTGATGTCCTCCGATTCCTTTATTGTGTGACTGTTGCTCGCCATGCTTCTACATTGTGACTATATCAACATCCACCACAAAGTGCTTTTCCCAGTTTTCCTTCATGCGACAAATCATAAAAAGAGTTGCCAAATGCATGAATGCCTTGAACTCTGACATTTTGGAAGAAGCAGTGACTCTACATTCTAACATGCATGACATTGGAGACCAAGTGGTACATTACTTTGCAACAAATCGACATCATAGCAACTTCTCAACCTCTCAGCTTCATGTGAAATACATTCCATTCCTGAGTGACATCCCTTTATGTCACAGACAGTGTAGATGTAAGCTTAATATGTGCGTTAGCTGCTTCATTTAGCCAGACATCTCATGTGAAGTCTCGGGAGAGGATTTTTAGACAGAAAATCTAAAACTGACTAAAGGAATCTCACTCATTGAAGTTCAGAAGTGGTCCTGCAGTCAGTCTTACGCACACGATGGTTGGGATTTGATAGCATCACTGGTGGCAGTGGTAGCATGTTTGGCTGTTTGCTGAAGTTCAGTGCTTCGCTGGACTTGAACGGCACTTGTGAGGGATGAAACTAGAACCTCTCATTGGCTGGAGAAGAAACAATAAAAGTGTAGTTAACTATTGAAGTGCTCTGGTGTTTTTCTTTTTTGTTTTGCTGTGACTTTTTCTGACCTCTGAGAGAGTACTCAACAATGCGAGTTTACTGTAAACCTAAGTGGGAGTGCAGAACACAAACTGACTGTGTTAGTCTAAGGGCACTTTAAGCTGAGTTCTGGTGTGCGTCAGGTTCACAGTCTATGGTGGAAGAAGAACTCAGATTCTTTACTTAAGTAAAAGCATCAATACAACAATGTTTAAATACTCTATTACATTATAAATCTACATAATCATCAGCAAAATGTGGTTTAGTATAATAATTAGAAGTACTCGTTATGCAGAATGGCTCCTTACAAAGGAAGATATACCAGCCAAATAGATTTTTTTACAAGGCAAGCCAAATGACTAATCTATGAAGTCTTAAGTCTTAATAAATCATTACAAGTTGCAAACGCATTATAAAGTATTATTAGAAAGTGGTACATGGTACTTTAATGTTGTAAGTAGTTGAGCTACTTTCTTAAAAATTGTTGGGAAGTTTGTTCTTTGAAATCTATAATATTTTCTACGCTTATTTTATATGTAAAATATGACTGCAAAATAACCAGTAACTTAAGCTGTCAGATAAATGTAATGGAGTAAAAAGTTCAATATTTGTACAATAAGAATATTAATATGTAAGTAAATGTACATCCAGAGTCCAAGACTAAAATGGAGTTTCAGTCACTGTTCAGAGGTAAAAGTGTAAGATGTCTCAAATATGACTCCGACTCTCAAAGTGAGAGGAGATATTAATGGCTAAAACAGTGGGAAACAAATATAAAAAGGAATAGTTCTGAAAGTTTGAACATAAAATTGTTTTTATTACTATAATGTCTAATGTATAATAAATTCAACCTAAGTTTTACCTTTGCTATGATAAGCCTCTGTAGAACAACTTTATAAATGGAAAAACACTCACACCACAAGGTCCATTAAGTAGCTGTTCTGGAGCTTTCAGTCATATCACATGATCAGCAGATGGAGTTTGCCCAGATGTCATGGACATTGTAGATGTTAAATTTTCTTATTTTTTCTGGGGGATTTGAGAACTTACACATAGCACAACACATCATCTTTACCATATTAATTGCACTAAAAAAGATTTTTATGGAACCACAGATTCAAAGCTGTAGCTGCATCTCCCATGTAAAGAGAAATAAGAACAAATGACTCAAAATGTCAAGAAAAAGTCCCAGTTAAAAGTTTCGGTTCACAGTAAGTCAGCCTGAGGTCACTGGTGAATGAATCATTGAGTCTGGGTGGATTGCCAGTCTGAAATACCAATGTTATTACAAGATTGGAAGTCCATCCAAAGCAATGCAGACAACCCAGTGGAATATTTCCAGTTCAGCATGTCCAGCGTTTCTGTTTAAAAACACACACACAAAGCAAATGTGTCAAAAGTTGTAAGAAGCGCTCTCAAATTCAGACACATCCTTCACTGGGGTCGGACAACCGAGGCTCTCAGGTGCTTTTCACTCTGCTCTTAGATGTGCTGGCAGACGTGAGGTGGATTTAAATACAAATTCAACAAAAATGAAGCTTTGTTGGAAAAAAAAAAAGTTACCACTTGTGTCTTTAGTTATTACTGACTTGGGATTCAAGGATCTATACAGAAATGTAACTTTAGACTAGTTATGTGTAAAATATTCATACCAGTATCTCAGCTCTCACATACGAACTAAGAGAAACTAGAGCATCATTTATGATTTATAAGTACCTTCCATTATCAACTCAAGCATTTGCAAAAGTTCTCAGTTTATGTGCAGCCCCGCTCTCCCCAACCATGTCTGTCTGCAGGAGAAAGCTATTCTTTTCCAGTACGAAAAATATCAGACATGGCGTTTCAATCTGTCCTCCATTGCAGATAAGGCCACCTTTGTCAATGTCTAGTTTTTCAAGCAGAAACAGCTGTTGGAGTCTCCTATCAGGTATCCAGCAGATGAAAAGTTGATTGATATCACTTCTCTTCATGGATGAGGTCTGACAAAATGAATCAGATTTTTAGATTGTTATTGAGCTAAAGTTTCATCTCTCCGTTTCAATTGAGACTCTTAATGGTTAATGGAAATCAGCTCACAGAGAGAACAAAAGAGAGAGATAACTTTTTTTTTTCAGTGGCTTATCAGTCCAAGCACATGGCCTGTGCAATATCCCAGGTGGCTGTGTAACACTTTCCCCAAAACACACTCACAATGAGTTACCCAGGCTGCTGCTCGGTTCAGTCTGACTGCTCTTCTAGATCACCACCAGACTTTAAACTCATTCAGCTCTGGAAATATTGGTATTTGCTGACAATTTATTGAAAAAGATTTAATTTAATATCACATTATAAAATAATACAAGAGCTGCTATTTCATTTAGAGTGTGTGTGTGTGTGTGTGTGGGGGGGGGGGGGGGTACCATCCCAGGACAGATTGTGCTATTGTCTTTGTAAATCTACAGCTGTTCTTTGACAGCTCAGACAACACAAAACATAGTTTAAAGTGGTGCACAGCAGACTAGAACCAGACTGCTTCACTGGGAGACCTGAAACGTGAGATGCCTGCAATATGTCATGCTGTGTCAGGCAGTAAAACTGGCCCGGACGCATGCAGGAAAGCTTTATAAGTGAAGGTCTCCCTGCAGATATTGTGTTTCAAGCCAGGGTGTAGCCACTGAATGACCATCAGCCCCTTGAGACAAGTTTCACTGACATGTCATCACTGCAGAACCTGTACCAGAGGTAGACTAAATTCATTTCATAGCTAAGAGGAGGAACAATGAAACCCCAATGACAATGCCAATTACGATGTGGACTGTTAAAACTCTTGAATTGAGTCATTTCCATCTCAATTTGAGGGGTCTGTTGGCATTTAAAAGTATGTAAAACAATGGGCGGCCTCTGCTGGTGAGGATTTATAACGCCTCAAGTTCACAGCACCTATCACAGCTGCACAAAAGTAAATTAACCTGCACTGAAAAGCTACTGGATTATAAAGAAAGATACATCATTTATTTGAAGTCTAATACATTATGTCAGTCATGTGAACAGCAGGAAAAACAAAATGAACCCGACCAGACAGAGCAAAAGAGAGTCAGCGGGCTGAAGTTTTCTGCTCGGACAGATTTCACTCCACGGAACAACGTCTCATTTCAGGTCGTGCGAGAAGTGGCGCAGCCCCTCAGCTCAGGGTGAGCTGCGCAGACCGTCAAACTTTTTGTGTTCAGACTTGTAAAATAACTTTGCCTTAACTCATAGTGCTGCACAGGAAAAGTTGCAAACTATGCGCGCTGATTGCCCAACTCCGTGCGGAGAAAAGGATCCAATCTGCCAAGTGTCAAACCCAAGCGAGATGGAGTCGCAAACAAAGCCGGAGACGGATCACTGCGGTGCAGGGGTTTGCCAGAGAGGATGCGGGCTTCTGCTGTCTCGTGAGGACGTCAGTAAAGGGGAGCACTGTTGCCTGGACGCGCTCCGCACGGTCACCGATGCACTGGAGGAAAGAAGCGCAACTCTGGAGCATGAAACCCGGATGGCGAGGCTCAGGTGGAACAGAAGGGAGCAACGCCTGTTAGCCCAGGTGTCAACTCTGCAGAACGAGGCCCAGCTTGATGCCCTCAAGTACCAACGGAGACTGCACCAATACATGCTGCACATCCACAGCATTGCAGAGCAGGTCACTGGGTACTATAAGGTGAGAGGGGTGATTTATTTGATGTGTGCATGTGGTGCAACAGCTGCAATGAGCATGGAAGAGTGTGGCTTATGATGTCACTTTGAGTCAAGATGTCATATAAGGCAAAACAAAACTGATAAATTTCACACACTTTGGTGTTTGTTGGTTGAATTAGAGTGATTTGAGGACAACTGCCGACATGCAGAGCCAGATATCGGAAAAAGCAACATGTGCCGAGGGGCTGCCACAGGAGCTGCTGGAAGGACCTGAGGTAGGAGAAGCACAGTCACTGCTCACAGCTTTACGTATCTGTGTCTAAAACTGACATTTTCGGCTTATTCATAAACGTTTTAGACCATAAGCTTGGGTGTTCTTACCCAAAATCGCCCAGAGGCAGCAGTGCACATGCGTTGTGATTTTCTTTTCTGTCAGTATCACTGTTAGTTCCCACTAAGACAGTTCCCAAAGCTGTTGATACTAGGATTTGGGTGAGTGTTTTAAAAGCACTGCAGCCTCTCAGGGTTTTGCTGCATCCCACTGTGTTTCACCTGCTGCCTCAGCTCAGGCTTAACCCTGCTGCCAGACTATTCTTTGTGTAAATGTTGACTTTGGGATCACAGTGAATGCTATGGAGTAGTAGCAATCTCTGAGTGAAGACACTTTATATAGAGGGTAATTCTCCTTACTCCCTGTTGTTTGTGTGGCGAGGTCTCTTTTACTCACAGTGAAAGTGTGTGTTTATTGGCAAAGGAATTTGTTTTATAAATACCAAGCCAAATGTGATATTAGCCAATATATAGTTGTAGTCATGTATTTGCCAGCAGTACGAGATCACCTCAGTGCCATGATTAGAGTTTTATCACAGCTTTTGACTTCTATGGAGGAATCTGTTCTTGTCCTACGATTTCAACTTGTTTTGTCCATCTTGTGTGGCTTGAGAAATGTGGTCTTTGTCCTCATCTTTGGGTCTCAGCTGACCTAATGTCTGGATAGTGTCCTACCTTTTGGTAAAGTTTGGGGTCAGAATGCCTTATCATATTTCACCTAGAATCACTGCATCATAACAGAGTCAAGCATTGCAAAGAAAAAAAGGAAATTTGAAAGCCTACTGCCGCATAAAAAATGTCTAAAAATCAGATGACATTTTCATTGATGTTGCACTCTATATTAAATTATGGAAATATAGTGTTTTTATACTAACAGCATGAGTGGGCATCTTCTAGAGGTGCTCTTTGCAATGCCATGAGCCCTTTATGGACATTTTGTGCAAGATTGCTGTAGCCATGCTTGAAAATAAAAATACCAGAGAACAAAATACTCTCAGTTTTGGTGTTAACAGCTTGGATTAAATGTTAATTATTGCCCGTTTGCTTCTGTACTTTTGCATAATGTGGGCATAATGGGATAAACTATATGGACACGGTTTCTAACTGCTCCTGAGTTGTTGTTGTGGCAGTGAATAATTTAATGAACCTCACCATGTAGCTGCCAAATCTAAGAATAGCCCTTGTTTTTGGACTCTCGCATGGTCTACAGGTTTACTAACCCTCAAGCCAGAGACACTGTATTGTGTTTGGGCTGCTGCTGAGGCTGGGTGGGTTTAATGGTGGTAATGGTCACATAAAGTATCTCTCTAATTGCCTATAGCATGCTGTGAATGCAACAGACTCACTTTTGATTAATGTGGAAAACTGTTCACTCTCCTCTGCCAGTGCTGGGCAGCAGTGCTGCATCTATTTTCAGCTCTTTTTTTTTTTCCACTTCTAAAAACTCTACACTAATGCGTCTTTAATAGTTTTCTCACTGTGTGTTTTCCAAATGGATTTTCCAATATTTGACAGAGCTGGCTTGCAGTTCATCAAACAAAGTTTTACAGTTTAGTGGAAATCCACTTTGTTAGAAAAGTCATGGGATTTCTGTCCGCATGGACAATAGAGTTGGATTACTAGTAAACATCCCAGTAGCATTTATGGATCGTCACATTAAGGGTCCCTTTGTGTGGTTGGAAAGCAAGCCTAATTGACCCTTTGCTAAGCCCCTTTATTTACTGCTACGCCTGTTAGGTTTTCCTTTCTAGCAAGGCACACATGCTAGAATGGAAATGTAATTTTTAAAGACAATTGTAGACACAGTCAGACAAAAGCAGGCTTCACATTACTAGCCGGTGACAATCCATTTTGACAGCTAAAATCACAGCTAACACTATCAGATTTCAGCTCTAGCTTGCTAGCTAGTCAAGAAACATTTACCTAAAAACTTAAATCGTTTTAAATGGCTACATACATGTTATAATGCAGAAAGACTGAGGATAAAGTTACATGTCCCGGGCAAAAAGTCAGCAGCCTCATAAACTATGAAGAAGAAGATGTGGAAATAGAGATGTGGCATTGTTCTTGTATTACAGTCTGGCTAATTAGCCCTCCTATTTCAGTTCACCATTTTGTAACATAACTCTGTTTTGAAAGCTTACTATAATAAAAAAACAACAACAAGCAATTGGTGTACTTAATTTTTTTCCAAAATAGAATGTTTCACTTTTAGGCTTTGCGGATGTAAAATGCAAATGTAACGCTAACTCTGCAAATGAGTTTGGCTGGGCTTGCTGAATAAACAGCAGGCCAGGGCTGCGACCGTTACCGTAAACTCTGATAAACTCTGTCTGAAATACATCACCCTCCAAACTCTTTAATTGCGGTGTATTGGTTTCACTGCAGCCTTATGATGACCACTTCAGTGTGTGTAGAAATCCAAAGCTTGACAAGCAAGTTACAGTTGCTAAGCTATAATTGGACAAGCACTGTTCAGGGGACCGGTTTAGTGAAGTGTGAATTGCCGCGTAGGTCGGCTTAATTAATTGACACCTTGCCTAATGGTTTAACACTTTTTGAGAATATTGTCCCAGTAGTTTGTGGACAATGACATTGTTGTTTAAAACAAACAAAGAAGCCTTTGAGTCTGATGTTGAAGCTGTTCCATTTCCACAGATGCCAGTTGTTCTTTCTTGTCAATGATACTGATGGGTGCTGTAGAAAACAGCCAGCTGAGAGCTTGTTCAGTATTGTGTGTAAAAAGAGAGAAATACAGAAAAGAACAGAGACAGCAAACTACTGGGAGTGACGTTAAGACTGCGAGTCATACCATATTTTTCCATGTACCTCAGAGATGTAGTGATCTAGATCCAGCTGATTGTCTGTTCACTGGCCTGACTGAATGCAGTCGTTGGCTGTGTGGGTGAGTCAGACAGTTCTGCTATGTTGAAAAGGAATAATGGGACGAAGAACAGCAGTGAAACGGCAACAGGATCACCATTGCAAAAACATACCGTCGTTTTCAGTTGCCCACGTAATTTGCTCGTATGTTTGTTTAAAACCAGATGAATATACAAATGAAACCTCAGTTGCGGTAAAACAGTCCCACTCCTCCTGTCTGCAGCCAAGATCCCCCAAATCCACACTTGAACTTGGAGTCAGGTTAAAAGGTCCAAAAGTTTGGAAACTAAAGAAATATTTTCAAGTCATTCAGAATGGATAGTTCTTTTCATCACCCATTACCAAAGCTGTTGTAAGTGTCCACTGCACAGGAGAGTAAAAATCTATTTTGTTGACCCAGACTGTGCCTGTGACACTTCACCAAAGGGTTTATTGACAGAAACAATGCGGCCTTTTCACCTGTCTGAGAGTGAGAGTACAGTAGCTCCATCTAATTCTCTTTTTGCACAGATCAAGAGAAAAGATAGGGGGAGGGGAGGAGTGGAAAGGAGAGAGTGGAGAGTACACAACTCGAGTATCGGTCTCATCAAAATCCAATCTTCCGTGACAGGCAGGGACGAAAGCAGGCCACTTTGTTTGCTTCAATAAGAAGAAAAGATTGCTTCGCGACAAGAGAAAAGATGTAGGACCTCTGCTTTTATGCCAGTTGATTTGATTTTTGCTGCCCAGACTGATCCCTAAAAATAAATGATAAACACTCGATTTTATTTTTCTCATTGAAGTTAGACGTTGGCCTGATTTATATAAAAAACAAAACAGATTTAACTGCCTGAGAAATATGGAAAAACATTTTTATATGTTGCTGCAAACAAAGGCAGATGTCTAATGGTCAAATCAGTTCGGTACCCAGTTGCACACACCTTTTTACTGCTTGTCTAGACAGCTTTATAGCCTCTTTGTACTTTGTAATTCTCCAGAGCACTTTGGTGCAAATGGAAGAGAATGCCTATATTCTGAGAAAATTGTATAAAGTCAGCTTACAGTTTGCTGTCTGTAAAGAAAGACTGAGAAAATGGGATGGGTAGATATGGAAATTGAGACGATCAGTCTCTTTCAACTTCCTGCTTGTAAATATGGGGTTGTCATGGTCTGTGTGCTTTAGCTCTCTGGAGGTGTTTTCTGTACCTGTTCTGCTCTGTTTGGGACGTCAGTTGCCCAGAATTTACATGGCAGCTGTTTATCCTTCGCCTTCGAGAGAGGGACCGCCCTGCTCACCATTTCCTATTTCCTCTCCAATTTGACAGAGACACGCACACCAAGCTACTAAAACAAACTTCAGCTTGCATTAATTTAGATAGATTTTTTTAAGATAAATTTCATTTAGATAAGCGCATAATTATTCAATGCCTCTTTAGCAGCCTTTACACTGTGCATATTTATAGGAATTTCATTAGCTGAAGGTATTTGCAATATTTTCATAGGTGTTGCTTTGGCAAACAAGATGTTTTTCCAAAGCTCTTGGCAAGTATCTGTGTTAGTTAATAAGGCAGATATTGAGATTAGAATATTCCAGATTCCAAGGTTGTGGATTTAGACCAGCCAAGAGCACTGGCTGTAGAGTAAATAATGTAACTTTGCGGGTTTAGTCCATAGCTCCATATGTCTGTTTGTGTGTGTGTTTGCATGTATTTACTTAAGCAGTCAAGGTCTATTGTTTTAAGCAGGAGGCGTGAAAAAGAAAACTGTTCTGCTGAAGACCACCACGCTCGTAAAGGGGAACAGTGTGGGTAAATTCATCCCTACCTGCTGAAAAACCCCTTTTGAATGTTGTTTGGATGTTGGCCAGTTTGGTCTGCGGGATTGTAGGAGAGTACATCATGGGTGACCTGAACTCAGATGAAATGTTTTTGATTTTCCCACTTTGAAGACAAATTATGTTCCTAATTAGATGCATTCCTTGAAAACAGCTGCATTGGGAAATACGCAGCCAGCAGTCTAATACAGAAGTAAATAATTCCTTCTTGAAGGTTGTAATAATGGTCCGTTTTTGGTGAGGTGTTTCTTATATTTACTCTTATGTCATTGATATAAATAAATATAATATACATTTTATATATATATATATATATAAAATTATAAAAATATTAAGTCACTACAATTCAATAATTCAAGAAACAGTTTTTTTACTCAGCTCTTCATTCATCAAAAAATTCATAATATTTTAATTATTAATAATTAATTCTAATTAACTTTTTTTTGCTTTTGTGGGGAATTGAATTAAATTGTGTCCAATGTAGAGCTGAAACAATTAATTCAGCAGAAAATGCAGCATCGATTAATCATTTAAGCTATTTCTTTTAAGCAGAAATGGCAATCATTCACAGGTTTCAGCTTCTCAATTGTGAGGATTCTGTTTTTCTGTGTTGTATATCACTGTAATCTGAATACTTTTGGACCGTTGTTCAGAAAACAAGCAGTTTGAAGACTTCAACTCAGGCTGTGGGTAATTTTTATTGCTGTGTTTTACTTTTTACATGGTACCAAACAAATAATCAATTCATTAAGAAATAATAATAAGATTAATCGATAATGAAAATAATTGTTAATGGCAGCCCTTACACACATTACATGCCTAGCATTTGACAGACAGCAAAAAGCTGTGGCTCTATTTCAACTTTTGTGTGTGTGTGTGTGTGTGTGTGTGTGTGTGTGTGTTCTGTGCTTCATGTGTAGACAGTTTCTGTACTGTTTTCTTTTTCCAGGGACAAGGTTTGAGCAGATGTTCATGTATTGCAGCTCAGTCCTTATACTCAGGTGTACTGCAGGAAGCACTCGGTCACTGGTGTGATTCATCATTTCACTTACCCGGGAGGAGAGCGCACGGCTTTATTCACACCTTAATGACTGCGGCCTGCCGGCCTCTGCTGCTTTACTGTGAACTGAAGTGAGAGCCTCGAGTTAAGGATTCAGCAGCCAACATCTGGAAAAGAGCCTAGTGTCAAGGAGGCTATAAACTGGGAGGCTGAATAGAAACTGATTAACTTTCCAGGTTACTTCCTAGTGTGGTATTCTAAGGTATCTAGCTGTGTACATGTAACTGCTTATTTATACTCGGGTAAATGCACAGACATAGATTCAAACATTTATGTACAGACACAATTTAGCAATATATTTACACTGTTTTATCACACATTTATACACAGCTGGCACAGATGGCATATACCTCCTACCCACTTATAACTGATGATGTCATGGAAAGCTCCACTGTACACAAGAGCTCTCGTGCAACCAAACGCTCTTCTGTCTCTTACTGTGATGAGAAAATGGCTTGTTGTGAAGTTGATTCACCATGGTCAAATCTAAATTCAGTCGCCCCCTCTGTTCCCATCTTTGCCACCACTGGGGGGTTTGGTTAGTCAGCGATCTGATGGCTTTTGAACTCACATAGACCCACTGATTTCCTCTAGTCTTGATAAACATGTGGCTTAACCTACAGCTGTTACAGGGAGATTACAATGAAAGCCTTGAGTCAGCATGTAACCACGTTTACACATCCAGTTGCATATTCGCACACACACACACACACACACACACACACACACACACACACACACACACACACACACACACACACACACACACACACTACTCTATCATTAGGGTTGTCTACACAGAGTTTGTAATGAGGTAAAGTTGTGGCTAGACCTTCCATGGTGAGAGCTAAGAGCAAGTGTCTTTTCAAAAGCTCCTGTATGTAGACTTTTTATGTAATTACAGCATGTTTTGGATTATTGTGATGTGTTTGTTTTTATAGAAAAATTACACCATCTTTGTGAAAAGTGTTATAATGTAATTGCAAATGAAATGTAAATGACCATGTTGCTGCTTCTCTTGAACAAATATTATTATTATTATTATTATTATATCTACTCATGTTTTTTATTTACAGTTGCAATAAACAATGGTAATAAAGTAAGGAAAACAGCAACAATACTTTGTTATGACAACAATACCTTGGTATAATAGTGTTTGCACTTGTCCACTGTCCACTGATGAAACAAAGCTTTGATTTGAAGCCCAGCTTTGTATTAGTCGTGGTCAGATCATTTACTTACTGAAAGTAGCAATACCAAAGTGTCGCTTTCAAAATTTGTAAAAATTCAAAAGTATTATCAGAATATACTTAACGTATCAGAAGTAAAAGTACTCATTATGCAAAAGGGCCAATTTGAGAATAATCTATATTATTCAATTATAATTATTGCTGCATGAATATGTATGTAGATTACTTTAATGTTACAGCTGTTAAAGGTGTTACTTTTTTTACACTATATATACTGCCAGGTAGCTTGTGAATCTTACAAAGGAATCAATAAAGGCTTTATCCATAATAATACATCATAATGCATTTATTAATTATATTTTGGATTATTGTATCTGCAACGTTACTGGTAACTAAATGTGTCAAAAAAGGTAGTGGAGTAAAAAGTACTATTATTTCGATATAAAGTAAGTACCAGTGCCTAAAATTGCACTTTGTAAAAGTACAGTACTTGAGTAATGTAAATGCCTCACACTGTTGAATGCATTATAGACAATCTGGAGACTTAAAATGCTTCTGTGGATCATATTGGGCTACAAATCATGGCCTTTGTCAGAGAAGACCGTGACATTACCTTTGGCCTTTCAGTGGAGGTGCAGCATCATCAAAGCACCATGGCTGTAAACTGTATTCACTGCACATTCATCTGCAAACTAAATTAAGGCTGCCTCTGCTTTTGTCGACAGGAGGATTAGGGCTTAATTACATCTGGGCAGAGGCTGCCATATAGCCAGAGAAACAACTGTACAGTGGGAGAACGACACAGTACATTAGGGAAGTGTTGAGGAGAGGGATAAGTCTGTGTAATATGCCAGGTGCGTCCAGGGTATTAGCAATCACTGGCACAGCACTGTGTGCCTGCCAAGACAAGGGATCAAAACACCCCACCCCTCGAATCCTTGCTCTCATTTCATCTTGAAGGCCAACACTCGTCTGTGTTGGGCATTGTTGAGTGGAAGAAAACAGAAGAACATTTTATGTTAAATCCACACACAGCAGCATACAAATGCAGGAACGCAAGCATAAACAAACACAATACACCCCCACACACGGGCAGATTACTGAGAAATTGGGTTGGTTAGGTCAGTCAGTTACCTCTAGTGGTAGACAGCCATGCAGATAGTTTTTTTTCTTCTTTGTTTAGATTTAAAGATATTCATCTTTCAGATTTTTGCCTTCATCCCAATACAAAGGAGGAATTTTGTTTGTAGTCAACAGAGCACTGAAAATGACATTAAAAAACTTTTCAGACTTCACTGTGACCAGCTTTCACAACGACAGTCTGAAAAAAAAAAAAAAACTGGGTGAATCAATCCATTAAAGAGGTGGTATTATGCTAATTTTCAGGTTCAAAATCTTAATTAGGGGTTGTACCAGAACAGGTTTACATGGTTTAATTTTCAAAAACACCATATTTTTCTCATACTGCACATTGCTGCAGCTCCTCTTTTCACCCTGTGTTGTACGCTCCGCTCTTGAGCTACAGAGTGATGCATCTTACTTGTACAAAATCTTTGTTGGGAGTTGCACATGCGCAGTTCCCAGGTAAGGACTACTAGCCAGTCAGAAGCAGAGAAGGGCGGGACATATGAAACAAAGTAGTGTGATCCAAATCCGCTTCAGACTGCGACCATAACCTAGCAGATGGTATAAGTTACTCAAGTCCACAACCACACAACATCGTTGTTCCACATCTTACCATAAACCACTACAAAAATCACCATATTTCAACTCAATTTTACATAAATATTGGCCAAACAATTTGAACGTTTGCTCAGTAGCTTTCACATCAGGTGTAACATTAGCATTATAGTTATAACTTTAGCTGTGTTAGCCAACGTTTACAACAACTCCGCACTTGAACAGTCTGTGAAGTTACAATGCCGTGTTTATTTTAAATATAGTTCACAACCAATAAAGCATACTTACAGGTTGTGATTGTGAATTTCCAGGCCCAAACAGAGTCGGAGTTGCATCGTCTTTTAGGACTAAACGTTGAACTGTTCTGACGATCTATGCTGCCTTGCCGAAAAATGCTACCATAGCGCAAATCAATAGACTCGACTCTACTCGGGCCTGATCCGTTTTCCATTGCAGATAGTACCCAGAGATAGTACGTAGCTTGTCGTCATAGCAACGCCACACACAACTGCCGCGATGTAATGTTCAATGCGACACACACACCAGCGATCCACACAGCTTTCTCTTTTTTAGTTAAAAATTTTCAACATTCTTCAGAATGTAAAGACAGATAAGCGGTATTCCAGCTGTGTTTTCCTCTGCCGTTGTTGCTGCAGCGGTCTGTGTGACGGCGGGAGCAGAGGGCTCTGTGAGCGGGCGGCTGGCCGGCCTCACACGCTCCTCCCACGGGTTGGCACAGGCATCCCCTGCAGCCTCAAATCCGACAATATTCAAGCACATTTTTGTTCCGCCATCACTTCTCGTAAAACTGTCAATATTTGAAATCTACACAGTTTATTCTCTCTGACAAATCAGCAGTGTTTTCACGTTACATTTTAGTTTCCCTCAGCTCACTTGGAACCTCGATGGAGGTGAGGTGATATGAAAAAAAGTACCTGGAAGCAGGTACAGGTACAACATTTCTACAATGGAAAACCAAACAAAGGCAAGTCCAAGTCGAGCTGGTACTGTGCAGTGGAAAAGGGGCTTAACTAAAATCAAAGGGCATCCGCTCAGACTAGCTTGGTTTGAGGGCATGCCTGACCCCCGCTAGCCACTTGGCAAGCTTTATGACGCGTTTTCATTGTGACGTCACAGTGAAGGAAGGGAAACGGCTGGACTACAAACAAGCTGTTTTCCAGCAGTTCAGAGCAGTGCTTTCTGTGAGAGATGGGAACTCTGGGCTGGACTTTGGGCTTTTTCACTTTGCAAACCTATTACATGCACAAAAAAGAGATATAACTCAATAAAGGAGAGGGGAAAAGCCAAAAAGCATAATACCACCTCTTTAAGAGTTTGCAGCTTTGAAGTAATTTATGAACAAAAACTTAGAGGCCACAGGCTAGCGGCTCTTTGAGGAAGTACTCTGTATAGTGGTGCTTTAAGTTTAATGATAACACTAGCATACTATCATGGTCACAGTGATGATGCTTACATGTGGATGTTTAGCAGGTATAATGCTTACCATGTTACAGTTTTTACCGTACTTAACACAAAGTACAGCTGAGGCTGACGGGAATGTCATTAGTTTAGCAGGCATTTAGTCAAACCAAAGTACTGAACAGATAAAAACTTTGACATCATGGTTGTAGATGAAAAGTTGAAGGATCATCACAGTTAAATTAGAATTTATCCTGAAGGGAATGTGAATGTGTGTATAAAATCTGATGGCAATAGTTGTTCCCAATCCACATGTGGTCTAAGACGAAAGGTCAAGGAATCACCAAAGTTGCTGCCGGGCACCATGAATGTGTCGCCACAAACCATCCAGTGGTGGATATTTCAGTCTTCAGTCCCTAGAGCCATGCTGCTAGCATGGCTGAACATTTTGAAATAAAGGGTTAATGAAGATAATTTAAACATTTCACTTGCATTCTGGAATTCCTGCCTATAAAGATAGTTATAGCCGAAATCACGCCTCATCAATTTCTACCTAATAAAAACACAGGCTTCCCCTTCCAGAAACACTACCCCACGAATATTAATTTGTTCCGGTATTCCAGGCTCAAAGACTGGCCTAATCCCATTATTTCACAATAATAATCTTTAAACAATTGCAACAGAGAGAGCTCTGTGAGCAACAGATCTCAAGTTACCTCGTCATAGTGAATGAGTGGGCTTTTTCCTGTACTACCCAGAGAAGGGTGTTTGCCCGATGTAGCGTGACCTCTTAGGCACTAGTTAGTGATGGGCTCAGTGTATTATTTTGTTGCTAGATAGGGTTGCCTAATTATATTCCAGTCATTGCCTTCATGTTATTGCTGGAATTGAAAAAAGAAGCTCTGACGGATGTGTTTTTAATTAGCTAAATGGGCTTGCAGAGAAATTGACTATGAATATTTGATAGATAGAGATTAGATAGAGCTGAGTTGTAATCATAATAGTTTCTTAAAAGGAAAGTAATTGTTTCAAATAGCCTTATTACATGTTCTTTTTCCAGTAATGCAGATAATTGAAATCTTAAACATTATGCAGTCATCTCATAGCCATTGACTACATAATATACAGTATTACAGTCTCTAAGATCATCATGCGGGCTTATTGATAGCACTATTCACTCACAGACATAAGTCTTTTGGGCTAAGTCTAGTCCATAAAGAGAAGCCTCAAGTCACAAGTTTTCATGAGCAGATTACAAGTCAAATACAGAGCTTTCAGGTTCCTGAATGCTGATTATTTAAAATGACATTTGACGCTTGAACATTCTCCTTCCAAAGGATTATTGTAACTGAGACCAAGTCCTAATAGTTACCTGTCATGGCACGTTTAAAACATCTGCAAGTCATTGGCAACTGAGACAACGCAAGCTGCTGATGAAGACTGTGTGATGCTACTGAACGCTCTGGAGCAAGTGGACCTTGAGTTGAAATTGTTTTTTTCAACTAGCTGCTATGTTTATTAGTCATTTGTTTTATCAATTTGGGAGTAAACCAGGTTGAACCTTGAAGTCGAATATTTTTGCTTTTAAGTCTCAAGTCTGGTCTCACAGCAGTTGAGTCCGAGTCAAGCCACTTTTCTGACTAAAGTATGCGGTCTTCCTCACAGGTAGAAAATATACTATTTTAATGCTTTATAGTCATATACCACTTAAAAGAAGCCCATTGTCAGGCTTCCTACAACATGCTGCCCCTTTATATTTATATTTACATTTCATGTTGATAACACAGACATTGTGAGTACTCCTGAAGTCTAACAAACGCATTGCCTTATTTTTTCCCTTTTTTTAATATTATTTTTTGGGGCTTTTTAGCCTTTATTTGGATAGGACAGAGAAAGTTAGAAATGAGGGAGAGATAGGGAAAGCACAGTGGGTAAGACAGAGGCATGCGACCTCAGACTTCTATAGAAAAAAGGGTCAGCTAAATGAATAAATGTAATGTAAAGACATGCTGCAAAGGGCCCCAGGCTGGAATTGAACCAGAGGCCACAGCTATAAGGACTAAGCCTTGTACATGGGGTGGGTACAACCAACTGAGCCACCTGCGTTCCATGCATTTTCTTCATTTTAAAAAACATGCAAAGCCAATTTTAAAATTCTTCTTCTTCTTTACTGTTGCTAGCGAATTGCCTCATTATAACTGCCCCCAGCTGTTGGTTAGTGGAATAGTATCACATGCTTCATCATCTCTAAAGGAGCCCATGAGAGTGTGGTAGTCTGGATGTGTGTATGAGTTTGAATTTGCAGTGTGTTTTCCCAGGGCAGCCCGCATACGTCAGTGTTTCTCTGCTTCATTTCATGCTAATTGATCTCCAACATGTAGAGCAGGAGGCAGATAGCGATCTGCGTGTGTGTTTGTGCATGTGTTTGTTTAACTACCAGCAACAGTGAGCCAGATCTGTTGGACCACAGTACAGCTGGTGGTGTTGAGTTAGCATGTTGAGGTCACAGCACTGGTGTTGGTACCAGACCACCATCTGGTTGTACCAACAAAGAGAAAATGCCAATCTCTCACTACATCTGATTCTATCACAGCACTCCAGATTGGATTTGGCCTTCAGCCTCCCCACATTCAGAACACACTGCTTTTGCACGTCATGTGTTTCTCATTAAGTGGTGTTTGTTTGGCAGATTAGCCAGAAACCGAGTAAAGCAAGTGTGGTGGTGGATATTTCTCCTGTGCAATGACTCGGGATCAGTATCTATTACCTAAATTCTAACCTGAATGGCACTCCAGCTGAATGCATGCGGGAAGTTTTATCATCCCTTGAATCACTCTATCACAAACGGACACTATGCAGAGCCCATAAGATAATTTCTGATACTTCCCATCCGGCACAGTTCGCCTTCAAACTACTGCCCTCTAGGAGGTGTTACAGGACAATAGCCTGCAGAACAACTCGCTTTAAAAACAGTTTTATTCCAAAAGTGATACACATTCTGAACTCTGATCTCTGAATGCTGAGGACAGTGGATTAATCATGACCCCTCATGTATTATGTATTATATATAGTAATGTGGTGTCTGTATGTACATGTATGTTACTTTATATGTTAATGTCTAAATATCTATTGTCTAAATGTTGGAACCTGTATCAAAAAGCTGTACTGGAAACAAATTCCACCAGCCTGGCTGTGTGGTCATTAAATTAAATCAATCAATCAAGTGTAACAGCAGTGTCTCACCAGCAGATGGCAGAAAGTACACATGTGCAGTCTCATATTAATATGCAGCCTGCTACAGATGTCAGCAGGACTCTTGATTTGTAGTTATTACACTAATTAGGATGGATGGGAACAGATTGCTCCATAAGAACTTTTCTAGATGTTTTGCTGCACATCAGTCATCTGTGTGTATTTGATTCATAGATGTCATTTTGCTCTATTGCTTTGTGGTCCTCAGTAACAACTTAAATACAATATGTTCCTTATTTTAGATTTTAATACTTTAAAAAGACAAGGAATTTATCTGATGCAGTTCATTTTAATTTTGAATACTAAAAATGGGAGGAATCCAGCTAAGAAGCATAAATTATACAGATATCTAAAAGTCAGATTTTAAAAATATACTATTTGCATGCTCTGTAGTTTAACCATTTCTCATGACAAAACGGTGTCACCTCAAGTTCCACTTATTCAATTGTTTTGGAAGGTTTTGACAGTGTCACACAGTTCTTTGGTAACTGAGCAAAGTTAATCCGCTAATAAGCACCACATAATGGAGTCGAATGTTCAAGAACAAGCAAGTAAATGGACCTTGAGTTGACACTGTTTTGTCAAATGCTGTTTCCAGGATCAAGAATGAACTGTCATACTTGACGATTTCTTAGCATTTTTCTTCCTATTGTTCTTTTATAACTCTGAAGATGTTCTGACCAAGTCACAAGAGTGTCTCGTTTACTGAACTATGGTGGTCATTGTCGATGCAGGATACAAAATTTGGAGGCATTATGACATAAAAATCAGTGTAAAAAGTGTTTAAACTAATCTGCTTTTTCTAAATTCTGTGAAAGTTTGTAAAAATTTAAAACAAAAACAGTACATGCACTTAAATGAACTACATCTGTTTGGCTATGTTTGTAAAATGTACTCTTTTGAGTACTGAATTGTGTGTCTCTGCTCTTAGTATTCTCTGTATAGGAAACCTCTTCAAGAAAACTGCGTAGAAGAGCACCATCTCTGCAATACCTGAAAGGATTTGGTGTTGATGTACTGCTATGCCCTCTGCTTCTGTCCTGTGCATTTGTATGAAGTGGATCATATAGCACTCACATAACATATTTCACACATATATCACATACAATATTTCACAGAAAGAGGGTGTATATGTGGCCTTGTTTGGCTTGGATCAACACAAACAACTGCTGTGAGAAACTCTGCACTAAACTACAGAAAAGATTACTGATAGAAAAACTTTGGAGTGTTGATTTGTAGTTGTTCAACAGCTTTTACCGGCCAGATTGACCCGCTGGGGGAAACGAGACAAACTCCTCGTCTGTTGTTCTCCGCGTTAGCTTGCACCAGTTGTTGATTAAGTTTCAATAGACTCTCACTAGTCGGTTTCCTCCGCTTAGCCTCCTAATAAATGCCAGGGATGATTTGGCTGCGATTGTCTTCCCTCATCACAACAAATGACCGCTGAGTGCTGCTGCACTGTGAAATCAATAGCCTTGGACTATCAGAGCCTCGAACACTTGCAGATTACTGATGAGAGTAATTTAAGGTGTTTAGCTGTGTGTGTGTGTGTGTGTGTGTGTGTGTCTGTGTGTTTTGGCTTTGTGTGTGTGGGATAGAGTAAAAGAGGGAAAGACAAAGATAATGCTGTATTTGTGTGTCTGTCTGTGCAAGAAAGTGCTTGAAATGAAAGACAGAGAAAATATGATTGTATGTATTTTTCTGCATGCTTTTTGTTAACATGCACAATTGTTTCCTCCATAATAATGATTTGGCTTCTCTGAAAATGTGCCATACAAATGACAGAAATTTCCTCTTCCTGATAGAGCAAGGGCTAAAATTGATGTCAGCTAGCAGTGTGTGGCTAATCAGAGTGAGTAGTTGGCCCCCTGTTGCAGGCAGAAGCTTTACTTCTTATTGTTTTTAGTCCTGTGTAATTGGCTTGTGCTGATACATGCATGGAAAGAATGGAGAGACAATGCTTTTTCTTGTCCATAACTCAGTGTTGTTTTGTGGTACATCATTCTCAACGCCAGAATTGGATGAGGATGTCAGTGGAGAGAATAAGACTTTATTTCTTACCCTCATTCAGTGCATGATATTGAGCGATTCAATAATTTGCTATTCCCTTTGTCTTGAGTCAGCTGCCTGTGGATGGAGAACTTGCAGTGCCTTGTGAAGCAGAGGCAGCGTGATTCATCATTTTGGTAGCATAGACCCCTAGAATTTTATTCCACTTTCTTCCTCTTTCTCGTTTTTTCTGCATTACGAAGCAGCTATGTTATTTCAAAGATCTTTCCATCTTATCATTGTGTATGTTTGTTGTACACAACAAAAGGCCATTAATCAGACCTGCATTTGCACTCTGCATAATGTATTGCGTGTTTGGATGAGGAAATGTGGGTGATCTTATGAATAATACAAGCTGCTCAGTCTTCGATGCCAGTGCAGATAATAATAATAAAGCAGGCTTCTATCAACGAGGGCCAACCAGGAGAGCCAGAGAGCCTTGTACATTAGCTGTGGATGGCTGGTGATAAATCAGGCATTCACAGAGAGGATTGCTTGGCACAGGGGGCTCCCTCCGGAGGCCTCCCGGAGCTGTGCCATACGGTTAGGCAAGGCATTCAGAATGCCCTCCTTACCTAGTAGCACAGGTCTCCAGGGTGGCTCTTAATCGCCACAAATGGGCGGCGATAACAACTGGCTTTATTTCAAGAGCTGTCCGATAGTTACGGCCTCCTGTAGCTTTTACGACAAGGAGATGTCAGGTTCCTGGCATAATTGGCTCTTCTATGGGGATTTTATGAGTCTGTTTACTCTGTAAGGAGTACTTGTTCTGGGATGTGATGCTCTCCTAAGGGCTCGTTGGGTTGGCTAGTTGCTATACTTTCAGCTTGTGACGGCGTAGGCGGAGGGTGTCTAATGATCAGATATTGTATCACCTACTGATTGATGTGCCTAGGGCCAAAGCCTGGGGTGGTTGAAGTTATCTGAATCCAAATCTGACCATCTTCATTCACAAGCTCCGAGTGGGGGACAATAGAGTAGGAGACTCGCCTCTGTCACTGTGCTGATGGATGACTGCTGTCTGGGCCAATCCAGGGCTATTTTTCATACATTTCCATACAGTGGTAGTGGGTGGGGGAGGGGTTTGCCTCACTGTCTTCGAGTGAAGCATCCTAGTAGAGTGAGTGAAGTGTAAGTAACCTTTTTTCTTGTCTTTTACCAGGCAAGCTTGTAGTTTATCCTCCCAGCACATGTTTCTGTCACAATGCAAAGCTCTTACAACCCACGCCGATGTGCACACACACATCTCTCGGTGTGTTGTAATAATTTATTTGCTCAGTGACCTGCTGCTCATGGAAACATCATCAGCAGATGAGAAAACCTTAAACATAATCTGCGTCTGTGGAGAAAATTGCGTTGCATCTTTCAACCCAATGAGCCATGGCAGAATTAGCTTTGTTTTCTGTTGTTTTTGTGTTTGCCGTTTGATGTTTAAGTATGATGATGTGATAAGAGCTCGTCTTCAAATGTAGGAGACTGCGGCGTGAGTCCTGCACATTAAGTCTCAGAAGTAAGCCAAGTTATTATCTCATATTTCCTTTAATTACCTGTCTTACTGTCAGATAAAAAATGGTCTGGCTTGGGATGAAGCACCCGGGCCCACGGCCAGTCACGTGCAAGAACTAGAAGCTAATCACCTACAGTGTGACTGAATGCAACGGAAGACTGCAGAGGGAAAAGAAGACAGTGATGGTGACAATATTCAGACTGGCAAAACTGTGGCCTGCTACTAACCATCCTATGAGTAGAAAATCACGAATAGGCTGAAACAATTACTCGCAGAACTAATTTATGTAATAAAGATGTTTGAAACTCTCTGCCTCGAAGCTTCATCCATGGAACAACAGAAGAGTGCAAAAGAGTTTAAAGTGAAGGAAAGGCTAAAGAGGAAGAGGAAAAAGAAGATGCAGTAAAAACATCAGAACGTTTATGGAGCACTTTGCTTTGTTGTTGGCTTTGTTGCTACGCTTGCAATAGGCTTCTTGATACTGTCCATTGTAATCATAATAATTTTGTTTTATTCAATGAAACTAACAATTTTCCATTAGAGAGAGATCTGGTCTATATAAATTGAAACCTTCCTGGTTTCTGCCACTGTATTTAGTTAGATACTACCTCTGCAGGGCACTAAAGTCAGGAATCTTCAAGTTTTTGTACAAACTGTTCTGGAGAGGTGATGCTTTTTTGTTATATTGCATTATACATAGAGGTTTTTATGCCATTCAGCCTACCCTTGTTGATATAAATGTGTTGGAGAAAATATTAGAAACACCTATCAGTGTAATGCAATACAATTCAACACCACACCAGCACCACAAACTGCAGCCTTTAAAATGATCATAAAGCTGAATCAACACCTCTCTAAAACAGTTTCAACACAACCTGAACATCATAACCTTCATGAACGGAGGGTTTATTTCAGTATTCTTGTTTTAGACTGTATTCACTTTAGCTCTGTGTACCTAATAAACTGGCAACTGAAGATTTCTTATATTTATCTCCTGCTTCTCTAAATATATATTGAAAGGGCTCTTATCCATTCACTGCATTATGTGTATGTGTTATCAGTGCTTGATAATGAAAATAATTGAAGACGGTAGCTGTCTGCTGACCACTTGTATGTGCTTAAGTAAAGAGACTAGTTGGTTCAATACCCATTTGCAATCACTTCCTTTTTCTCTCCTTCTCCTTTTTTAAAAAACTCTGTTGTTTTGCCTCAGTGAGCCTTCGCCAAAACACGCCTCTCACTCCCCTCTAATCTCCAGCATGGTAGTGCTTTGGTAACCGCACAGTCCCAGCACACCACATTCATTATTTATGATGATAAATATCCATGATGTTGGAAGAAAGGAGTGCATGTGTGTGTTTGAGTAGATCTCCGTGTGTGTGTGTGTGTGTGTGTGTGTGTGTGTGAGTGTATGTGTGTTCATGTAGATGTGTTTATGTCTGTTTGGAGGTGACGGGATGCGCTTGGCTTGTCAAGTGCGATCACTGGAGACCCTGGGTGATGCTACAGAGCAGACAACAGAAAGACAGCACATTGTTCTACAGGTAGGCGTGCAAGTCTGTCTGTATGTGTGTTTGTGTGTGTGTGTCATTATAATAGTGTAAAAATGAGCCAACAGCAGTCACCCTATTGTCTTCATATTTCCTCACACACATTTCCTGTATGACACCATCAAACCGATACACTCCCCTTGTGCTTTGTGACACAATTCATGTGTATGTGTTTACCCTTGTGTGCGTACGTGTCTGATTGTGTCTCTGCGTGTGGTCACATGCTGTGCTGTGGCGCCGCTGCACCTGTTTCATGTGTCGTAACACGCTCATCATTTCAGGAAGCCTTACAGGTCTCAGTGCCCCAGACATAAACACACACACACAGACATGCACACCTTGATGAATAATTAAGAAGGAAGCCATGTAGATAAGAGGCCAGTGTACCTGAAGGAGCGTCTCACCCACAGCCTTTATTTCGAACATGCTTGGATTAAACGTTCTTTGTTTCCACAGTCATATATTAGGTCTCTCAGTCGTGTCGAGATTCAGGAGAAGTCATATATTTTTGGTATGAACACGCACACACACTCCACCCCATTATGGTACACTGCTTGACAGTCAAAGGGCATGTGATTTAAAATCTAAAGTACTTCATTTGACATAAGTGACTACATACATTCAGCTGTGGTATTTGGGAAACAGTGGTATTTAAAGGGTTGGTTTACCAAAATTAATAAAAAATGATATTTTCAAATATCGTTTTCTAATGCTGAAAGAACCACAAACAGACATTTGTGTCGGGTGGCAGAAGAAATCTTTAAGATGAATATCAAAAAAATCTTGACCAATGAATTAATAA
Source organism: Micropterus dolomieu (assembly GCF_021292245.1). Taxonomy (NCBI): domain Eukaryota; kingdom Metazoa; phylum Chordata; class Actinopteri; order Centrarchiformes; family Centrarchidae; genus Micropterus; species Micropterus dolomieu. The sequence continues at coordinate 12,277,589 of NC_060171.1, read as the reverse complement.
TAAACAACACTTTATAGAGCACTTTCTTAACAAGGTTACAATGTGCTTTACAGAAGAAGACAAGACAAAACTATCTGCATGGCTAAATACCATTGAGACAATGAAATATGTAGTTGTACTTCTGGGAAAACCAACCATTTTAACTTTTCTATTTTTATTAAAACAAATAGCTATATCCTAAAATCCCATACTAGAAAATGCATAATTACAGTAACTAATAAATGCAAAGCTGTCATGCTGAGACGGCACAAATTTCAAAGAAACGATGCGTGTTTGCATATCTAGTTGTAGTTGTCGTCAGTGTGTAATTGAGGATGCTGTTATCATGGCAGTCAGAGCCCTGAGAGCCATTAACAGGCCAGTCTTTTATGACATTCTGTATTATGGATGCCTTGTGCGTGCAGTTTCATCAGAAGCCATAAACATTGGCCCAGTCAGCAAACTCTACTCATTAAGAGACATTTAAATGTAATTATTTATTGATGCCTCTAATGATCTATTGTCCTGGCTGTACCACTGTGGGTTTTTATTTTTCATGTGGTGAGACCTGGTCGCTGAGATTGCCAAGGTTAACAGCTGTCTTAACTGTTGCAGAGATAATTAACGTTTCCTTTTGGTAATCTTAGATAGGGAGAAGATTGCCTGGGAAACAAAAATAGAGAAAAACATTTTTTTAATAAACTGTGACGTACTCTAACAAGCTGGAGTCTCCAATGGAAAAATGTTACACTGGCTATTGTTTGTGTTGTTTTTGAAAAGTTTTGTGCAGTTTATCTTTCTGCACTACAGCAACACCACTGATCCAACGAAAGATGATGAAAGTCACTTGCCAACTCTTAAATAAGTGCATTTAAATAACTTCTACAAACTAAGAATTGCGCAGTAATTCATGAAGGGTGTAAGAAATAAACAGATTTGGCTAGTGTAACTACATTCGTAATAAGCAGATGATTTCATGGACCATGTAAAGTTTTATTGGCCATTTAACGAGAGACTTTGATGGAGTGCCAATGAAACTCTCCCATTTGACATTTGCTACAGCCAGGATGATAAAGCTGTTGAACCGACACATTTTATGAAAGACATTTTTGCTCACTTAAGGTTTTATTAGACTACAGAAAGTCTCAGACAGTCTCACACAGCCACAAAGGGCCATGAACTGGAGCTAAGGAAAAGTCATTAAGAGTTCAAGAGCTATCGAGGGGATATATTAGACCATTTTCTGAGAATAAGAGCTCATATTCGAACAGAACCATCACACTCGCTGTCATGCCAAACCGTACCCTTGACATTTCAGCTGGCAGTGGCACTGTGTGGACATTCTTGCTGCAAGCGACATGTCTGCAGATAGCTCAGTGAGATTGATTTTTATGGGTACACTGTAGCTAATGATATGTACATGGTGCCATTCCTTGTGTAGTTTGAAGAGTTTGCCCCATTGCCTATCAGAGTCAAATTATCAACATAGTCCAAACTAAAACAGGAATTTACAGCCATTTAAGTAGCTACGAGAGGCTGCACTTACAGACAGTGTTGCTTTGAGCTAAATGCTGTTGGCATGCTGGCCTGCTAACATGCTCACAATAACTGAACTAAATGTTAATATGCTGTTGCAGGTATAATGTTTGCCATGCTCACCATCCTAGTTTGGTGTGTTAGCATGTAAACATTTGCATTAGTACTAAACACAAAGTACCGCATAAGTACAAAAAAAACTTTATCCACTCAACCCTTCTGTCCTCTGATACCGATGTAACATTTTGTGCTCATTCTTTGACACGGTGTCAATTAGCTTGGACCCAAGGAAATCTTCGGTTAGTCCTTGCAGTCTCTATTAAGTTGGTGAGTTGTTGTAAACAGGTTGTAAAAACAGGGTTGTTTTGCCTCCCTTTCAAGTCTTATAGTCCATTAAACCATATGATTATTAAAACAGAAACACATTTGTCGAGTAAAACATATTTGAATATTATTTTTATTCATAATCACTTATTTCTAACACAATTATATACTACCACTAAAAAATAAAATACATCAGGTCTGCATATGTCCTCCACCCCAGAAAATAACAGATCAAGAAGTGCTTAAATCCCTATAAAATTAACACCAGCGATCAAATTCTCATTGTTTGGATAAGAGCATATCGACCAACTAATCAAGCAACTGACCAAAAGGTGGCAGCCCCAGAAAAGAGTTTTACAATTTATCCTAAGTGGGGCCTGTACCAAATTTCATTCCAATTCATCAGTTGATGAGACATTTCACTTAAACCAAAAATGTCAACCTCATGGTGGCTTTAGAGGAAAGGTCAGGGGACTTTTGCCATCATTATTAGAATACCTTGTTGGGAACCATGACTGTCTTTACAAAAGTTTGTGGCAATCCATCCGGTACATTGAAATTTTTCACTTTATAAGTAAAAAAATTTACCTGCTGGTGGCACTAGATGAAAAGTTAGGGGACCACCAACGTCACAAGGATTCATGTACTAGGGAACATGGATATCTGTCTAACCTTCCATGGTAATCCATCCAATAGTTACTGATATATTTCAGCGTGGACCAAAGTGATAGACCTATAGACAGATCAGAAATGCCATCCCTGGAGCAATGTAGCGAGCATAGCTGTAAACAAGACAAATATGAGCAAAATGTGTAATTCCTGATAGTATGGAACACTTGATTCACATAGATACTTAATGCCATTATCACCAGTGGTAGTTATGGCCTATTTTAGCCAGAGGCACTTGAAGTTGCAGCCAGCAGAAGCCTGCTGTTCCTTAAGGTGCTGGCGGTTTAGATCAGCAAAGACCTGCTGGATCTAAAATTAGATAAGGTCCTGCAGGGAGAGACATTCCCAGCACTCTTCCTACTTCTAACAGCTTGCAATGTCTCCAGATGTATGACCACACTGTGTTGTCACAGGAAAATCAAGCAAAGGTAATCAGAAACACAATAGGGTAGGTAGCATCTCGGTGTGTATAAATGCCAGGTAGTAGATGGTGGAATATGTTAAGCAAAGTGCATATTTCTGATAAATAATGCCCAGTCTTGCATGAGGAGTGTTTTTTGAAGTCATGTTGATCCTCAAGAGTATTTGGACACAAAAGCACTTACAGTGTCATATCTCCCTCACACTCCCTGCACCTCCTTGTGATGCTGCTATATGTCAAGCTGGTCACCAACAGTAGCAACTCTATTTTTAGTCTTTTCTAGCTCACTATTGCTGCGCTGTCTCTATCAAGGTTAAATAAGCAATCAAATCAATCAGAAAGCTATCAAAAATGGCAGAAAAATACACTCAACCTGCAATGTTTCAGAAGAGCTCCACTTAGACAGGCTATATATTACACAAACAATTTCTTATCTGACATTAAGCATGAATAGATGTGGGGTTGGGGCTCTCGTTGAGGATCAGAAGGGGTCTAGCTGATGATAGGCGGATCCAGAGGGATTGGCCTGCCTCAGCAGATAAAAGAGGTTGGCAATACAGAGACAGGCTCTATCCATCAGACACAGAGGTGGCACGTCAGCCACTTTTGCACAGCACTGCAGGCTGATGGATGGCTCCACCACTGACATGAAGACATCTGAGGGGCTGTCATTACCAACATTCCCCTGTAGCCAACTGAGGGGGGCAGTGGCTAATCAAAATCAAAGGGAGTGGGTAGCCAGAGAGAAGCTGGGAAGACCGGCACTGAAGTTAACCTTGATATGCCAGGATGTTACTCTAAAGTTTGTAGCCGGAGTTGTCTTTGCACACTGCTGGGAGAGTGCTAGTATTGTAAATTTCCTTGTCAGCCGTCAAAGCAGGCAAATCAACACTGCAAAAATCCTGAGAGACCTTCTCCGTACACTGCTACAGAGTCAAGTAAAGTGGATTATTATGATTGTGTGGATGCCGTTGTGCATGCTTAGCTGTGTTGAAGTAAAATAATGGAAAATCATATGGATGTTATGTTAGAATTCTTTTTAATTAGGCAATCAGTGGTAGCATGTGGCCATTGACCATCTGTGGAGTGTGTGGATCATTACCTTACTATGCCAGGTTTTGTCATAAGTCTGAATAGAGATGTAGCTGTGCAAAATACCTCACATGGGATAGTCTTAATGCACTGCCTAATTGAGATAGATATGTTTTTAATGACTGGTATCGTTTGGTTGCCTGCTCAAGTAATATTATGCAGCGAGAGAGAGGAGAGCACGCAGCTAATAAGGATGCGGAGGCCGAAGGTTACCGTTAAAGCTCATATTTGTATTTCATTTGATTTCTGTGCCCGAGTCAGGCACCATTTTCTTCCTTCTTTTTAATGGGGGTGGCAGTAATTGCGAGTCTAATGGAGGTTCACTTTTCTCCCTAGTTAGCTCGGCAGCAGTGGCTTGCTGCTCATTTATAGAGCTAAGGGAGGGCGAGAGTGTTCATAGTTAGAAAGCCACGACATTAGGAGCTAATTTTACTGTACACTGTTTGACAGAGAGCTCACCCTTCTTGTTATTGACAGAGCTGAAAGCCCAGGAGTATTGCTCCTGCTTATTTATGGGCATGCACACAGCTCCATTTAAGGATTAAAAGATAAACATAATTAATCCTCTTTGGTTCGATAAATTGCAATATTAATGTTGATAGCATCTCACCCAGTCCGAAGCGCCATCAATCCGTTGTCATTAATGAGTGAGCTGTTGTATGATCAATGTGTTGTGCAAGAAACACCACAAAGAAATAAAATAAAAAATACTATATATATATATATATATATATATATATATATATATATATATATTTATTTTTTTTTTTTATGGAGTGCCATAATTGTGACCTGCAGAATAATGGTAGACCCCAACATGTGGCTGCGCTCTGACCGATGGATCAGTGTGTCGAGTATGTCACAGGGCCTCATGTACCACAAGAGATATGGGAGTGTGACGGCTGCAGATCATTAGGATGCCACAGCTGGGAGAATAGCCTTCAGTCAGACATTTATCTCTGGTCGTAGGCAGTACAGCTGAAAAGTCTTTGTTCGCCCTTAAGACCACTGATGGAAGCTATTCCTTTTCTATGTCCTCTGAAATCAATGTAAAGAATGACTCTGTCAGCCCTTCTTCATCTCCTTCCACGTGAGGGAGAAAAAAGGGCAACTCCGTTTCACCTTGCCATTCTTAAAATTATCCAATTTTCCTTGAAAACATTCCACCTTAGCCTCATTACAGATGCATTCGCTTCATTTACGAGCCATCAGATTTTTTCCTTCTCTCTCACAAACTACCCTTCAGTTAGCTCTGTTATCTGGAGTCTGAGGCTTAACCTGAGATAGCAACCAGACAGAGCTTGGCCATCATTTCACCAGACCTTGTTGCATTCAAACATACCCCTCCTCCCTCTGCTCAGGCAGAAGAGACACCAGAAAACATTAGATTTTGTTGAAGACGGAATAGTATTATTTTGAACTCCTTGGAGAAATAACACCTGTCTACAATGGAAATGTCATTGGCTTGCCCTTTATGTTTATGGATGGGAGGCCATGTTGTGAAGGTTTATAACAGGGATACTGTCACTTGTATTAGATGTAAAAAAAAACAAACTGCAAATAATGAGTGCATTGTCCTCTGGGGGGTACATAGAAAATATGCACCATTATTTAGTTTGAATGGTACTTTATGAATAACTTTGAAAGATGTGCTTCAAATTATTAAAATCAATACAGTACGTATCCAAAGTGTAATTGCCTTCTATAGATATCATGTTACTACGTGTACAAAGTTTTGTTGCTCTTCTTAAAGTTGAATAAGACTTAGTGAGTTTGTGTTTTACTTTCCACTGTAATGGAAAATATGCTTTACCCAAAAGTAATGTTCCACTGTCCTGCCTTTCAACCACTGCAGGCTGCGTTTAGACAGTCATTAGTACTGCATTAAAAACTGCAGCCTCGTCATTCATTTTAGTCATTCCACGCTGTTGGTACAGAAGGATAAAAATACTGAAGGCAGACTCAACTTTTTTGCAATGTAATGCAAAATCATTGTCACAATGACAATTATGACATTTCTAACAGAAATCAATTATTTTCAGTCGAATTGGGGGCGAATAATGGACTTGCACAGAAGTAAATTTGCAGGGTGCCTTCCAACATGTTCTCCAAATTAAACATCAAAATACATTGCTTGCTCATATTGTCCAGCTTTGTGAGGCACTGTGCGTGAGCTAGCTGCCGATGCCAACTCGAGTCAGAGACAACCTACTTCCAGCTAGCCTTCAATTTCTTTTAGCCGCATGTGCATATTTTATGTTACAGAGTGACCGTAGCCTAGACATTAACACAGAGGCCATCGACAGTCATTTTCATAACACTGAGATATCCTGAGGTTCAAATATGTTTTATAATGGCAATTTCCGATCAAGCCATTGTGCTGGAGAAGCTAAAGGAAACCTGATAGCAGAAATGATGGCAACCATAGTCGATTAAACATTTGTTGTGTAATACAACAATAAAATACAAGCAAATAAAATACACTATAAAATACAAGCAATACACATTTAATTTCAGACATTTCTGACATGTCAGATGCAGACTATTAAACAGTTGCCTGTGCTGGAATTGATCAAGTTTTGTTATGTAAAATTGTTCAGTGAAGTAATACTCAACAAGTATGTTCATCATCTGTGCAGCAGTGTCTGGTCAGTATTGTGTCCTTGTCTGAAGCTGCCAAACTATCAGTAATTCTGGAAATTGTACAGTATATGATGAGAAAAAAGAGATTTAAATAGAAATTTTTATTGAGACGTTCTTATAGTCAATATGTCTAAACAATCGCTCCATGCAAGATAGCAGATTCTGCATCCACAGTCCACCTGCCCATTATTCATTTAATTTCCACTCTCATTTTCACGAGTGGGTAGGCCGACTTGGAGGGTGGGTATCATTAGATATAAATTAGATTGTATGGGTTGCCATGGAGGAGACCTATCAGTGGGGTTACCAGGCAGAGGAAGCAGTGTGTGATGGTGCCGGGTGGGAGGAGTGGGTGTGTGAGCGGGAAGGTTAGAAGATATGGAGTTGATTACTTTGGGTTGCCATGGCGGAGGAGACTAATACAGCAATATCCAGCTTGTTTTCCTTGGCCGCAGTATTCCAATGAATAGGAGGGTGATGAGGATCTTAAAATGATGATAAGATGGGTTTCATTTTCCAGTAGTGCAAAGCCATCTGCTAGCATGTGATGGCAGTTAACAAATTAGCTTTTGTCTGGTTTATTTTGGTTTTCATCCTTGATTTTCAATTGACCCCCTAGTTAGATTTATATTGTACAATAATGGCATTCTGTCCCAGTCGCTCATTTTCTCCTTTTTTGATTACCTCTCTATTCTTACTCTCTTCCAAATACTTAATTTCTTGCTGTTCTCCCCCTCCCCCCCACTCCTTTTCTCTCTGCCTCTTCATGTTTACCTGTGGTGCTGTTCCCTCTGATTGTCTCTCCCAACGGTTGATGAGAGTGTTGATTGGGTGGAGGTGGTCTCTGGGGTGGGGTCAGGAGGGCTGGCACTGAGCCGTCCCGTCTCACTGTGTCACAGCAGCCTGCAATCAGGCAAGCAGGATGAGACGGTACCTTCTTACTTACTCACCACTCTCACTCACTCACTCACTCATTCACTCACTCACTCACTCACTCACTCACTCACTCACTCAAGTGGGATTGAGGTGCAAAGAGGGAACAAGGAGTGAATAGAGTCAGACACAGCGAGAGAGGCAGAAAAATAAATCATAAACAAGCACTTTAATAGAACATGATAGCACTGAAAAAATACAGTCTGACAATAGAGAAAACAGAAAGTTTGAAAATATGAAATATAAAAGGAAATGGAGAATGTGCGTAGAGTGCAGAAATATGAAATATTTGCCCATCCTTTGAATAATATCCTACCTCATTGATGTCCAGTGAGATAATAGCTGCCAGTCAGGCGCAGCAAAATACGGATGATAGCGTCTCATGTCCACAGCTGTGTAATTAAACGATACCATTGACAGATATGTATATAATAATATTACCGATGCCATCAAAGTCTGAGGCTTCATTTCCCCCAATGCACAGAGGAAGAGAAACAAACATCAGCCATCCGTTTGATTTCCTCTCTTTTCTCCTGATCGTCTGCAATCCTATCGCAGAACGAAAAGGGAGGGATGGAGGTCTTTATTATCCATCAGCCTAGGGAGTTCATTAGCATAAAAAAACACGGGGTTATCTTCCAGAGCTTAGTTAATTGAAGTTAATCAGAGGCAGTGTTTCCGCGTGTTGCAGTTGTTGCCGGGGTGGATCAGCCTTTGTTCCTTCAAACACCTTTAAGGTTCTTAATTAACCATCCTGACTCTCTGACATGGGACCTCTTCTCCAGATCGGCCTTGACAGTTAATTAAAGTCTGAGGGAGGGAAGTGTCTGGGAGGCGGAGGTAGTACACTGGCATTGACCTGATCTGATAACACACCTCCAAAAGAATGAAACTACAGTAGGACGGGCAAGAATATGAGTACAGTAACCTGCCGCACAACTCACACTTTGTCTGCACTTCTGTCTTATTTTTCTTATTCATATAACTGTGACGTCTGTGTTGGAAACAGCTTTGCAATATTTTCTGTTAGTTATGTCACTCTGTACTGATGTCCTTGCTACAGATGTGTGCCCCAACTGACCTTAAGATTAAATCATGCTTGAGCGATCTTTTCATTCCTTTGTATGCCCCTCCTTTGCTTCTTCCGCAATTCTTTGCCACAGTACAGCGTTCCCAGTGGAATTTCTGTGATGTTGAATTCCCTGAGGTCTATTCCAGAAGACAAAGTAAAGGAATTTAAGAAGTCAGAAAATAGCAGGTAATTCAGTAAATAGGTCCCTTTATAGAAACACTGCATACCTGACTGAATGTACCATACTGTGAACAGACATTTACGGCTTTAGGATAAGGTCCTACTTATCAGTTGGATATCAAAAGAAGACGTTTCCTTTTCTTGTCATCACTTTATTTCCCAGTGCATTGTGACACTCCCAGGTTAGTGTCACAATGAAGGCCTCCGCCAATATTAGATGTTTCATAACAAAACAGTCCAGTGTCTAGTTTGACACCACAGTTACTTTTATTGCATCCTACAACAATGATAAGGTGACCTTCAGGAGCTAATGCCATAGGACAGGTATATATAGGTATAAAACCTCTTTCAGCAAAACATACGCTGTCTGGTTTATTGTCCAGTTTTACATGGCAGGAATTTTTCACAGCATTCAGTAATTACCAATCTGAAGATTGTTTTTAAAATATCCTCTAGTCCTAAACAAAATGTGAAGTTTCTCATTATCCGGGCCCCGTAATGAAATTTAATCCCCTTTTCTGAGAGTTGCTGAGTTCAAAAGTCATGTAAACGTTGTGACTTACTTTTGAAGTCATAGACTTGGGCATTTAGGCCCCAGTAAGGACTGCTGACTGTCTACAACAATAAAAAAAATGACTGATCTCTTTGATTTGTACAAAAGCAATGAGAGAAAATGCTATCCTGAATTTGATGTGGCTTTGGCAATACATTTGAGTTAAGAATCCTTAACTAATCCTTGCATACAGTTTATTCAGCGCATGTTGTCAAAAACTGCGTTGTATGCTTAGTAAACCACGGACGCCATGTTTTATTACCGCACATTAGATCTGCAGGTCAGCAAATATAATTAATGGTGCAAAAAATCAACATAAAACAGGGACCATATGCAGTGTCCTATGCCTGGATCTTTATGAGCCCTGAGCTCGGGATACAGTAAATCACCTCTTATAATCAGGGCCATTGCCATTGGTCGTGTATAAGATGAGTAATATGAGTTATATTCCTCATATTGCTTGGCTGTCATCCCTTTCATTCGCCCCCCCCCCCCTCACAAGCCAATGCGAGGCTATCAGCGGCGACCTTGCCACTGCACCCCAGCTCCAGGTGGAAGTGATAGATACTCACTCTCCATGACAGCCGGGCCTTTTTGTATAAGAAAAGCCATATTGATTCATGAGCCAATAAATACAGACACAATCGGTTTTGCTTCAGCAACTCCTCCCCCTCTATTTGGGTGCCTCTTCTCCTTGTGTTGTCTTTTCTTTTTCTCCACTCTGTGAGAAAAACAGCAGTAAAGTTCTCATCCTTATCAGAGGATCAGCACTGTGCCAGGCTTGATGGCAGAAACAATGCAGGGTCAGTGGGAGGCGGTGCATTGGCCATCGATGCTGGGGTCTTATCATAGCATGCTCAATCAGTGGCTGCCAATCAGGCGGCTCTCAGGCCACCCACAGAAAGAATGGTCTCAGCCTTGTGTTTCTGAGATAACCAGACAAGCCGCCTCCTCCATCCTGAAGGCTCCCCCTGCTCAATGGATTAAATATCGATCATAACAATCCTGAAAATGGAGTTATTATTTTCTCCATGTGTCATTATAGAGCTATATGCTATCTCTCCTGCGTGGTGGATGGCCACTTGGAGCAAATTAGTGTCATAAGTCACAATGAAAAAAAAAAGCTGTTTTACCTGCAGGCCGCCTTCTTTTATATTAAAGTGTCATTGATTTTAACTCTAAAGGCAAGTTGTTTATTTATGGTCGAGTAATTCACACTCAAGTGACAAAAGGTCTTGTGGATGCATTTTTTGTAGCGTGTAATGTAAGCGTGTAACTTGTGTAATGTCCTGAACCAACTACCTGTTTTTAACCAGAAACTGGAAAGACTACAATGTTGTCAAACCTGCAAGAAGCTGCATCTAACAGATGCTATTCAATTCTACCATATGTAGCATTCAAAGCTATGCTGTACCACTAGTGATCTTCAATGCACTTTTGCATTTATCTTACAAAAATGTGTTGCAACTAATTATTATTGTCATTATCAATGAATTGTCTGAATTTGTTTTCAATGAATCATTATGAAACATGAAAAAAATTTCAAAAAAGGGACAGATCTTGTTTTGCAAAAACCCAGGCAGTATTCAGTTTACAATGATACATGACAAAGAAAAGCAGCGATGCTCTCATATTCTCAGAGAATATTTGGTATTGTTTCACTGTCTGCAAAATGACTGAAATGATTAATGGCTTATCAAATTAGTGGCTGATGTTTTTCTGTCAATTGTGTAATCAAGTAATCAACTAAATATTTCAATTGTAGTAATTTGTTTTTTGAAAGATCCACTTCTTGTCAGCCTGCTTTGTCATTTTTTTTCTTCAGTCCTACATTTCCCAGAATGCCAGTCCCAGAAATTGTGTGCACTTGTTGCTTTAAAGTGGTTATCTGTGCAGTTATTTGTTAAATAATAAATTGGTAGTCCATCTTTGTGTTTGTAAAGTACAATAACTGGCACAATAACCGTGGCTGGATCCGCTCTCCTGGGGCCTCATGTATAAAAGACTAAACAGCTTTCATACTGAAAGATGGCGTACTCACAGAATTTGAAAAGTACCAAGGCACAGAAATGTCCACATGTGCAAAACCAGGCATATGCCAGATCCTGCGCACCTTCCCTTTTATACATCCCAATCGTGAAACTGAGCGCATATACACAAGCCACATACCCCGCCTTGGCTCCTCCCATAAATTACTATGCAAATGACCAGAAATACACAAGCATCACCACGCAGCATTACGCACAAGTGTGTCACGCAGTACAGCAGTCATACAGAGTGGGCTTCACACCTTGCCAAAATGATCGCTGCAGTCAGTGGTATCCCCCACCCTGGGATATCATTTGAAGTTGGAGGTTTTACAGGTGAACACATTTTTAATGTCAGTTTTTCTGTTTGGGATGGAGAGCAGCGACTGTGTGAGAGCTGTCCCTGGCTTTATTTCCAGACATTCTTAATTTACATAGTCCATATGTGAAGTGGTGAAGATGTGCTGGGTGAGTCGGGGTGAGAAGGCAGATTTGTTTGTACGCCACCAGTGCGTCTGTTCACTGCAGTGATTTTACACACGAAAACTAAACTGAAAACTAATATGCTCAGAGGATATTATTAAAAACTACTGACGCTCTCTTCTGCAATGTTATTTGATGTTATTTTGGATTTGTACGATGATGATAATTCCTTCCATTAGCCGAGCTTAAGTCTGAAAAGCACTCAGAAGCTAAATTCAAGTCTAATATCACTGACACCTGACATTATCCTGGCTTTAGGCTGGCAGGTTCACAACTGACCATCAGTGTCCATGGCTACATTCAGGCCCTCTTCGCTGCGCTCCAGGGAGGGTGATGAAATATTTGGCACTAATTTGGTTTATTTTATTTCTTTTACAATTGAAAGGTGCAGTATGGAATCGTTATGACACTGCTGTGCACTAATGTTTAAATGATAAAGTGATAACATGTGATATGAAGTGAAATTAAATATGTGAGAGCCATTATTATCCATTCTTCTCACATTCAATTTTATTTTGATACCACTACATAAATGATCAAACTTTTATTGTGTATTAACGGACATAATTAGGTTTTTTTGATTGACCACTTCATTGATAAACCCACAGTAACTGGCATGGAAACCCTATTTTGAAACATTTGGTGAGTTTTGGCACTTTGGAGTTTACTGAAAGAGTCAAACAAAAGTTTGCGGAGGGTCCGCACATTCTGACACCAGCTCAAGAGTTTGCGCCAAGGCCCGCACATTCTCACATCACGTTCATTTACATCCCACGTGTGCGTGAAAACCAGAGTACCTAACCTTTTTGTGCCTAGGCAGCGTTTATACATGAGGCCCCTGATGTCTGGGGCAACAGAGGACCATATGTGACTACATGTCACATGGTGTGAAGAGAGATGGGATACGTGTCCATTTTCCAGGCTTGTATGGGGCTGTTTGGGTCTACCACTCCACCAGTTTGCTTAAGTTTGCACATGTATTGCCACATTACCACAGCAACCAATACAGATTTGCTTTACTCATGCAAGATAATTCAATTTAGTGTGTACAGCCGCTCCTGAACATCAACTTTGACAAAGAAATTAACTTAGATTGGAGCAAGGTTTTTTCATTTTTTTCGAGTACATTTTTTAAAATATCATAAATCTTGATTTGGGATTTTCTCACCAATTTACAGTCCAGATGCCTTATAACCAAGCAGAAAGATGGAAAATTTGATTTTTCAACGATAGACGCCTTTTGGCTTGCATTTTCCTGGTTATTTTATAAATCAAGATCTCTTTCTGAAATGTCAGGTGGCGTTTCAGGGTGTTTTAATAGCACCATGGTCCCAGACACACTATTGATTTCTAGACCATTTCTCATCAAATAATAAAATATGCCTGGCATGTCATACATTACATTTCACATGTCCTTATAGTGACCTTTGCTTGCTAACACGATGGCTGAGAGTAGCAGTACCTGAATGTCACATTGATTAGGATTGGATGCTGTTACTTAGCATGTTTTGCCCAGTGCTCCTTACTGCTAAAATAAAGCGACGTCAGTGACATGGACAGCCATCCATCATGATTAGTGTTCCTGCAGTTCTGTCGCGGATGGAAGTATGTTAAGCTAAAATATGTGCCAGACAAATTCATAACCTGTTATGGCGGCTAAGTGAGATATATATCACAGGTGTCTTTTCCACCAACCTTGATCTAGCCAATAGTACATAAAATGTGCCCTCCATGACTGAATATGTTTCCCTAATATGGTATTTTATTAGTGTTTATTGCCATTGATTTGTGCTTTTTTTTGTGGTGTTATTGTTTAAGTTACAGTTTCACTTTACTGTGAAGTTGATCACATTAGGCTGCCCTGGGTGCATATGTTAATACAAATGCAGTGTATGTTTAACTCATGCATTGATTCTTGCATTGATTCGTGTTTTATTGGTGCTGCTGCACACTGCAGTACATACAGTCAAGATGTGGATTTAATCTAGAATACTGAAAACTCTAAAGAAAAATATTAATAGTTTTTCCTAATAGTGGTAATCGTTCACCAATTTGTCTTAATGATATCGCTTGACATTATCTTAACCGGGTGACTGTAACGTTCCATGTCTGTGGTAGTTTCAAAATCGAATTATGGCTTAACTGCAGCTAACCTCAACACAACAGGAGCATATCCAATCACATTTGAGTGAAAAATGAGATGGGCCATATTTTCAATTACATTTCTGCATAAAGGGATTGTTAATCCTGTCTACTGTGCTGCCAGAGGCCGTTAATGAATTTGCTTATCCTCCAAGATACTGATGTGACTTGCCTCCACATGGGGGGGAAAGAAAATAGAAAGCAGTCTTTTTCTTTGTCCTCCTCACACAATACTGTGTCTGCCTGTAATGGATGCAAATCTATTCACAGCAAGGTTAAACAGTTTGTTTTGCTGAAGGTGCCGCTCTGTTTATGTACAAAGTTGTATCAGATGATCTCATATGCTAAAGCCCCATGCCATGATTTGCAGAATGCTGTAGCCTCCTCTGCCGGCTTTGTCTGCTTAGTGATTTATTGGATTGAAGATATTTTCTCATTCAGAAATGTATTTTCACAGCTTTTACAACAAAGAGCTGGGACAGGTGAATAAAGACGTTTTCTCCGGTCGTACATACTCATAAAATAAACTGATATTTGTTGTTAGGAGTTTAGCAACTTCCCCAAAACATGTCTCCCACAGGTTGCAAATATTTTGGTTTAGTCCTGTGCAGGTGAGAAGCTCCTAAAACTAACAGCTGAACGATGACAAAACCATGTTGTATTCACAAACTTTTAAATGCGACTAATGATTATTTTCATTCTTGATTAATCAACATTCCTCAGTTGTTGATTAATGGACTTAATTGCCGATCTATAAAATATCCAAAACATATTGAAAAATGCCTTTCACAAGTTCTGAGAGCCCAAGGTGACATTTTCAAATCCCTTGTTTTGTCTGTACAACAGTACAAAACCCAAAGATAGTACAATGAAATAAAACACAGAAAAACCGAACTGTAGAATATTTGCCGGTTTTGCTTAATTAAACAACTATTAATTGCAACTGCAGATTAATTCTCTGACCACTTAATTGATTATTTTCAGCTTTTTAAAGTTTTTTTTCAATCTATAAAATTCCTCATAATGTCACTACTGGCAGACTGTCCAGTTAGCACATTTTCACTCAGACTACAGAAATACTAAATACTTTTTGTATGGGGGGGAAATATATTTGAAATGGACCGTAAATAAATACTATAAATACAAAATGCCTTATTCCACCTTTAGTTAAATTTTTGTCTTCAATTTGAGTCAGAGACAGCTGATGCACCAGCTGTTAGGATGCACCAGGTCTGGTTCACATTAGGAAGCAGGTCTGGTCCATCTGAGGTCTGAACCAGTCAGCAGTTAGTTTGATGATGGATGATGTATTAATGCTCTCTGTCCCTTTTTATTGTCACTGTGCATTATACAAATTAGGGCAAACAAATGCCCCCCCACCCTAGCCTACCCACCTCCTACACACACATTCACACGTTGTCCCCACGCCATGTTGCTCTACCCGTGCTAATACTGCTAATAGGTTTAATGTGTGTGTGTGTGTGTGTATTACCTTGTTGTTACCTTGATGGTAAGCTAAGTTCAATTAAATGGACTCAGATGGATCTACAGATGCATTACATCATCACATCTGGCTTACATCACCAGACCTTCACATTTCTCCTAAATGACCAACAGGATTTTCATCACCAATCCCGTCTGCCTTACTTTCCCCTTTGTTCTTCTCTTTTCTACATGAGAATGAGTAATTTCAAGGTCTGTGAAATTAACGGCAACGTGACTCGTATGTATGCTAAAGGTATACTGTGGGCGTTCTTTCACAGTCTGGTGTGCGTTCTGTGTAGGCGTGTGTGTGGGCTGACTGTCTGAGACATTCGTGGCACATGCACGCGTCATGCATGTGCATATAGATAAAGACACACACACACACACACAGAGGTGACACGGTCACCGTCATTAGACCTTCACAGGCATCTGCTCATGCCTGCGACGTGATGTGATCCTTCACCTTCTACATGACAGTTGGCCATTTAGCACTAAATTTATGCCGCCCATGCCCTTTATCAATGCATTCTTGGGGCGGGGGGTTGGGGGGTGGGGGGGGCATATAGAGGGCGTCACTCACTGTCCTAGCTTTGATTTGTGTTACTGCTTTTACTCAACCAGACATTGTAATGACACATTGGGCTTTTGAAAAGCTCTGATAGATGGTCATACAATGCAGATGCCATGTGTTTACATTAGATAATATCTGAATACGTTCAGGTATGAAGTACTATTTTAGATTAATGCAATCAGCAGTGCAGTCAGATAAATCTTTGATTGCAGTTTGAAAGAAACCGTAATCATTGTCTTTATTTTTGCAAGTAAAATACAGGCCAACTGATGCCAGATTTTTGAGGCCAACACACATCAACCCATATTTATTTTTACATAAACATAAATAAAAGTGTAGGGGTGGGGCAAACCATTACAAAAGGAACTCTGCTGAGTCCAGTGTGTGTGTGTGTGTGTGTGTGTGTGTGTATGTGTGTCTTTCTATAAAGTTTGGTCATGTTACATGAATCTGTTGAAGTTATGTGCCTTACTGCCACATCCCCTTTTTAGTCAATTGGCATGAAAACAAACACGCACCTTAACACTAGCATTGGTGGGGGGGATGCATCAAAATGCAGGCGTGGATGATTCTGAGGATATTCACAAATATCAAAATAGATTTTCTAAATGTTGATTGTTAATAGAATGTAATGTTGACGGAACTCAAAAGGCAAAAATTGGAAGTAAGGAAGTGTCGCACCCCGGACGTCTGTGGCGTGCACATAGCAGAGACCAGTGTACCCCATGTATTTGGTGCACAACTGCTGCTAAATGAAATGAGCGCCCCTACTAAAATTACGCACTATCCTTAATATCAATGCGCAAGTAATGATTTTCCTGAGAACCTTGAGCGCTTGACTAGCTTCCTCTCCCTTATTCTTTAAATGATATGTACAGGTGCTGTTATATATGTTAGTTCTTAATTATCCAGAAATCAATTTTCAGCCTCCTAGGGTGAAAACTGTGGTCGCCAAAGGGTAGGGAAAGTTTTTGTGGGCCAACCGACAGACATAGCGAGCTATGGAGCTGCTGGTCACAGCTAAAATACACATCCCTGATTGCTAATTTTTAAAAATACCTGCTGCATGTGTTTCTGCGGTGATGTTTGAGGTGGCTGTTATGTTTTGTTGTGTGTTTAGTTGCAGCACACCATTCTCTTAAAGTACAAGGGGTCCGGGCATGCGTGACAAATTTAGTTTATTTTGCCATCGGTGTTACAATTGACCTATCTCGCAATGTTAGTAAACTTGGGTATCCGCTCCCTGATTTGAATCCGTTCCAAAGTTTTAATGGATTCTTCCTTGGCCCATCTAAAACCCTACAACCACGTGTGATGAAAACCAGGCCAGCAGTTTTTCTGTAATCCTGCTGACAGTCAACCCTATATTATATACAATCTTAAACTTAAAGCTAGAGTGCAGGACTTTTACATATAAGTGAATGTCTACAGTCAAGCCGCTGCAAAAGGAGTTCACACATTGCTGATTAACACCATGTAAATCCCTCTGTATTTTGCAGTGCTGCATAAAACCTATAATAAATAGGCAATCCTCACTTCAACAGTGGAGCAGAGTATTAAACCTCTCTGTGCTTCTGTTTCTGCGGGCATCAAAAGGAGCACGACCGGCTCTCGTCTGCTTGTCGCTTGCATTGCACCAGAGTACATTTGCATAAAGTTGGGCTTTTCATGACTTTGGGTGCCCTTCAAATCTCAGTAGCTGGGTGAATAGCAGTGAATAGCAGCCTATCATCATCCAGCTTTTGAGTCCATATGTGTGAACAGCCCTTAAGTTGTGGGAGAAGTTCAACAGAGGTTTAGGGTCAGTCCGTGGTTGTTGCTCTACGTTATTCTGTGTAAGTATATTTGCTGATCCAGAGGTTAATTGGGTTGAAACACACCTTATGGAATGATGACAAGCAGTTATCCTTGTGGAAGAGTTTGTTTTGATTTGTTCATCTTTGGGAATTAAAATCTGATCATTATTCAGGGAAAGGACTGTTTGATAAGATTCTAAAGTAAATGAAAACAAACACATGGTGGAGACTTATTATTTTGTTATCATAACTGCATGACGTCTGCTGAGGCATTCAAAGCAGGACATTTTAGGGAAAGTCTTTGTAGAATATCTGACAAGATACTTTTTAAATTTCCCTTGTGGCTGGAAAGACTTTCAAACATTCAGAAATAGGCTGTGAATAATATTATAGGCTGCCTACCTAGACAAGATCACCTCTTTAGTTTGATGCCCTCTAAATTCCTCTCTTCACATCAGTTCACTTTAAAGGGTCAGTTTGCCCAAATCACATTAAAATCACATGTTCCCACTTAACCCTTGTGGTATCTGAACACGCAGGAAGTCAGTGGTGGAGTAAGTATTCAGATCCTTTTAATCAAGTCAAAGTATTAACACTACACTGTAAAAATACTCAAATAAAAGCAAAAGTCGTTCACTGAAAATGTTAAGTAAGCAAAAGTTAGTAAGTATTGTCAGGAAAATGTACTTATGTAGGTAAAAGTACACAATGCAGAGAAATTTACTTATGTATACTTAAGTTATTTTCTACCACTGCAGTTTTTAAAACTATCTCCATAGATACTAAAATATTCCCAGTTCTCTCTCAAGGCACTACAGCAGAATCTCATTCATAAAATGTATCAATTTCCAACTATGTTTATTGTAAAGATGATCCTCAGTAGAAGACATTTCGACATATGCTGTCCTCTAATGTTGTTGTTGTTGTTATTATTAGTAGCTTTCTTTTTGCATAAATTAGTTCCTTAAATATCAGTTTTATAATACTATGATAATGTGTTCTAATTAACCAAAGCACATAAAGGCCGCACTGTCATATGGTAATGAGCTTCATCTCGTCTCTTATGCCACATAAAATAGTTAAAATAGTGTAATTAAAACCACATGCATTTTTCATGCAGTTTTGTTTATGAACCAACCTCAGTTTATGACTTTTAATGTTTTCAATTGTGTATCCTAAGTTTTAACCAGCATATGTCAAAAGTCATGCATAGCTTTCAAAGACGGACTTTAAAGGTTGAAAGAGTTGATGTCACGTAAACCTGTCTTTCCTTTTCTCTTCCTCCGCTCTGTCTGTTTGGAGCCCTCTTCACCTCTCATCTGAGGGGGAGAAAGTGTGAATGGTAATAGAGAATGACTATCATTGCAGGCTAACGCTGCCATTACCCAACCTTTGATAGATGAAGCCATTGGAGGGTGTTATCAGAGCCAGCTGTGAGGGTGAAGGTATGCATTATACATGGGCAGTCACCCTGACACCTTGTGGAGACACACACAGAATTACAGATATGTGTTGCACAGACACTGTGAGGCCAGTTTATGCAGATTTCTGAATTTTCACACACTTAAATCCCCCAGACAATGAATCACAAGCAGTTAAAACACAAAGATTCTGTCAGATTGTTTGACTAAATGCTAGAGCTGATAGAACATACATAATTGAATGTGGTGTCATTGTTGGCATCAGGCACATTTTTTCAGCGTTTGGTTCAGGACCCCTTGGGGCCCTTGATATATAGGCAGGGTTGTGGGGTATTGTTTCATGTGTTGTACTCTGTGTTAAGAGCAAAGAAGGGGGCATGTAGCATGAAAATACTATTGGTCTATGTCATAAGCAAGTGTGGGACATCTCCCATTTCTGCATTCATTAAAATTTTGGCATCTAAAACTGGGTTCTTTGGCCAGAAAGGGCTCAATAGTCCTACACTACCTAGAATGTTAAAACATAATTGATAAGAGTAATAATATATTAGTACAGCCAGGGGTGGACTGGCACCGTAATTCAGGCCAGGAATTTGACTCCAACCCAGGCCACCCTGTTCATGCAAACCACCAGTCTAATTTTGTAGACTTGAAGTTTTCCACATTACAAAATACAAACATTTGAGACTGAGGAAGCCTACATGAACATTAGGTTTTCAAAGTATGCTTTCAAAGTATAACTCCTTAGAAATGTACCAATCATAGCACAAACAAATGTACAATACTAGACACAAAAACAATTAGCCTACACTTTTAAAAAAGAGAATGAGACATAAAGAGTTTGCTCAAATGTTCAAATGATTATCTTTATATTCAAGCATTAATCATATCAAAAGTATCAAACTCAAAACACGTCCACTGAACTTGAACAAAAGCTACAACGATGAAAGTAAATATAATACAAGAGTCCAAAAAGCACTCCTATGTTAAAACAAACAAACAAACAATTGATTACAGTGTTCACTGGTGTCTATATCGCAAACAGCACAAAAATAAACACATCTACTTTTCAGTATATATATATATACAGTATTTTTTATTTTTTTTTAAATACATAAAATAAAGTCATAAAATAATATAAAGAAAAAACAGTTGTCCCAGCAGAGATTCAGAAGTCGTGCCATGTTACTAGAGCACCTGGTGTTTACCCGTGGAGGGCTTTTCTGTCTGTCTGTTCACATGAGGAGCGCAGTGTGACCCCGTGGATCCAAGCGAGTATGCAGAAGTGTCACGCCCCATCTGAAAAGGTCTTGAGACGAGCCTGAAGCATGGATTCTCCTGCTTGCCATATTATTAAAAAAAAAGCTTGCTATATTATCGCTGCTGCTGATCAAGTTGACAATTAATGGCAGGCCAAAACGCCCCTCAGGCCACGGGGAACTCTCCTGGTGCTCCCGATGGCCAGTCCGCTTTCTTTATTTAACAGCAGACCATAAGAAAGGTCTGGTTGGTCACATAATACCAATACACCACTGCACATATTTTATAAACTTATCTCCGTTGAATAGTCCATAGATACTAAAATATTCCAAGTTGTCTCTTGAGGCACTACAGCAGAATTTTGTTTATAAAATTGATCAATTTCCAACATCTGCTGTTGCCTTTAAATATGCTTAGTGCCAAGGTAATCCTCAGTAGAAGACATTTAGACACATGCTTCCCTCTAATGGTGTTGTTAGTAGCTTTCTTTTTGCATAAATTAATTCCTTAAATATCAGATTTATAATACTGTGATAATGTGTTCTAATTAACCAAGGTACATAAAAGCTGGACTGTCATATGGAAATGAGCTCCATCTTTTGTCTCTAATGCCACATAAAATAGAGCTGCAGTGGAATAAAACATTGAAGGATGGAATCATTTTGAATGGTCCAATAAGGTATGTTTTCTGTGGCGATCTGCAAATAAAAAGGTGAGGATTAAAGGCACCTGCCAGCAGTAGAGTTATGCAGGAAATTTATTTTGTTACATAAGCATAATGATGAGATATTTTATAGTAAATCCTAGATAAGGATATTTTACATTTGGTTATTAAAAGGCCTACACACCCTTGGTACATCCACACACTTGTTTTTACTTAATGTGCCGGATTAGACTCCTGAGGACTGTGAGGGAGTGTACAGACTGTGCTAGAATGGCATCTCCCTGACTACAAGTCACACTTAAGTGTTCAGACATTGGCTGCACCTCAGAAGTTACATCTTTGTCGGTCTTACTGCTTCATGGAGTTTGCTGTCTTGACATAATTCCACCATATCTCTGCTCAGCTACGACCTGAGCAGAGGACTAATCAGTCTCGATAACTGAACCAACACAGGTGTTGTTGGTGTCACAACTCCTTGTATAATAGAGTCTCAGTAGTTAAACATGGAGAGCAGCAAATTGGACACTTAAGGATCATCATCATTTTGTGTCATGATGCCATGTACACTGCTTTTTTTGTTCCATTGTGGGAATTTTTGAGGGCACCATATGGACATAAAATGGTGGAATGGAAGGTAAATTTAATGCAGATTTTGGCATAACCTTTTTCACAAAAGACATTGTGACCTGTTAAATAGTAGAACAAGCATAGATGTAAATAATAAAATTAATGATGGCTGAATTCCATTTACCTGCTTCAGCTTTAGGGTCTTTGAACTGTGCATGCCACTATCACACTGTCTGTGTTGCATACTGGGACACTTGAAAGGAACAGAGCTATGTGTTCTTTTCCTACTTTTGAAAATGTCTGCTTTGAAAAAGGCCAAGATATGTACTGAGCAGGAATGGTAAATAGTCTGTACTTGTATAGCGCCTTTCTAGTCTTTCGACCACTCAAAGCGCTTTTACACTACATCACTTTCACCCATCCACACACTGAGCCTAAGTGCTCAGAACAGAAACTAACATCCATAAACATTCATGGAACAGATATTGGGGGAATTTGGGGTTCAGTATCATGCCCAAGGACACTTCAGTATGCAGGCTGGAAGAGGGGGATTGAACCGCTGATCTTCTGATTAATGGGCAACCCCCTCTACCTCCTGATCCACATCCACCCCCACTGACATGAAAGGACATGTTAAAAGTTTAAAAATATACCTGTTAATTTTCTCTAGTGAACAGTGTAATGGTGAAACATTTTATAAATTGTTGTACCTCAAGCATATCTTTGCTATTTTTTTTACAGCAATTTCTCGTTGCATATCGCTAACATACAGTATACAACAATAAGCTAAAATTGTCCGATAATGGCCACGCTGATGTGTTAAGTGTAATTTATACTTCTGCATCGAATTGGCGGCGTAGCCTACACGTAGCTCCGTACCCTGCGCAGTAGCCTACGCCGTAGCCTGACGTGGACCTCATCAAAAATGTTACTACGGGTCGGGGCGACGCGGATCGTAAGAACTGTGATTGGTCGGCTAGGTAGCCCCGCAATGCCTCTGAACCGACAGAAGTGCCCCGTGCTTTGAAGTAAATTTTACTAGCGGCCAAACCAGCGGCTATAACACAGTGGATTGACATATTTGAGCATCACAACCCAAGAACTCAGAATGTGATCCATTTAGTTGATAACGTTTGAAAAGTCTGCACAGCTGCACACATATCATTTTATTGAGCTGAACCGGATGTTAGCCTACTCGTCCGGCAAAAGTTAACGCAGTGGATGCTGTAGCGCTACTGCCACTGCTACTGTTTGGCAGTGTAATTGCTGAATGACGCACACACCAGCGCACAAGTATGAATGCACGGCTATGTGCATAGCTACACAAGTAGACCCAACGCAGAAGTATAAATCACGCTTTAGGCTGGCTCATAGTAACAATGATGCATCACTGCAACATCACACCTAACCCTCATGTTGCTGAACAGGTACATTTCTACACGGCACCTGCCTATTTTGTCAAATGGATACTTCTAGGTTATATGAAGTATGTACAGTGAATTTTGTCTTTTCCACTGCTCTGCTAGTTCCTACATATAGGACCAACAAAATAAGGCCACTTTGGAATATGAATGTGCCACCAGGACAAAAAAGAAAGAAGTTGAGTTATAGAATATTTATACCTTGAAGAATTCAAGCATGAAAGCAGTAATAATTGTCTGGTTGTACCTGATAAAGAGACCAGACGCTCAGGTAAATTAGATGCTGGTTTGCTTTGAAGGGCCACTCCTGGAGTTATTTGCACCTTTACCAACACTCGACCTCCGCTCCACTTTACATTACATGTTCATGCACATAAAAGCATACAGATGCATACGTTCACAGGTTGAAAAAGCGGATGAAGTGTTGTATTTGATAAACTTGTTTAATTAGATGTTTTTGAGACTTGGAAAAACAGGTTTCGTGGAGGCATAATTTTTTAGAAGACACTCGCATTATCAGTTGAAATGTCAGAATTTCCTGGATGTAAAAAATTGTACACACTCGGTTTTCCATCTCCAGGTTTTGAGTACCCCCCGCTGAGAGCTCTCAACCTCCAATCCTGCTTCTAAAGGCTGGAGTGGTGAACTGGGAAGAGTTATATTCAAATCAAAGCTGCCTGCGCATAATATGGAAATGAGGTCTAGTCATTGACAGGAATTCATAACCAGGCTGACGTATCACACACCCGGTGATATCCAGCGAATATGTGAACACGTGGGCAACGGCAAATTGGAATAGTTAATGAAATGTAACAATATGCCTCCATAAGTACATGTGTTGACAAAAATGTGTGGGAAACAATGGTGGTATTTGTTGTTCTTTTTAAACATTCAGGCATTGTGAACACTGAACATCATGATGTTGATGATATAATGAAGAAATCTGATCACTCTCCTGTGGTGTTCATCCAGTGTGAACACCCAAGTGAAAAAGAAATATACTTAAGTAGCACTTTTTTTGGATACACTTATTACATTTTAATTGTACTATACTAAGTGTATATTAAATGTGTTATTTTGGAACAACTTAAAGTATGTTAAGTGTCATTTTAGAAATACTTAAAGTCGACTTTAAGATAATTGCAATATATTTTAATATACTTAGTTGTGTTAAAATGGACCTATTTTAAGTACCTTTACTGTAATTTAAATATACTTCTTTAAATTTAACTTAAAATACCCTTTTGTGCTATACTTAATTGTGTTCCCTGAACATTTTTATTAGCATTTCAGCATATTAGTAATTTATTAATAGTATACTCCAAGAGCCACTATTAATATCTAGGGAAGCTGATTTATGAAACCATTCAGTATGAGAATAATTAATTATTAATGCATTAAAAATATCTTGCAAAATGCCCTTTTAGCATAATAATAAAAATCTGAAAAAACACACACAGAGACAACTAAAAACTTTTGTTTACATTACAAAATAAATTCCTGTACATTAAAAGGTACAGCAGCATGTATCACATCTTGACCAAAATACCTTCAAATAAAAATAAAATCAGTAAAATGATGACATATGATCAGTATTACTGAAAAGTACACTATACACATCCCATCATTAATGTTACCCATGGGGGTCCCTCATACGGTTCGGACTCTGGGCACGGCTCAGATGACCTCACGGCAAGCCGTCCCACTTCTGACACCATATGCGGGCAAAGGCGAGAGCAGGCACCCTACCCAGATTCAAACACAGGTCTACAGGGTACCAAACATGCAACTTTGACAGCAACGTATGGCAGTCCAAGCGCTTACTCAACTGTAGTGAAGGTACTCCGTCACAAGCTTACAGTACAAATGGTGAAACCTAATTGAAACTGAAATGTCACAATCCTTATCCTTGGAGTGGAGGGTCGGTTATCTTTGAGTAGGACGCGTTGCATTTTCTGCTGACTAGACCCAATGGGATTTGGAAACTACTTTATCACACAGCATCTGTGGAAGGGAAAAGGAAATATTTTGCCTATATCAAAGTAATATTACCTCTAATTAACTAATAACAACTGTCAGATTTTTTATTTTGTTTAAAGTTGCTGAAACACAATATGATATCATGTCTAACTGTTCTGATAATGCTAACCGTTTAGGTTCAGGTGAAATGGTTTTCCACAAGGGACCCCTCCCAGTTAATGCTCAGTTCTTACATTACAACATGATCAAAAACATTACATAAACACTATGGTACATTCAGCCAAGGAGCTGTATATGATAAAATGTTATTAAACAGGTACAACAAATAAAACAAACATACAAATTTGCTTAACAACTGTGCTGTCTACATCATTTCACATTAACACAGCAGTCAATTTGTCAAGTACAAAAGTAGCCAGTTACTTAATATATAACAATATTTTAAATAAAATAATTTTTTCATAGAATATTTGTTTATTTAGTCTGACCCCGTTGACATGTAGTGAGAGTAAAAACAGTGATGGTGTGCAGGAGCCAGACATACCTATGAGCACATTGATCTTGTGAGGGTTTAGCATTAAGTTGGTTAAAGTTGGCAAAGGGTAGGTTCAAGTTTTAAAAGTTGAATACAGGATCTATGACCATACAAATGGGCATTAAGTTGAGCAGTATTTTACATAACGTGTAGTCAGGCATTGCAGTACACAAAAACATTATTTCAAGTGCGTCTTAAAACAATTCTCACATACCCGTGTACACTTTGACATTGCTGTTATAACTGAGTTATTGGTCACTGTAATGATTAATGTTACCCCCTCCATGGCTGCAGTGAAGAGAAATCTCTAAAAACAGTCTAACACAGATGCTTAGCTGGTGATTCATAGTAGCTTCAGCTAAACTTTAGAATGAATTTATACAAACAGACATTATGGGCAGGAATAATAATGATTACAGTGACCAATAACTCCCTGTAAACATGGACATGTGAGTATTAAGGTAGACTATAAAAATGTGAACATTTAGCACACAGACAGCAACATATTAGTTATATTTATTACTCTGATAAAGACCTCACTGGTCATTTTAACAGTGCAAAAGCAGAATTGAGGGCTCATACACACACATGCGCAGGCCTGCCTTGTTATAATGTCATGCATCAAATTCCAGCAACAGGGTTACTGAGACTGTAACGTTATAATACCGAAATTTTAGCAACATTAAAAACTTCCTTACAGCAAAAAGCAATACATTACTGTAATGTTAATTGCGTTTCTTTTGTAACGCGTTAGTCCCAACACTGTTTAAGGCAGACGAAAGTTGCTGTCTCGATTATGAAGCTGTTAAAATGCTAACTAACGTTAGGTAACAAATATATTAATCCACGTGCTAGCATTAGCTAATGCACACCAGAGCTATCCACCAAGGAAAATATTTTCAAACCCAGAGTGAGCTGAACTTTAGTTAACTTACACAATTGTGTTGTCTTGCTAACTACAATAAACTTACCAAGAAAGACGATTTTTGCTGGCAGTCTCTGCGTCTGTCCTCTCCTGCTTGTTCTTGCCAGGCACGCCTCTTTAGCTCTTTTCACATTTAACTTCTGCAGGGAGTTGACCGGATATTCTTCTCTTCTGTGTTCTTTTCATATTATGTCTGTGGTGTCCAACTTCCAAGTCCGAGTCGGTAAAGTAAAACAAAGGAAACCTGAGAAACAAAATTATTTCTGGCCAAAAATAGCTGCCCTCTCAACGACCGTACACACGTTAACTTTCGTGAAGCGGACTTTCACGCTGTGTGATTGGGTTGTTGATTTGAAAACCTTGATTCTGATTGGTCAAATTGAATGCACTGCGCTAGTGGGCTGGGCGGTAGGGCACACTTCGTCCCTGTGTACATCTGCAAGTGTTTACCGTTTACACACAGAAACAAGTATAATTACATTATGATTTAAAGTATGCTTATTTCTATATGTTGTTTGTTAAGTTAACAACATGTGCTACTTCCTTCTTGGCCAGGTTACCCTTATGAAAGAGGTCTCTGATCTCAATTAGCAATTTACCTGATTAAAAAAAATTAAAAGAAAGAAAAGAAATGGAAAAAAAAAATGCTTTTGAAAAATACATTTTAATGTTAAAAAAATATGTTTTAAAAATCATACTTCTGGAAATCAGGCTGAAATGTGGCAATTACATAAATAATTACAATATTTTGCAGTAGCCTACACAATGAAGCATATTTGGCATAAATATATTTTTAACCCACTAAAAGTTTAATTGTTTAACAATGTACTTCCACAAAGTACACCTAAATAGTATTTAATAAGAGTTAAATAAATATATTTTTAATAAATAGACTAAAATGTTGTGAAAAATATACTTTTATTTAAGCATATTTATTAAAAGTTTAATTAAGTATATATTTATTACCAATTTATTCAAAGTATACTTTTGAGAAGTATGGTAAAGCTCAGGAGAATATATCTTTAATATACTTGTAGTAAGCATGTTAGGAGTATGAATGTACTATAAGCATACTATGTGAATTTCTAGTATATTTTCAGTGCCTTTAAGAGCACTTCTTTTTGACCTGGGCAATATTTGATGTCGTAGTGTTTTTGTAGTACACTAATGAAACATTTTGGTGGACGTGCAACACCTGGACATTTATAGTGTTGCAATCCGTTGATCACTCAAATAGTGACAGTAGTAATTGTGTGAAGAATTTAAAAGAAAGCTTGAGAAAGAAGTTCAAAGCCATCTTAGTTTCTCATCTACCCACAGTAGAGGTGAAGTTGGTCTGTCCCTTGGGTTGTCAGTTTGAGAAAGTAACAGAAATTGTTGAACACAGCCCACCCTTTTCTGACTGAGGAAAAGCTCTCCTGTAGTGAGATCTGAACTCATGGATCATGAGAGTGTGCTAACAATTCTTGCCTTCCTGGATGCTTGCTTGCCCATTTCTCATTTTGACATGCTGTGTTTTTCTGTTGTTTCAGAACCTAATTATTTTATTGTTTTATTTAGTTGTGGCTTTTGGATGGCTGTTTGGACATTTTCCATACAGCTAGTTCACTTGTTCAAAAGCTTTTTGGGAGTTATGTGTTTCTTCAGAAGACATGCCCAGCCTATCTTTCTTTTTTTCCCTTCCTTATCCACTGCGAACCTTGTCGCTACTAACTCCACTGTTTTACCCTTGGGTGGGCGTAGACTACTTCAGCTACACAAGCTGTTGCCAACTGCTCCTTTTTATTGTGCCGCTACACGCCCCAACCAAGTATTAGGAGTTGCTAGTTCTGAAACCAGCTTCCCACCCAAAAACATACAGTACATTTCCATTGGATCACTATATAACCTGAGCCGTGTCCCAATTCCATACGACTTACAAATTCTAGGTGGGTTTTAAGTGTTTACACTGAAAAGACACTAAGTTAAGTATAATCAAAAAAATACAGTATGAGTTGTAAAAACACTTGATTTTTGATGTGCTTTTAATTGTCACTAGTGTCCCACAATGCTCAAATTATTAATTACGGCAATCTCATTGAGATCAAGATCTCTTTTGCAAGAGTGACCTGAGAACAACTTACATAATATACACATTACAAGAAAATGTATTCACTCAAAACAACCAACACACACACGGTCGAACAAATTAAAACAATAACAAGTATTATTGGAAATATAAGCTAGTGAAGCTTATAAAGGCTCGAATATACTCAGGAGCGGACATGCACACGGACAGCTGCGGACGCAGACTATTTCTAAATACTACTTTCTGGAGTCAGCTTTGTGGATTCGTTCCACACATGCGCAATAGATCGGTTGGTGCCCTGATAGTGTAGTCGGTCTGCATGGTTATAAAAAACAGGAGGCACGCATACCCCTTTTGATGACGGACCCTAGAGGACCCTCTGGCACTCACGGACGCGGAAAGTATAATCCTTGCTTAAGTGTCTCAGATGATTGAGTGTCTCTAACCTCAAGCTGTGTTGCAGATCATTCCAGTTGTGGTGTGTACGACCGGAAACCTGTTCAGAGTTGATATAAGAAACTTTTACAGCTAACCTATCCTGTGATCGGGTGTCCTGGTTATTAGATCTAGCCTGAAGTAAGCAAATACAGTATACTATAAAGTTTAATATATACCATAAAGAGTAGATACAGTAGGACATTTTGACATAACACTATTCCTATTGGTGGTACTCTTCTGTAAGCCCGGCTTCATGAAGGTTCCCTTTTGTGAACCTGAACAGCATGGTACATAACAATCAGGTTTTAGTAGGACTCAAAGGGTAAATTTCTTACCGTTATTGCCCATTGTGAAAATGAGTCTCTCACTGAAACCTGGCACATTTAGGTTCATTCAGGGAAACCATTCAACAGTGAAACTGTGTAGCTGACTGAAGAATAAGAATCTTTTGAGGGAAATGTCACCTGAATTGTGAGAGAATCATCTTAAAGCAAAAGAAAGGTTTTATTTGAACATTGAATGTGCTGTCTGAAGGGCTTGCATCGGTCAGCCCTCCAAGGACCCAGAGGCCAGGGTCATGCATCACTAGATAAGAGGGTCATGTGTAGTTGAAGTTAACCCTGGGGTGAAATGGTCCAGATGGACTGCCCCAAAATTTCCTCTTTCCTTTTGTGTATCAATTAGCTGGCATTAACACTTCAGTGGCCACCCTAAATACAAGTCTGGTGGAGCTTTAGAGAGCTTCTGTTCCCACTGATTGAATCCAAACATCTACTCAACAAAGTTAATGTGCATCTCTCATACGGCAGTTGGGCTTCACCTAAAGTCATTATTAGTTTTATTCTATAAAATGTCAGAAAATGGTGAAAAACGCTGTTCACATTTCCTATAGCCCAAGGTGATGTCTTCAAATTGCTTGTTTTGTCCGACCCACTGTCCAAACCCCAGAGATATTCAATTTTCAATGATCCTCACATCTGAGAAGCTGGAACCGAAGCTGAAGCTACTGCTACTGAAAAATGACTTAAATGATTAGATGATCATCAAAATTGTTGCCAGTTTTCTGTCGATTGAATTACAATGAATCAACTAATCTTTTCAGCACTACTTTATAGACATATGTAGTGACATTGTAACAGATTACAGCTGGGTCTTTATTTATAGATTCAACCTGAAATCCACCTTAGATGTTGGGAGCGTTCGTAGACATGCACATGTCAGCAATCACTGGTTCTTGTACCAATAAGTCAGTCAGTCAACTTGAGAATGAAAAATAAAAGCATCTCTGTGATATTATGGGTTGGTGACTATCGAACATCTGAATTGTTAAGCAGGATACCATTATCTACAAACTATCAGATCTTCAATACATCTACATCTGTATTGACCTCAAAAAATTTATTTACAGCGATAATATACAGCTCTGCATGTTATTGACCAGGCAAAAATGGTTGTCAAGAGGATCCAGCCACCATGGAAGGTCACCAGGTGGAGGAAAATGACCCTGAATGGCTGCAGCCTGTAATCATCTGTATTAATTTTGTGTGAGCTGTTACCAGAGAAAACACATCTGTCCAAAGTGACTTATTGATTTCATAAGACTGCCAGTAAAGCCAGTGTTGAAGCTCAGTGGCAACAAGCTGCAGGTCTCGTGACCGAGATGAGCTGTCGCCTAGAAGAAAAGGACCTGAGCAGAAGTGTGAAACCTTTCAACGATTCTCAGTCCCCTAATGCTCCAAGGAAATCCAATTTCACATGGCCGTAATTGAAATTTATTTTGTCACCACAATGGCGAGTCGACATCATTTATTGAGCTCTGTCTTTCCTGTGCCGGGGGATATGTCTCACACTTCTACGGTGTTGAAGATGTAACTTGTGTTAATAAATGAATAATCCTAAAAAAGGCCTTTTATCATCTTTCCATACAATTGCAGATTAATTATTCAGATTGTAACCAGTATTTTAGACTACAGTATGTCTGCAGCCATGATGGATAGATGAACTTTGCTGTGTTGTAAGATGTTAAACTTGCAATGCAAAGATCTTTATTCATTAAACACTTAAATTGTTCGGTTGTCTGAATTATAGATTGTTATATAAACCATTGTCATACAAAACCCCTCTCTGATACAACCATCACAGTCCATCATGATAAATCAACATTAACATTCTATAGCTGCGTTACTCTCTGCGCATACCAGAGTGTGATGTAGAGGCAGCCAAAGGATCGCCCTTCATACCTCTCAACCATACTAGGAACACACAGCATGAAGAGGTCCATTACCTCTACACCGTCCCTTCCCCTCCTCCACTCTCGCTTCACACAGCTCAGAAACACACCAGCAGAAATAACACGGAAAACCGGACGAGAGTTCAGCCTCGCTGAAACCAAACCCAGACTCACAGTGCTGTGTTTGAATAATGCTACAGATTAAAAAGTGAATGAATCATATTCAGAGCACATGGTGGTTAAGCAAAAGTGATCAATCAAATAAGAGGGAAACGCTTTGCAGAGAGGTTGTTACATATTCGAATATGGCTATTTCCAATCAGTAATTGGATGTGTTTGTTAGCAAGTATAGCATGAGGGTAAGGAAAGCAATCTGGTGTGTGTAGGTGTGTGTGTGTGTGTGTTTGTGTTTGTATCATCCAGCTTATTAAAATTGTTCAGACACTGTTAACCTCACAACACTTTTTGCACATTACGATTTAAATGTCTGATATCGTTTTCGTCCCCACCCTTTTAATTACAGGGTTTGACGACAAAATGCTCCTTTTCCTTGGACTAATTGAGAGTAACTGCTCCTGTGCGCATCCAGTGAAACTGAGGCAAGGCATGTGGGCACTTGACAGGTGGGCACATAATGTCTGGCCCCAAAAGGGATAGATAGACGTGAAGTTGTTGCTGTAATTGCTCATGCAGAGAGGCGGCCTTCCCTTTTGTCTACACAGGTCCGTCAGAGAAAGTGGGGGCCTCCCTTTTTTGACTGTGGTGATGACTTGATGGCGAAGTCATTGTGCTTTGTTATTCACTGCGTTATTCTACAATTTGCTCTTCATATTCTGTGTCCTCAATGTCTTTGTGAAAGAAAAAACACAATTATGACTTTGCCCATGCATCAGTGTATACATATGGTTTCATTTTGAATAACAATGGCCTCTTTTTGCATGTGTTTGAGTGTCAGGTTGTTTGTTGGTGTGTGATTTATGTTTGTGTATGTGCCTATGTGTGCAGTGCTTCGGCTGTAACATCTGGCACTAGTGTGATTGGTGTGGTGAGCCCTCAGGCCTTTTCATTGGTGATAGATGACACCTATCACAACCTGTCAGCAGGGACCCAGACTGCAAACTAGCCAACCAACCAGCAGCCTGCCCTCCTTTATCTTCACCCCCAGTTTTTACTGCAGACAGAGATGGAGAGATGGCAGGAGCAAAGAGAGTGACTCATTGCCTTTTATGAATATTAAGATCCATGCAACATTGTGTTCCGTCGCAGCATTAAGACCCAAACAATATATAAAAAATATGCCTTGTTTCTCATGTAGGATGTCAGCAGATTATACGGTTGAATTAATGAATAAACATTTTGTTGGAGCAGGAAATGCAGTAATACAGTGTATGTGCTGTTTAGACAGTGGTTACTGTACTGTACTGTACTGTAGCAGTTTGCATGCTTCCTGGAGCTGTTGCATGTAAATCAACATCACAGTGAATGTGAATGAATAATCCAGATAAAGAACATTCTTCGTTCCCCAGATGAGCTGTTTCATTGGTGTCCAGGAACAGGCTGTGTTGTAGCACAGTCAGAAAACCTGCCAACCAGCTTCTCTCCTGATTCTGTAGGCTGAGACAACAATTAGAACCCATCTGTTGTACTGTTTTCTTGCTTTACTTTCTTCTTCATCTTTCATTTGTTCACTCACACCATTATCAGAGACATTAGTAGTGCAGGCCAGGAATACGACCCCCTTGTGTCATCACCTCCTGCTGATGTCATTTACTGCCCGATATCCTAATGTGGAGTGTGATGATTTTAGGGACTAAAGGTGGATTTATAGTTATGCATTTAAGGGTTACGGCGTAGCCACCATAGCTGACGTATACCCCTTAAAAATTTAACTGGGGGCTAAAGCTACATAGGTGGTATCTCAGAGCCTAACCAAAGTGTTATTGATCAGCTATGCTGTAGGTGCTTGTGTTTTCTTCTACAAGTTTCCAATGCTGATGGAGATTGTTAAAAGTAAAAACAAGCAAGGTGATAGATCACACATCAAGAAAAGCTATCTTCACTGCAAAGCTTTGGCTCACTGGTGATCACAGCTCTCTATCATATTGAATAAAAGAATGTAAACACCATTACTTCACCTATTAATGCCTTTACACTCTCTATATATTATGCCAAAGCATACTTGATATATTTTAATGTTATATATCTTGTTAAATCTACAAACTCACAAGCACTCAAGCAGATACACAGTACACAGTGAAGTACACCCACACCGTTAAGCTCACACGTTAATGGATTAACCAGGGAGCCCTGGATAAGGTTTGACAAAGTGCTGGCTCAAGGCGGCAGTGGCTTTCCTTGTGCCTCATGATAATAATTGATGGATGACTGTGGTGCAGGACACTGACAGCCTGGTTGCCTGGCCTTTACCCTCTGCCAGCTCAACCCTTACATGTGTGAAATAGCCAATTACTCCAACCTCTATTGAAAGTAATAGGCTGATGAGCAAATGGCTACTGTGGGACATTGGGGAGCCTTGTAGAAAAGGCGGAAGGATATGATGAAGTTCTACAAGGAACAGCTGCCTCGGCCGGGCCTGCCGGGTACTGTGCACGCAGGAGGGAAAGAGTCAGTTAGGTATTTTCTCTCTACAACGGTATCCTCATGCCGTATTGACTTAAAGTTTATGATCCATGATACAATCATGTTATACAGGAGCTAATTTACAGAAATAAATCCTCCTTTTAGAGGCTGTTAAATGGATAATGGAAACAGCATCAGCCATACATTCTCAGGGAAGCATTAAACACCATTTTTGCAGGAGAATGGAAAGACATGCTGTGTGGTGAGCTAACGTTATCCAGCCATAGGATATTGACAGAACCATTCATCTTTATAAAAGACAGTGAACAATTTCAATCTATTTTCTGGAATCACATTATCAGAGGCAATATATGACTGCATCTAAATATGTACAGGAGATGTATATATGAGGAGAGAGAAGGGGAATAAAACTGGATGTTCCCAGATAGAAAGGTGAGCAGTCTCTCTTTGTAATTGGACAGGTTATTTTACACAATGCTGACGTCTTGGGCTGCTTGCTGACACATGTAGCCATATTTCTCTCAAATATTCTCTCTAATTCTCTTTCACTGTCTCACCATGCCACCTCCATTTCCACTCCTGTTCACTGCCCTCCCTCCATCTCCATCTCTCTTGCCCCCCCCCATCCATCCTCACTATCTTGTTCATTTTTACTCTTGCCATTTTCCCTCTAGCTCACCCTCATCGTTGTTTTTCCTCTGCAGCATTTTTCAGTCTCCCACTCAAACAAAGTGTAATTGACTGATGTTTAGGAGCGTCTTGCTCTGAAAATAGATTCTGATTGGGCATGGCTTGTTCTCCATGTAACCAAAGCCATTCACTTTGTGCTAATTCAATTCCTGCTCATACCTTAATCTATTGGTGCTTCAGTTGGAGGCAGAATAAAATTGAATCTGGACATGGCTATATTGCTACTTTTTTTTAGATGTCTTGTGTTTACTTGCCTTGTAATTAATTCATCATCAAGCAAACTCATTGCTGTGACTATCTCAGCATGACAACATTTCTGTGGTTTCCCTTTTGTCTCATTATCTCTCATAAGACAGACTCAGATGTGCTTTCAACAAAAATAAGCTTTTTAACTTCATTTCCCATGTGCAATAACTCCTGAAGGCATTTCAAGTCGTATCCAATCATGCCAATATGAGCTCTGTTACCTCCACTTAAGAGTTCAAAGACGAACCCTGCCTGCCCTTGGCATATGTCTGACACATGGGCGCTTTGGGCCCTCCCCTGCCTCACAACAGCCAATGGTGACGGATGACCTGTAATACATCACTGAGCTGGAGCTGGGTGGGTGGTGGACCTGATTGTCAGGGTTCTTTTCAGGCAATTGCTTCTCCATAAGTAACTGGAGTTTTAAAGAAATTGGCTCATCACCGATGGAGCAACCCAAGACTCTAGCTACATTACTAGTTAGTGCAGAAGCTAACTAGCTCATTTATTCACTAAAACAGTAAGACAAGCTAGCCAGATAAAATATAAACACAAAGTGTTTCTAGATCTTCGCTTGTAATACAGGATTTTAAATATCAAGAAGTCTTAAGTCAGTCCAGACTCGGAGCCTAATTATTTTTGGTTTGTGGCAAGCCCTTACTTAACCTCTGATTCTGTTGCATTTCTTGTGATTGACCCGACTCACATACATTATACTGCTGTGCAGGGGAGTTTTGATTTCCTTATTTAAAACAATGCAGGGCCTGCAATTATACTAGTATACTGCTTTTTGGCCATCTTGGGGCAACAGAACAAGCCATAAATACATAATTGACACATATCACCTTTATAAATTAAATATATTAGTAAACAGTGGCCTATTTAGAAATTGAGCTGATAGGGAGCAACATTAAGTCCAATATTCACTCTCTTTAGCTGCTAAATGCTCACCTATGTTCACCAGCTAGTTGCTAACTTTGTCTTTTTGCTGTTTGGTGCTGTTCAGGAGTTTTGTCAGAGCTTGTTAAAAATTGCTGTTTGCTGTGGCTGAAAACAACTCTGATGAGCTGTGAGACTGAATCAAAACAGTAAAGTTACAGCCTATAAACCAGAATAATGAACTCAGGTGGTAAATTGTTTTGTAGAGCCGAGGGGCACTGCAGAGTTGGTCCTAATTTGTTAGTAACTCTCTGGGATTGTCACTACGAGGGACACCGTTACACGTTGGCACTGACCCATTGTTAATTGTAATTGTTAAAGAAATATTGATTTCTGCAGCTTGAAGGATTCTGGAATTCTGGACGAGAGTTTTCTCAGTTTAATTACATAGTATTCAGATTATTATTAAAAATGATAAGCGTAAATGTAGGTCAGTGATTCACAATGCCAGTAATGTCAGTCTAGCGTCCAGCCCTACTTTGTGGCATCAAGACTATCAGATCTGTAGTCTGATAGTCACGTAAACAAACATGAGACGGTGCATTAGTCGAAGCATGATTTCACTGGCCAGAGTACTGTATATTTTGATGGTTTGTACGCCCCTGGTACCATTGGGCTGTACTGCATATCAATTACTGATGGTGTGATTGACACAGGCAATGGGCCCTGGTATTGGAGATGGCTGTGCTGTGTATTGGTGTGAGGGAGAGTTGTGTTCCCTTCATTAGGCAGGCTAGGGGAATGCCCTGTTGACCCCACATTGACCCTTCCAACACAATTATGGACCACAGACCTGGTGCCGGTTATTGATGCCCATCACTGACATGAGCAGCTGCACAGAGTTACGGTCTCACTCACTAATGTGAGCCACGCTGTGTCAGATTCACTGAACTATGGAAATTCACATTAAAAAGGGAAACAAGTGCACATCCTGTGTGACTCATTGAATTGGATTATATTACTAAAAGTTTATGCATTCTTGTAAGGTTTAAAATGTCAGAAAATTGATTAAAATGTAGAGCCTGACATTAACTGGATTTTTGAGGAGAATAACAGTATCAATTTTAGCAATTAAAAACTGATAACAATGTTTTTTTAAGTTGATTAACAAATAAACAAATATAAAAATATACATTCTACACAATTCACTGGAAATTAAATTAGTATCAATATAAAAGTATGTACAACAACCCCCAAACAACAATGTTATATTAAAGTTGAAATGTGGTGTTGAAATGGACTCAAATATAAATAATATATATAAATTATATATAAAATGCACCCTATAAAACATAATAATAATAATAATAATAATAATAATAATAATAAATTATAATAAAAGAAAACTATACAGAACTATAATAGCTTGTCACCAATCTTCCAAATATAAATGTGTCCTTTATTTACCAATAGTATATATGTTTTTGGTTTATCTTGCAAGTTTTTTCAAATCATTATTTATGTCAACATGTGGAACTCTAATCAAATATTTTTGTACTGCAGTTTCAGCCCACATACTAGATACTGAGCAATGATACTGATACAGTGGGTACGGAAAGTATTCAGACCCCTTTAAATTTTTCACTCTTTGTTTCATTGCAGCCATTTTCCAAAAATCAAAAAAGTTCATTTTATTTCTCAGTAATGTACACTCAGCACCCCATCTTGACAGAAAAAAACAGAAATGTAGAAATTTTTGCAAATTTATTAAAAAAGAAAAACTGAAATATCACATGGTCATAAGTATTCAGACCCTTTGCCGTGACACTCATATTTAACTCAGGTGCTGTCTATTTCTTCTGATCATCCTTGAGATGGTTCTACACCTTCATTTGAGTCCAGCTGTGTTTGATTATACTGATTGGACTTGATTAGGAAAGCCAC
>NC_060171.1:12216811-12239714 GCF_021292245.1 Micropterus dolomieu | reverse complement strand
CAGGGAGGAGCCGGGAGGGCGCCGTGGAGGAAGCCCGAGAGGTGAGGACCGGAGGATGAGCCCAGCCGACTGAACGGATGACGAGGGTGAGTGAACCTGGGAGGGAAAACAGACAGAAAGACAGGGTTAGTGACTGGAGCGACAAAATGCAGGGAAGATGAGGAAAAAACAAGGAACATGAGAGCCTGGACGTAGAGGTGGCACCGGGTAAGGAGCAACGACGATCAAGCGAGGATGGTGTGGAGAACCAGGGTTGAAATACAGGCTGGGATGAGGTTGATTACTGGCAGGTGTGGCAGGCTGACGAGGTGGCTGATGAGGTGCAGGTGTAGGTAGTTGGCTGGGCTCAGGAGCCGAGGGAGAGAAGAGGAGAACACAGGGAGGCAGGCAGAGCAAAACAATGGGTGAGATAAAGTGAGAAAAAAAAGTAAAACCAAGACACTCACCGTCAGCTGGGATGTCCCCACAACAATAGTCTTAAGAAAAACACCAATAAAACCAATTAAAATAAAATGTTATCTTCACCTGTCGCTGCCTGTTCCGTGTGTGCTGAGAGCTGCCTGAGCCCTGCCTCCAACACAGAGAGCAGACGAGAGGACAGCAGCAGCATGGCTGGCTGAAACGTTGCAATGTTCATTCTTATGTAAACAAACATGCATGTAAACACAATGGTCAATATCAAGGTCAGCAAAAATTATCGCGGTCATGTCCGTATATTGTACGTTAAGTCGTTAATGTTATTATTGAGACAGGCCTAATTAGTGTAGCTTTAAGCCATGATCAAAGGCATGCTTGAGAATGTTGGCCCCATCCATTGTACAATATTTTCATCAATCAACTGCTGGATGTACTTTGTGTTACTTTCCCTCAACATGACATTGGGAAAGAACATGAGGGCACTGTTATTGTGTTCCTGAAATAAGATGACCTGTTGGTGACATTCCCACAAAAAGGCCTTGCATAGGACACAATAAGAGATTACAGGTTTTCTATTTTGCTAGAATCAGCATAAGACTTGAATAGCTGGAGCAGAACAGGTTGGTATGGAGTCCAACCTGTTTGCCCTCTGAGCTGATTGTCTCTATAGATTTGCTTCCTCTCTTCAAGAACACAAAACTCTCATCCACAATCAAAGGTGTATTGACTGAGTATTGATGAGTACTCAGCCAGCAGTGGGCGAGTGTGAAATCAATGAGATGCCTGTTGTACATGTTTGCTGCTTGTTGTCAGTGAGGATTGCCACCTTGATCTTCCGTGACATCACACAGATTTATTAACCCCCTTTACCTGCTCTTAAACAAACAGGTTTTAAATATTAAAACATGAAAAAATATTTACAGTTGAAATTTCTGGATCCACCAATTATTGGAATTCATAGGTACAGAAAATCAAATAAGTTGACTTTATTGCAAATCTGTATCTCTCACATCATCTTTATTCACGATGGGTTTATTATTATTATTATTATTATTATTATGTTATTATTCACGAAGGTTTGAAGTTCATACTCCACCAAAAGTTTTTGTTTTTTCTGAACACTAACTCCACACCTGGCATCCTTAACATAGAAACACCTTGGAACTATGAATTTATCAAAGTATGTCCCTGAGCATAGTATTTATTGTAGTTTAAGACCTTTCTTTTCTGATTCAGTGTCGGCCTTTGTAGTCCTTTTTTTTATTTACACCTTCCCAGTGGAGGTTTCTACAGGTGGGGATCTCTATGGTCTTGTTACTGTATGTCAGATAATATAATAAAAAGGGTGGAGCCCAGCACACAGAGGGGCTGTATCTGGCCGCAAATATCATTTAACACCTCAGGCAACAGGAGCAGACAGAGCTATGGATCTCTAATGTGTCTCTGTTAGATCTACAGATACACAACGCATGCTTCACAGCTAAGCTTTATTTATGCTTGAGTGCTTTATGCATCTGAAACGATTATTATTCATCACAGCATAGCTGGGGGGAACTTTAAAACATCAAGGCTAAATATAATGGAGCCGACATTTCTACCTTTGTTTCCCCAGAACTGCAGGGAGACTGATGCAGCAGTAGTGCAGGATTTCCTGAGGGTGTCCTGCTACACGGGTGGTGTTGGGGTCATGGGTATCATGTGGTTGTGGAGTGTTTTCATGGCAGCAGTTAGTGCGGGCCACACACTCTCTAGCCTGGGGTTGAATGAATATGAAAGCAGACAGAAGAGTCCAGCAGAGAAGGTAACAGGATTGTCTTGTCTTTCACTCAGCGCTCCCCTCATTCCCCTTTTCTCCTGCAGCTTGAAGCGTGAAACCGTCAAATGTTTCCTCTTTGAAAAGGTCACTGTTCTTACATGTGTCAAACCTCTGTAGTGTTTATTGCTCATTTGCAGAAACCACACTTGGTTCACACATGACATGCATTTCTGACATGCTGGGAGTATGGATGCCAAGATTGGTGCACAGTGAAAGTGTGATGAAAATGTTATTTAAATTAAGGGTGGGTGGATGATCTCCCAAGGTTGTAGTCATACTGTATGACTGCACCCCAGTGATTGATATGGAATTATTTCATGTTGTACATAATTGTAAATAATTTGATGTGTACTTGATGATGTAATTGAATGGTTTGACCTGGGATTCATACCTATAGTTAAATCAGGTGAAGTCAGGGCCTTCTTGGTCACATGTTGAGTATAACCTGATGAAGATGCAATGTCGAAACTTTGTTATTGCCAAATAACGTTTTTGGGAACATACTGGGAACTAAAAGTCAGGATATCTTAACCTGTGATGCTTTAATATAAATAAGTTAGCCACTCAACTTCATGGAAGTGCAATAATAATTGCTGGAGTACCTGGTAAGAAACTGGTAAAAGATAAAACACACAGATCAGAATGTCTGTTTTGCCTAATCTTATAAAATCATTTCTGAAAGGCCAAGGTCTTTTATCACACTGATGTAAAAATCCTGTAAATTCAATATTAACATGAAACAGTCCTGCTTATTGATTTGTAGCATTGCCTGGAATGGGCTAATACCACCAGAGATGTTAAACGAGTAGTTACCACCATATAAACTGTATTGAAAAATGAGTCTTACTGTTTATATATTTCTATGATCTCACAATATATACAGTATTGTCATGTCGCTCAATCCCAATTCCAATCATGTGTAATTCACCTAGACACAGATGCAGTCTCTGGTCTGATTCTCTAGGTGTAGGCAGCGCTCGTAGCTGCACCACTCAGACTTGTTTTTCATCCTGATACCACAGACAGATATTTTCATTCTTGTCTTTTGCCATTTTCCCCTGACTAAACCAAAAGCTTGGCATATGTCACTTCTTCAGCACTTTCACAGTCAGATAGTGAGAAGCTGGAGCTTCCTGTCTGATGTGCGCTTTGTTTCATCTTCGTGCAGACAGGGATCAGTTAACCAGATCTTGTGTAAGGTGTCTGTGCTGCATGGAGTGTGCTTGCTCTAGGTTACTAATATCTCTTTGCAGATTATTAGCGAGGTAGATACATAAATACGGTCATATTATTAGATAAACATGCTCAATCACAGGGTCAAATAACCCAGTAATTCCTAATTAATTGGTTTAATTTGCATGGTTTGAAAATAATGCCAAAGACACTTTGTGTGGGCAAAAATATGAGTTCAAATTGCTTTTCAGTCTGTGAATTACATGGCCATTATGTTGATTGCTTGAAAA
The DNA here is from genome assembly GCF_021292245.1 of Micropterus dolomieu. NCBI lineage: Eukaryota > Metazoa > Chordata > Actinopteri > Centrarchiformes > Centrarchidae > Micropterus > Micropterus dolomieu. The sequence goes on along the minus strand of NC_060171.1, from coordinate 12,236,018 downwards.
GCTACATTGCATATGTTATGCAAGGCAGCCCTACAATGTGCTATTTTAATCCATGGTCATGTTCCCACATGAATTAAAGATTCAAGCCTTTTTAATAATTTATTGTCACTGAGAAAGATGTTTTGGTTAACTTCCCACGGTCTGGCAGTGCTGGCTTTGAAGCACCCACCTGTGCATTTGTGTGTGCACGTTGGACCAACTCCCATCAAAGTGTCATCAGAGTCGCTGGCTGCAACGATGATTCATTCACAAAAGGGTCTCATTTAATTACTCCCAAATCAGGTGACATGGATACCCATGAGGAGCGGCTGCTTTACAGCAACAGTGGCCGATCAGATCTGAGCCACGCGTCACATCACAAACCACTCTCAGATCCCCACGGCTCTCCGTTCACGTGAACAGGATTTCAATCTGCAGTGCAATCTTCAGTGCTCACACCAGAGAGATTTCCGCCCACCTGGTGTGTCAGAGCCGGCCTAATAAACCTGTTTATGTATTAAACACTGCAGGGACACTTGATATGCCTGACAGACATTGCCATAGATAAGTAATCACAGCAATAACTGCTGCTTATTAAATCCCCAGCTCTTTTAAGATGCTCTGTTGTTTGTTGTCAAGGTTACCATAAGCTTACACAAGTGCTGGGATACAGACATCTCTTCCACTAGCCTGGGAGGATGCCCACTTTTCTGTCCCAACACTAAGCTTTTTTTTGTGGCTATTAGATTTAATAATACTGATCTCATTGTTTGCGATATGTGAAATATCAGCCTCTCGGATGACTAGAGTCTTCTTTCACCTAAGCCGCTGCCAAGAGCTCCTCTGACAATAGCAGTGATTGGCAGCCACAATCGTCTTGAAAAGTTTCTGCCAGAATTGAAATGAAAAATAAACTCCATGTTTTAGGTACTTTAAAAGTCATTCAAATGGCGTGCACATCATACGGTTGAACCAGATGTAGTGCAATATTGAATTGATCGAACTTTTAAGCTCTGGTCGGCAGTATTTATCCCCGGACAAGAAATCGATACAAATTCAGTTTGTGGGTACTGATTGTGATTTTATATTCCACACTGGCAGCATCTTGATCAGTTGTGTTTTTGCTGCTCATTTTGTTGTTATATGTGTGTATGTGCTGCGCATATGTATGACAAGATAGACAGAGAAAAAGACTCAATGCCTGTGTGAGCATTAGGCAGGCATGTTCGAGGGCACAAGGGTTTACAACTCTGGCCGTATTACATTACACACTTGGCTGAAGGTTATACCTCCAGATATAAGGTGAGCTCAAATATCAGTTTGTCAGAAATGCAATTGAAGAAATCTCAAAATACACCCATCATGGTGAGAACAAATCGCTTCTCCATGCCCAGCGATGTGAGGCCCATTTACTGAGAGAATGAACACGATTGAGAGCCTGTTTCTACCCGAGCAGGCAAAGGGCAGACCGCATGATAAACGACTGCTGGACAGTAGGAAAAGGACAGTGGGAAAAGTCGGAAGGACATGAGAAGGAGACAGAATCAGTGGTCGGCAATATGAAATACAGACATTATCCGCAATAGCTACTTTCATTTTCCTAAGATTATCATATTAAGCCTTAACATAACTTCCACATAAAAACTCTACCAGGGATAGGCACAAAGACAATTTATACATCCAGTACAACTTCACCTTGTCAGAAGGTAAATTGTTTTACTAAATGTGTCTATAATGTGCTAATCTTGCCCTCAGGTCGCATTGGAAATGCAGTCTCAGGTAAATTCACCCCGTCACAATGTAAAAACCCACGGCCATGAAGCACCTCAGGAGAGCTTTATCAGTCTTAATGCACTCTTCAAAGAGCATCCTTCACTCTGCACGTCCCATCAAGAGGTGCTGCTTGACCGCAGGCAGAGGCTACTGTATCAGTCTCGTGACACAGATGATGAGAAAGACCATTTGGGTGACCAATGAGCATCTTAACCTTTATGGGTCAGTGGGTGCAACATGACAGAGTGATGGCCATCCAGACCTGAAGTCCAAATACACTTCTTCACATATAGAAATACTGGATACTGTCAGCACATTTTCCATCTAGTATTTGTCTTTTAACGCAGCGAGGACATTGTGTTCAACCCTTGATGGTTTTACATTTTCCATCTGTGCTGACTAGAGACAACTAGACAGACAGTCCTCGTCGCTCACAAGCACTTCATAGCTTTCAATCCTCGATATACAATTTCAGGAGACTGTCTCTGACTCACATTTTCTTCACAGTCTATTGTACGGCAAGCAAACACAGCACCCCTGTTCATCAAATGCAATATTATACCCCTGCTCCTCTGTCTCCCAACAAGAACCTTTGATGTCAAATTGAGACTTTAGTGAACAGCACTTTGTGGATTTGATATTGCTTGGCAACTGCAGAAAACCCACTCCTTATGGCTTCTTCAGGATGATGAGCGGATGGTACAAGGATGGCTTGGGTGGAGGGGACGAAGAGGGAGAATGGTGGATGGTATTAACCGTAATGGTGCTGTATGATGTAGGTTTGTGTTTGGCTTGCCTCCAGGCAGGGGAGCAAAATTAAAGCCCAGAAAATCGGATTACAGAGTCCCAGGGGGTGGGATGCCTAGTAGCCAGCTGATGAGCGCTCATCTACTCTTAGCTGTATTGCGCACAGTGAGCCCCACGGTTGGCTGGGAGGGCAATTTGTTAACAGTTATTGCTCGTTAGTGTAGCTTCCTGCTAGCGAAAGGAGATTCCATGGCGGAGAAAATAGCCAAGGTCTATTGTCTTGCAATTATCTCAGTTTGAGTGAAGGCAGCGACTGATATGTTGTCTCTGAAGTCTCTGGCTTTGCTGATTGCCAATTTGCTGAGAAGACCTCCATAATCAATGACACCTGTAGTGCCTACTGAGTTATAAATATGCAATGATTTGTTTTTCTTCTTTTATATTATGCCAGTTATCATCCCTAGCAGTCTGTGTTAATTCATATGTCGCTCTTAAGATAGTTGGGCACTGCAACATTGGGGTTTTAACATAGTAGTATGTAATCCTGAAATACCGTACATTGTATTGTGATGCAACTTATAATGCTACATCTCACACCACGTGATCATTAAAATGTTTTCATTATCAATTTATCTCCTGCGATGGACTGGCGACCTGTCCAGGGTGTACCCCGCCTTTCGCCCAATGTCAGCTGGGATAGGCTCCAGGTCCCCCCGCGACCCTGTACACAGGATAAGCGGTTGACAATGGATGGTGGATGGATGGATCGATTTATCTGATTATTTTCTCAATTAATCAATAAAATGTTTGGTCCATAAAATGTAAAAAACAAAAAAACAAAACAGTAATTTGTGCTGTAAAGGTATTCGCCTTTTGAGCTTTCCTCAACCAATGTGAATCCTTCTTTCCTTAAGAAATCAACACTATGTGGAAACACACCCTCCACTCACAATGCAGATAAACACTCAATGAACAGCCTCAGATGCAGGTAGGTTGCCCATAAGCCTTAGAAAACCTCTTCCCACAGCATGTGTCATCTCGGCACAGTCCGCCCTGCCCAAGCTCCTCACAGGAGCTGCTCACACAAAGGAGCTTATTGTATAACTGTGCCTCAGTTTTAATGAACCAGCGCTCCTGCTCTCACACACTCCTCCCTCTTCCTTAGTCCCCTCCCCTGCTCCCGCCCCCCCTCATGAATATCCCAACACTCACCCTCACTATTCATGAGCTGGTATCAGCGTAGTCATGTGCCGAAGAGGAATAAGGGGGGAGTGTCTCAGTGAGCGAGAGTCACAACTCCAGCGTGCGAGTGTGTGTGAGTCTGTGTGTGTGAGTCTGTGAAATAGAGGGAACAGGAGAGGAACCACACCGGCTGATGCTGCTACGTGAACCACTGCACTGAAGCTGCTGCCACACTGCTCTGATCTGAACCTTCATCTGTTAGACTCAGCTGGAGCTTTCTGTTCCTTAAGAGCTGGGGGGGTTGTTTATATGACGTTTGTGTGTGAATGGGATGCCTGAAAGAGATGCTTGCTAAGGAGTGACTGATGAGAACCAGCGCTCCGGTGTGGAGGGTGACCCCCTGTGTCCGTACCACCACTAATCGGGGAGAATTGGACGCCTGGCGTTTCCACGACGACTATAATGGGCTGCAATCTGTGCACTTTACAGAAGCGAGAGGAACACTACAAGCTGCTGTATGAGATTGCACAGGTGAGCAGAGGCACGGCCGACTCTGGCATCGATTTTGAGTGTTGTTGTGCATGATTTATTATGCATGCTGTGCAGAGAGCAGTTCTAGGATGCTGCTGCTGCTGCTGCTTGTTTTTGAGATTCCGCACCAAGACAGGAGCCTCATGGGGAATGTTTTAGGGAGAAGACTGAAAAGGTATGAATGAGGGATTAATACACTAAAGAAAAGTGAGGCAGCAGAATGGAGAGAGAGACTCACCAGAAGATGTGTTTTGATCAATGAGGAATTGCTTAGAGAGCACCTAGTGTGCAGCCCATTCATCCTGCTGCATGAATGGGCTGTTTAAAAAATAAATAATAAAATTGTAGCACGTGAAGAAAATTACCCATGGTGTATTTGTCACAATTTCCGAATCTTTGGATGATAGAATGCGTCATTGAACATATTTACATACAGTAAAAGTTTTGTTCAGGCAGGTAAGACTGTGAGTAGCTTTCTTGTTAAACTTCTTGGAGAATACCTGGTCTTAATTCCAGCACACCAACTCAATATACATATTTTGAGTTTCAGACTCGTTCATGCTTCATTAGAGTTCTGACGCAACTGCAGAATATATGTGCATTTTTATGAGAAACCCATGCTTTCCTGAGAATTTAATGAGTAAACAGACAAAGAGGCAGAGGGCAGTATCTCAGATTGTGGGTAAGCAGAACCGATAAACAAGCAGTCACCTAACCACCTCCAGTCTCCCTATCAGCCCGCTTCCTCTGACAGACTAATAACTGTGAATCTCTGTCTCTCCTGGAAGTGGAGTAGTGCTCTTCCCCGCCTCCAGTAGCGCCTGCCTTCACGCTACTGTGATCACAGCCTCATTAGCTGTTTTATACTACCATCCTGTGCATTAATTAGACGTGAAATGTCTCTCTTTCCCCTTGTGAAGAGGCTAGATGAGACGAAATGGGGGAGGTAAACTATCTTCGGTTAACCACTGCCTGTAGCTTTCAGCTTGTGTGCAACTTGAGATGCTGCCAAACACTGGTGATGGACATTAACAGCCAGATTTGATATTGCATGAATTATCAGAGAAAGCTGTGTTACAAGCTTCTAGATCAGCAGTAAAGGAGGTTGCATTCACTAATTGTCTGTTTTAATATTAGCAAACAGACAGAACTGTCCAGGGACCATGAAGGATGATTAGGTAGCCACCAAACTGCCTGCCCCTCCTCAGGAGGAGCATCAACATATTGCTGTCTTGGTGCTTATCTTGGCTTTTGCGCCCCTCTCCGCGCCAGTTGTTAAGAAATAGCATTGACTTCTTTTCTCTAGGTTTAGCAGAGGGGATCAGTATCCGCCAAGTGGGCCAGTCTCCAGGGTACACTCGCTGTTGACAGGAGCTCTCTGGCATGTCTGTCCACCCACTGATATACTGAGCTGGTTCAGGCGGGAACAGCTGCAACATCAGCACCTACTTTCTGATCGCCACTGTGGGAGGGGAGGCGGGAAGGATATAGAGCATGGAGGATAAAGACAGGGATGGGAATAGAGAGTAAGCCGTTAAAGGTGGAGTTATTAGAGAAAGTGTTAGGAAGGAGAGAGGGAAATTAGGGAAATGAGCAAACAGGTGAAACCTCCCTAATATGTGTAGAAGACTAAAGAAGAGAAAAGAGGGAGGAAGAGACATTATCAAGTGTTATATGTTTTACCAAAACCCCCCCAAAAAACCCCACATACTTCATAGAAAACCACCTCTTCTTTCAGTCTTGCTTGTACATATTCACGTACATGCTCACACATGTCATCGGAGACAACAAAACAAGCAGTACACCCTCGGCAACCACACAGCAATACATAAAAACAACAACACTGCTGATAGAATTAAACAGGAAGACAGACAACATTGAGAGTCTCCTCCAGGCAGTGAAGATTTCCCTGCAGCTATAAAAGTGTGTCACCGTGTCTTTGTGGTCAGGAGAAGTGTGTTGTGACAGCGGGAAGCTGCGCTCACCGCTCACACCGCCGGCAACCTAAGCCTCTTTCTTACATATCGTCTCATCTGTCCAGCTTGCTCAGCTCTCCGCTCCGCTCCATGTTTTTTCTATCATTCTCACTCCTCCTTGCTTAGTTCTTTATTCTGTCTTTTTTTTGTCCTGCCTGTCTGCTCACACACACACACACACACATTCGCTACTCTACTCTTGTGATCATGCAGTTGGTGAATGTGTGTATGTAAATGAGGTAGAAGTGGTTTTCTGGTGTCACAGCGTGACTGACCGGCCTTGCAGCAGGTTGATTCGAGGAGCAGGAGTCAGTCACAGTGGTTGGTTAGGCACCTTCCTCCCCTTCCCTTCACACCCAGAAACAATTTTGACACTCTCCCCCGTCCGCCTGACCCCACTAGCTGTTGGAGATTTATGACTAGCTGGCTCCCTCACTCTCTCTCCGTTCCCCCTTTCTCTCTGTTCTCACAGCTGCTGGTGTTGTGCATGGAAATGTGTTCACCTTTCTCAGCTGGCCTGCAAAACTTTCTCACAGGGCTGACATTTTTTATTTATTTGGATCAGCTTTCTTGCCTGAATAGAGGAAATAAGAATCTTCCTGTAGCCTCTCTCTCTCTCTCTCTCTCTCTCTCTCTCTCTTTCTTGCTTCCCAAGCTCCCACTTTCTTATTTTTATACCAACTAATGATCAGTCCTTGTGCGTTTTGTCTTTTTGTCTTTCTTTCTCTTTTGTGTTGATTCCTCTGATCTGTCATAATCTTTGATTACATTTGTTTCAACCTTTGCTCCAGCCTGCTCTCTGCTAGATCCTACTGCAGTTAACCTTCCAATGATTGCCCTTTGTGAGGGAGAGAAAAACTAGGACGTTTATTTCCTCATTTTTGGTCAACAAGGATGAAACCTTGTTGAACCCACTGACCCAAGGTTCAGCGGCTCTTTACCATCCACCAGACTCTTACAGCTTGCATTCTCCACCAGCTTTTTGTAGAAAATAACATAGTGTATGAGAATTCGCTTTGTGATCTGGCTCTGAGTTTTGTAATTCCCATTGTGTCCATGAGCCCTCATGAGTGTCACACATTGTTTGTGCACCACTGAAACCCAGTGATGTGTGGCTTTTTTGGGGGCTAATTAGCAGGATGGCAGATGTTGATGAAAGGAGCAACGCAGCGTAGCTCAGAGTTATGTGGATAGGATGAGATTTTTGCAGTCTGCGAGTATGTTGATGCTATAATGGTCTGCAGTGTCTTTTGGCAAAAAAATTGTTTTCCAAATAGGGTTGCAATCAAAACAAAAGGACTCCTTTTACATGACAAAACTCAACAGTTAGCGCTGATACATATGGCTACAGTACCAGCCAGCCACTCCTAATGTGGCTGGGTAATGATTTTCATCCTTCGGGACACAGAATACAGACCCTCCATATTTCATTATCCTGTTTTGTAATTTTCCAATAAGCCCTGCTTTCTTTTTTTGTTACTAGAAGTTTTGAAAGCAGCATAGCCAGTTTTATAAGTTTTATTAGGCGGGAGCAGAATCACTCTCCGCTGCGTTTGAGAAATAAATGGAAAGCAGCTTCCCAGCTCAATGAGGCACAACACTCCCTGATAACTTGCTGATGCATATGAATGAGCATGAGGCACTCACAGCACGCGCACACACACACACACACACACACACACACACACACACACACACACACACACACACATATATCTGTCTACAGGAAACAAAAACAGTCTTAGTGAATATTCCAACTATAAAACCAGAAAGCCGTGTTCATGAATTTTAAAGTGTGACAGCGCTCAGGAGGCCTGACTGTAATGGAATCTCAGAGTTTAGCAATGTCATGTTGAGCAGTGTCACCACGTTGACAGGACGGGACAGAGAGACGTGAAATGAAGCAGCTCTGGAATTCATTTGTTCCTGGGGTGAAGGACGATTCCCAGGAGTTTGGTCCTGCAGCAAGGAGGATATTCTTGCTGCGTGTGGTAGCACCAAATGTGAAACCTATGGAGCGGAGAAGGTCTAAGGAGGACACAGCTGACTTGCTGCTGCTTCTACGACGCCACTGGCCATGTGTGTAATGGATATGCATTCAATAAAAGGTTGAACAGCTATCACAAGAGCCAGGCTTTCTGAGAAAAGGCTTGGCAAGCTGAGAAGTCTACATTTGTGTTATCTGTGAAAGCAAGGGCATTGGTTTTGCATTTAGTCTCTAGAGTTACAAAGTGGGAGAGGAGTAATCTTGGGTGTCCAGGGCTTCTGAAAGTTTATTTTCTGCTTAGACAATGTTAGTTTACTTACAGTTGGAACACTTCCAAAGCTTCAGTGGTCAAAAAATTCTCCTTGTTGAATCATCAATACAAAAGATGAACAATATTTGTTTCTCTGATTAAACGTTGAAGATAGGCCTTGATTGATTTTTGCTCATACTTGTCAGGAAGAAAGTCGGGTGATTTTATGTCATGCAGACATTTGATATTGTTCATGGTGTTCCTCACAGAAGCATGCTGGGCCTTACTCTGTTTTCTTTATATATTTGCCCTCTTTACGTATTCTGCTTAACAATGTTTTAATGAAAACAGTGAAAAAAAACTTTGTTGCAGGCCCACTGTGAAATAGGAATTCAGATTGGAGGAAAGTACTTTGGGAACCAGCAGTCCACTTCACTTCTGTGCATGTGCCTGTGATGTCTTTACTGATGCATTTAAGCTGTTGAACCTTGCTTTAACCCCCCACCACTTCTCCAGACAGTTAGCTACAAATGTTCTCATCCATCTTCTTGTCCCATTATGTTTTGTTTGAAGGATGTCTCTCAACCATTAAAATTGATGGAAATAAGGAAAGAGGGGGAGGAGGGAAAAAAATTTGCTGCTTGATTGATCTTGTGTCCACTAAGGAAAGATTAGCCTGACATATAATCTTGCCTTGCTGCGCTACAGTTAGACATGTACATGGACAGACAGAGGGACAGATACATACACACATCCTTTTCACTCCTTGCTAATATAAAGAACTTTATTTACCTCATTTTCTGAGTCAGCCACATTCCTATCATTAGTTCCAGTGCGCTTTCTGTGCTTAGAGTTTCTAACCAGAGGCCTGATCTGTCAGCCAACCATGTTTGATAACAACACAAATGGATGTGTGCGAGCTTCGTTGCTGTCTGTCTCAGGGTTCCCAGCGGCTGAAATTGAGATCTAAATATGCTTGAGATAATTTTTTTCCACGTAGGCTGTTTACAAAGGAGCAGTATTTACATCCTAGCTATATAGCTTCTCTTTCAGCATCTGATGCTATTCCTATACTTCAGGTTGAAGACGCTGTAGAGAGTGTTGCATAACCACAGCCTCACGCTGACTGTGTAAGTGGAGATTTCATAGTCTAATTTTGTATGAATCATACATTCAGTCGCTAGACTGCTTTCGCATAAAACAGATTGGAAAATCAAATAGTTTAAAAATAAAATTGTTTTTTAGATAAGAGGAAATTACACATTTTGCCCCAAAGATGTGCGCTGTACTCCTCGGATACAGATGATGCCACATTTGCCACAAGACATGAACTCAATGGGTTTTATCAGTCAGTCTACTAAATCTCACAGTGGAGGTGCAGAAGGGATTTAAGAGAGAGCTGATGAATTGACCTTTTCCTTTTCATCTGTTTCTTATCTCAATAAGAACCCAGCTGACCTTTTCAGGCACATATCAAGTCTCTGGACCCCTCGACTCCGACTTCCGCCTCTCCAACCCAACATGAACATAGCTCTTCAAAATTAGTTTTATCTCCCGTATGTGCTTCCGTCTGTACTGATTTCTTTCATCTGACTCACCACAACTGCCAAGGAAGAGCTGCACAAATAAACCATTTTCATACCATTTTCCTTAGGGAGCTAAAGCTGTTTTATCATAAAACAAATTTCTCACTGCTGGGTGTCGGATGTGGAAGTACCTTTTTTCGCTGTTTGATGTTCTAAAGTATTCAAACAGGGGCTGTGAAAGGAAGCTATCATCTAATGTACGCATAAACAACAAGAAACCAATTATAGAAGCAAACAAAGCCCTGGAGGTCATTATACTCATTCACCTTGCTTTTTTTTTTATTTCCATCGACTCATTAATTCATTGAAATAAAAGTAATTTCACTCTGAGTAAGTCGGATGAGGATGACATCAGCATGGCGTCATCCATGAGTAACACTGAGCCTTGTCTTAGTGCATGTTTTACTTTCACATGCTCATCAAGATCAAAGGCCGTCAACTTCAATCAGACTGGAGGAGCGACAGAGAAAATGAACTACATGCCTGAGTATCTCAGTGCTAATCCCCAGTGAACCAGAGCTTCTATTTAATGAATTGAACCCGGCATGAGATGACTCAGATGTGGTGTGTGTGTAAAAAGCTGGGAAAGAACATGATACTGTGGCTTTAGGGATATAAAATATTTTCTTGTGTGTTACCATATCTGCCAGTAAACAAAGGAGGCATATTTTTCTACCCCCATTATTATTATCCATGACTTGTTGCCCTCAGTATAACTCAGAACATGGCATTATACATTTCAAAGCAGCCATTTTTTTCCCCTTTACACACACACATCCCCGTGTGCTAGCACATTAATGGAAATATGAGTAGGCGTGTGTGCGTAGAGATGTGTGTATGCTCGGAATTATTTGTGTCTAAATTGGTTTGCGTCTGTGCTTGATTGCAGCCAGTGTGTATACCGTGTGTTGTATCTTAATGTGTGTATCTGCGTCTATGTAGTAGCTTTTACGGGAGACTTTGGGCTGTTAAATTCTGCTCTCAACTTCTGTCCGTGTGTGCGCGAGCGAGCGAGAGTCAGTGTGTATGTGTGTGTGTTTATTGTTTTTAGAGTGAGAACAGACCTGACAGCTTGTGCTTTTCACTACAAACATTGGTGAAAACAAAGAGCTATGGGATACACACAGGGGGCTGTGCATCTGCATCCAGGGTGCCTCTTAGCTGATTATCTGAGTTTAAGCAGACAGAAGGGCACTCATTAATTTATTGCCATTCATGAGAACGCATCTTCCCTTCTCTTTCCAATTAGTGGGGATTGTAAACTGGGGGGGAGGAAATTTCAGCAAGAAATACATTGAATACTGTAACAACCATAACGACTAGGAAACATTAGGTTTTCAGGGCTTTAAGTTTGAGTTAACTCTCCTTCTACGAGTGATGAGGTCCGAAAGTTCACAAGAGAAATGTCTGTATTTGTGCTTTGTCTGCTCTTCATACTGGATTTGTCAGTGAAGCCGGATTGGAAATAGATTATGTTCTGTACGTTCGTGCACCAACCACAATTTAGCAATGTACAAATTGGAATCATATGTGGGTTTCTTTTGTTTTGTTTTTGACAGTGTCACAGCATAGGTAGTACTGGAACATGAATTTTAGTAACATAGCAAAGAGAATTCCCACCAAGCCCTGAGCCTACTTAAAGGCCGCAACATACACAAAGTGTTGCGTTTGACTTGTCACCGCTGACGTCACATCGCTTGAGGCCCGGCCCGACTTGCATGTCGCTTGTGACAACCTGCAATTATCACCAGGTTTCACCACCAGTGAAAAACCCCGGAAACGCCCATTTTGATTCGACACACACTGATTCGTTACCAGATGGCGCGACAATTAAACCGACTGCCTGTAAAATCTCAGTGTGTCGGAATGAGAGCGAGGGAGAGGAACAGTAGTAAAAGCGGCCGGAGCAACACTCTCTTTGACAGTCAGAACAAAGCAAAAAGTAAGGTAGCTAAATCCCTTGCCTACCGTTTTTCATCTGTGACTATCAGACACCAATCCTCCCGATCGGATCATCATTCTACATTTGTGTGCAAGTTGTTTGAGGAAGCCAGTAAAACATTCACAACCCAGCAGCAAAAACCCAGACTGAATTCTTTGACTGACTGGACTGACTGACTGACTGATTGGACTCTGTGACTTATCAAACTCTTTTCCTTTACATAATGTTTTGTTTTGTGCCTGAGAAACTGAACCAACTTTATTTTTGCTCGCTATCAGCACTGGACTGAATTTATTTTTGTGCTTTTTGAAATGAACTGCTACTAATTTGTGTTTATGAGGTTGTTTGGTTTAAGTGTGCAGGAAACCCGAAGAGGAATTTTGAGTTGGATTGTGCTTTACTTTGTGATTGTGTTTTTGTGTGAAATCTTTAAATACAGCAACATTTTGTTTTGCACTAAGCTTTTGAGTTTGTGGTGTTTCTTTCTTTTATGGTCATTCAGTGTACATTCTTTTAAGATGTACATCCTTTGTGACATTTGATTTAAAAACCGTTGACAACCAGTAACCTGTATCTTACTGCCAGGAGAGAGACCGGCCTGGCACCCCGAACAATAATAATAATTTAAACTGTGCAAACCAAACTGTCACAAACTGCACACTGCTCACAGATCGGCGTTTGTTTAAGTTAATTTAGGTAACGAATACCTGCAAGAGACTAAACAAAAGGCTACTTCAGGGATAGTGTTAAGACTAGACCGCTACTATCCAGCAAGAAGCCACTGTCAATCAAATCTGATCAAACCACTGCCACACAGTCCCGATGAAGTCTTAAACTCTTATTGAAAAATAACTAAGGACCTTTTAAGAGAAATAAGTAAGATTAAGAAACCTAGAGTAAAGTAAGATTAAGAAAGTTTTTAGTTTGATGATGTCATTGCTTCTACTTTTTGACTCTTACTGAGTTCTGAAACAATTTTGCCAAATACTAGAGCTGGCTCAGGGCTGGGCATATGTTTGAAATTAATATCATATTATTAATAACAATTCTTTTTTACAATATGGAAAATGAAGGCAAAATATCATGTACAACAATTACATTGATGTTCAGTGCAATGAACTGTGTTCCTCTTTTACATTTTATATCAGACAATGTGTGAAAACCTTTGTTGAGCTGACACCTTTGTTAACTAATTTGGTTAGTTTTTAAATAAAAATAGCTTGGAATCATTAAAACACATACTTTAACAAAATGATTTCAAAACATGTTCCTGTTATCAGGATACAATACCGCCGAGAGTTGATCTAGGCTAATGTTTACCACTGAGGTCTAGATGGACTATTTGGAAATATAAACACAATACATTGTCTCCATTTACTCCTGGATCCGAGATCTGCTTTATTGTGGGTGTTTTCACATGGTGACAGAATACACAGGCTTTCTCTTATCTGTACAATACAATGTGTTCATTGTCCATTTCCCGCCAGCCTCAAGATATCAGCTCTAACATCACTGCTGACATTTGGAGAAATAGGATGGTGTCAGGGCAGGAGCAGCCTGTGTGATCAATAGTCGATAAAAAGAGGTGACAAAGCCTCGAGTTCTTGTGGTAGATGCTTTCAGTGAAGGCCCCTTTTTTCTTCTTTGTCTGTCTTTTACTCCACCTTTCTGCTGTTTTTACATTGCTCTTACTTTTTTAGTTTAACCTCTGCGTGAGAGGTGTGCGTCAGAAGGTGTGGATTGTCTGACAGGTATGTGTCTCTGCATGTGGAGATCAGTCTGTGTCTGTGTGTGTGTGTGTGTGTGTGTTGGGGGTGGAGGATGGGTGGCGCTGGGGGTGTCAGGGTGACACAAAGCCCCCAGGTGAGGCAGTCGTGCTGGGTGTCACTCCACAGGTCAGCGGGCACCCCCTGGGGCTCACATGATAAGCCCGGCCTGACAGCCGTTTGATGGGAAGGGCGACACACACTCACACCTCCCTGCTTCACAGCTCGCATGGCCAGGCCCAGGGGAGGAAAGCGATAAGAAGCTCCATGAATGTGGCTGCTGCAGTGACATTAGCTGATATCTAACAGTCACTCCTAAAGGCTCAAATTCAAAGAAAACATGAGGAGCCAGTGGTATCAAGTATGATTATGATTATGAGTACAAAAGCCAGAAGGCAAGCCCTTAGCCACATTGCATCCTGAAAACAGAAACACTCAAGGTTTGTTTAATGAACACAGCTGAGTGTCTAAGTTTACTGTGACGATTGGCATCGTTCCTTTATTGTTGCTGCTGCTGACACACTGACACAGTTCCAAAGGCCTTGCTTTTAATGAGCTGCATTTGCAATGAGAGCATCACGACGGCTTTTTAAGAACTCCAGCGTTTCTCAAATTAAATCAATGCCTCATCAATGTAGGGTGAGTTTGAGCTGACACCTGAGCATAAATGTAATTTAATTGGATTACAAAATCCATTTAAAAGTCCAATCGCATTAGAATCTGAAGTAAGCTGGTCTGTGGGTTAATTGATTTGCAAGAAATGCTTCATATGGAGGAGTTTGTGAAAGGATAGGAGAAAGGAAAAATGAAAGTGCCATTTTTAAAACTAAGACACACATTTTATGTATCCATATGGGTGTGTGAAACTATTTTTACAACACATTGTTGTGAAACAGCAGCTAGCAGAAGTTCACAGTAGAAAGTAGATGCAATCTCAGTGAGGTTGGAATGGCGAGCGTGTTTTCTCCCCCGCAGCACTGCAGTCAGCCCATCACCTCCTACACAACCCAGATCCTCACAGTCAGGCCTCCTTCCTCACAGCCTGAACACTAGCAGGCAGACTGGTCACACTGAGGAGTGGGGGCCATCTTCCTTATTCAGCTCCTTGTTCTATAGCAACATGAAGTTGCATTCAGAGATTGAGTTGTTGTTGTTGCTCATTCATCATAAAGCATAAATTTAAAATGCATTGGTTTAATCCAAGTTTACAATTTTGTCTCCAATCTCAAGGAGTCTCTTCAAAGAGAAAACATTTTTTTTACTTTGTCTCGTTATACCCATTGGACTTTTTTATTTATTTATTTCATGTTGCTTTCAGCCCACTTCTGTCTTTCTTGAACCCACATAGCAGTGGACAACACCTGGGAGCCCCAACCACAGGCCTGGCTTGGGGAGTTGGTTTCCTTGTCTGGGACGAAGTTGCTCTTTTCCATCTTGGCCAAATCATGATTTGGATAGTCCTTAATGTGGCCTTTTACTGGGACCAATATGGCTTCCACCATGATAGCAACTCATAATTCACATTGTGTCCAAGTGAATGACTTTGAATATGGGGTTCATTCACAAGTAGAATGAGATTGACAGGAAGTTTGGTATAACATCTGTCGTGATGTAAGTTTTCACTGGACTGTTGAAGAGAAGAGAAAGCTGAGCCTGAAGGCAAAGCTCTCAATTTATCAGTGAGTATACGTTCAAACCCTCAGCTATGGTCATGAGCTCTGAGTGGAGGCCGAAAGAATGAAATCACGTAAACAAGATTCCATAGTGGCTGGTTGGTCTGGGTAAGGAACTACCATTAAGTTGTGTTGACAGGGGCATGTTGAGGTGGTTCAGGTATGTGATCCTGATGCATGTCCATCTGGGTGGAGACAGCAGGCAGATCCAGAACATGCTGGAATGATAACGGCATATCTTTTCTAGCAAGTTCCCCCAGAAAGTGCTAAAGGATGGTGCTGCGCAGGGAAGGTGTCTTGCCACCACGACCCAGACCTGGATAAGCAATATAAAATGGATGGATATACATATCCATATATAAATACACTATGATGTATTTGAGCTGGGAGACATTTTTGACATATAGACATCTTTTTTCAAATGTCACAACTGTGGCTGTCACTTTGCAAAAAAACAAACAAAATCTTGACAAACTGTTTAGAAATGTGTCTCAGTGAATGCACAGACTGGCCTTGTCGATCTGACTGTCCTCTGGGGTGAATTGTGCAAGTGAGAGTGACACAGATCAACAAAGACAAGACAGAGACTGGATAATGTCAGCGGAGTGCTGAGCGGTAGTCCATTATTGTCCTCGTCACGTCACTAACTCTTGAGCATCATTGGTCCATGTCAGTTTCTCTCCATCGCTTGTCAAATGTGTAGTGGGAGTGGCTGCTGTCATCACACAGACTCTCTGAGAGCTTTTTAAATTAAGTAAAAGACAGTGACTGATCAGTGCCAGAAGACCACAGTGACGCCCCTAAGGGCTTGTGTCAGCCAAACATACTCAGCAGCAAATGATGCTTTATATAACTGTAAAACAAGGTCTGTGATTTAAGTAAGTTGTATGCACGGTGTATGGTTGCATAAAAAAAGTCTGATATTGACTTAAATTGCCACCGTGTTATAGAAATAGGAGTTAAACAAAGTGAATTTCATTTGAAAACAGTGTTTTCCACTGCTGTGCCTGAGGGAATAGCACAGAGGTAATCAATAAAGGAATGTCTGTTTTTAGACACTGAGTGCATTTTAGTTGCAGTTTGTGAATTAATCAATAGAATATGTTTTGAGATAGAGAGACAAGGGGGTGTGATGAGGATGGGCTACTTCCTCTAACCTGAGGGCTGCTATTCATCAGGGAACTGACAGAACGCTGTAAAAAAAAAAAAGGGCGAGGAGCAAGCAGAAAGCTCCCACTTGACACTGTGCTTCTGCACAGTCTGGAGGGGGGTTTATGTATGTGTCTGTGTGTGTGTGTGTGTGTGTGTGTGTGTGTGTGTTTGCATGTGAAAACATCATATCATGCTTTTTCAACTCTCCACTAGATTTCCCTGCTCAAGGGAGAGAGTTGTATTTCAGGAAACACAGAATCTGGAAATATCCTGGTTGCTTGGGGAAAATCTATCACACTTGCTTGTTCTTTGTACAGGAATGAATTTGGCTGTCGCACAACTGAGGGAGTTCCGTTTTCCTCTCCGCCTTTTGTCTGACAAGTCGACACTGCACACCTCAGTGATGGCCCCTGGTGAATCTATGATATATAGGTCGTCTTATGCCAGAAAATGCCCCCTCAAGGCTGAAGTGTGTGTTTTTAAATTACTACGCAGTGGCATCTAGGATAAAGCTGAAATTTATGCTTAGTATGCAGGTCAGTTGGGTTATAAATAAAAGCCAGTACAAGGACTAGCCAGATTCTTTAGCAAACTAGGGATACATTCTGTGTAAAGTGAAAACCGACCCATCAGTATGAACAGGTAACATATGAATTGTTCCCTGCATGGATATCGCTAGAGGTGACTTTCAGTTTAGACGGTGGGTGAGAGAAGAGGAGCTCTATCATCTGCAGCGACAAATCCTGTTAGCAAAATTGCTAAAGCAGCATAATTATTAATGAATGCTGTATCTGCTGGGTGAACAGGTGGGTTCATTTGAAAGTCAATTACAAAAAGTTTAATCTCATATGTCCATAAAAACATTAGCTGAAAGACAGACCCTAAGAGATACGCTTTTCTGTTAGTTGGCAGTAATGAACACCTTTATTTTTACAGATAGCTTTTTGGAGAATGAAATAATTCTCCTGTCCATCACATCAGTGCACTGTTAGATGTTAGATTAGAGGTAAGATACCCCTCTCATGTCTGTCTGTTAACTATAAAGCAAGGGCCATAGCGATTAGCTTAGCATTCAGACTGGAAGCAGGGGGAAAAGGCTAGCCTGGTTTGTCCAAAGATTAAAAAACAAAATCAACGCCTCACTAATTAACACACAATATCTTATATGAAATGAAAAATTTTATTTATTTCCTGGAGTTAAAATCTTTACGTTTAGTGACAAAGTGGAAACTAGTGTGAAGACAGGGTGTGGAGGCCAGTGTGAAGGATGAGCATACGCATTTCAATGTGACTGGGGTTCACATCCTCTCTCCTAACAAGTCTTTCTTTTTCATTAACAATGACTGCAATCTTTCCATTAAAAAGCCATGACCACAATCTTTCCATTGCTCCTGAGTGCAATTTTAGACAGACCTTAACTATAGAGGTGACAGTTTGAGAAAATGCTCAAATGGGCCATCTTTTGTTTGTTGTGGAATGTGTTGTTGCTCTCTGACGTAAGAAAGTTAAATTGTTGTCACTGTATCTTTGCAGACATAATTTTCAAAGACAGAGCCAATACAGTACAGTTGCATCTAAAACAAATCTGAATATTGTGGAAAAGTTCATTGTGAGCACTAGAACCAGACTGAGAGATTAAAGGCTCTGGGAACCTTTGCAGGTGCTTTGAGTTAATTAGCTTATTAGAGCTCTTCTCGGGTTGACATTTCTGTATTAAAAATTCATTATTCTAAAATTATAATACATTTTGAGATACTGGAGTTTTGATTTCCATGAGCTGTAAGCCATGATCATCAAGATTAAAACAAAAAGGGGATGAAATTACTTCATTTTATTTGTAATGAATCTAGAATATATAAAAGTTTCACTTTTTGAATTAAATTACAGAAGAAAATGAACTTATATTCAATATTGTAATTTTTTGAGATGCACCAATATGTATGTGTTCTAGTCAGTGCAACTGACCTTTTTTACAACAAACATGTAGATGTTAGATGTTAAACTAAGGTGTAATTAATAAAATTAATAATGGCTGCGCTCCATCTAGGTGTTCCAGTTCTAGGGCCCTGGTAGTGTGCATGCAGACTGTAGAATGATTTACTGGCACACCTATATTGAACAGGGCCATCGTTAATTAATGTTGTTAGTTACACCTGTCAAATTATCTGCTGACAGTCTGATTATCCTAAAAATACACTTTGTTTGACTTTTGTAAGAACCAGCGGGGAGACTCTTTGTTGAGTGTCATGCTGTCTCCACATGCACTCTATTTCTGCACCCACTGAGCTGTTATCTTACTGTGCTAAATGTTTGTGTTTGGCAGAGAATTAAATGCATGAAAGAGAGTGAGAGAGGAGACTCGAAAGTGCCAGATGTGAGCAGGCTTTAACAGGTTGCCCTACTACTGCTTGGGACCAATTAGGATTTGTCATGACCAACTTCCACCCCACGTCTGAAACACAGATTTCTTTTAACTTGCAATATGGTTCATATTTCATTAGCTTCACTAATTGTCTTCGTCTACAGCCCTCCTCCGCCTGCTTCAAAGTCATAGAATTGTTATCAGAAAATCACAGTGGAACAGACGCTTTGCTCCCAAGCAGTTGCGCTCATCTAATTATAAAACACTAGGTAAATGTTGAGCAGATGCCCTCCACCAACCC
>NC_060171.1:12215340-12216791 GCF_021292245.1 Micropterus dolomieu | reverse complement strand
CCCCCCCCCCCCCCCCTTCTCTGCCTTCCAATTCAGAGAACCATTTGGTCTCATACTAGTGTTACATTGGCTCCACGTGGAGTGGTGATCCTTGCCAAGTGGCTGCTGTGGTATAAATGAACCTAATCACTCGCCAACTCTACACACCGTCCAGCAGACGAGAACAAAAGAACTTCCACTTCAGCTTAAGTGGTCCGCTACACCCTGCTGTGGTGCCTGACTTCTCAGCCTTCCTCAGCGTCTAGTTCAGGAGCTTGTGTCTGCAGTGAGGAGGGACGAGTTTGATGCTGCACTACCTTCTAATGACTAATAGCTTCAGTGTCCTTGTGCCTTGCATTTGGCAGGGCCATGCCACAATTAGGCATCTGTTAGTGGTGGAAGAAGGAAAATAGACAGTAGGGGAAGAGAGGGAGACAGAAAGAAAATATTAGACTTTTACCAATTAATGTAGTAACCTGTGACCTTGCAGTTTAAGAACTAAGCAAAGCAAACCTGTCAATAGCTGAAAACAGCTTCCAGTGCATCTATACTGTTCTTGCAATGCAGTACATAAAATTCTACTGAACAGGCTTACTGTACAGAGCACTGAAACAGAGGGCAGAACAGCATCACATGGATTTGTTGGTTCTTGGTTTTCTATCATGTTGTTTCATTTTATTAATATTCTTCCTTCAACCATAAGTCTCCCAAACACTTAAATATCCTGATACACATTTAAAATTTTTTTTTTAGATCTGATTCTTGCTCCCTTCTTTTCCAAATAATCCTTACACTAGAAAGCTTTATTAATCTCCAATTGGGGAATCTCTTATCATGGTTGTTATTATTTGTCCATTTGTTTGTTACTTTCTACGGTTGCAGATGCGGTAATAATTTGCACATTTGCTTGACCAGTTATGATGAACAGTTCTTGGTTTGAGTATTAACTTCCAAGCAGGGCCAGAGTTTAATTCCAGTAACTTATTGCCAAAACATGCTGAGAACATTAGAAATAAAAGCAGAGCCCATGAAGATGGCTACATGTTACATTACGCTGTTAAGTTTATTTTTGTTTTAGTTGGACATCATGTTGCTGTCCCTTCTTCGTCTCTTCCTGTGTTCACATCTTTTTCCTGGCTTCATTACACATCATACCACACACACTGTGCTGGGGAGGCTGAGCAGATGTCATTTCTGTCTGGCAGGAGTGTCTCTCCTCTTCAACACATCCACAAGTGACCTGTTCCTGCCTCCGAGTGAGGACAGATGACAGCCCCGTTGTAGCCTGTATGGTCCAGGTGTGGGCTCCGGGTATAAGCTTCATTGGGATCCAAACCATGGCTGTGATTGCACTTAAAAGCTGATTAAAATTTAATCTTGGCCTTGCAGTTGTATGGATAAAGCAGACTCTGTGCGCAGGTAAGATGAGTTTGAAGTACATGTACACGCAGTAGCAATCATGCGCGTACACA
>NC_060171.1:12166655-12215240 GCF_021292245.1 Micropterus dolomieu | reverse complement strand
CCCCCCCCCCCCCCCCTTCTCTGCCTTCCAATTCAGAGAACCATTTGGTCTCATACTAGTGTTACATTGGCTCCACGTGGAGTGGTGATCCTTGCCAAGTGGCTGCTGTGGTATAAATGAACCTAATCACTCGCCAACTCTACACACCGTCCAGCAGACGAGAACAAAAGAACTTCCACTTCAGCTTAAGTGGTCCGCTACACCCTGCTGTGGTGCCTGACTTCTCAGCCTTCCTCAGCGTCTAGTTCAGGAGCTTGTGTCTGCAGTGAGGAGGGACGAGTTTGATGCTGCACTACCTTCTAATGACTAATAGCTTCAGTGTCCTTGTGCCTTGCATTTGGCAGGGCCATGCCACAATTAGGCATCTGTTAGTGGTGGAAGAAGGAAAATAGACAGTAGGGGAAGAGAGGGAGACAGAAAGAAAATATTAGACTTTTACCAATTAATGTAGTAACCTGTGACCTTGCAGTTTAAGAACTAAGCAAAGCAAACCTGTCAATAGCTGAAAACAGCTTCCAGTGCATCTATACTGTTCTTGCAATGCAGTACATAAAATTCTACTGAACAGGCTTACTGTACAGAGCACTGAAACAGAGGGCAGAACAGCATCACATGGATTTGTTGGTTCTTGGTTTTCTATCATGTTGTTTCATTTTATTAATATTCTTCCTTCAACCATAAGTCTCCCAAACACTTAAATATCCTGATACACATTTAAAATTTTTTTTTTAGATCTGATTCTTGCTCCCTTCTTTTCCAAATAATCCTTACACTAGAAAGCTTTATTAATCTCCAATTGGGGAATCTCTTATCATGGTTGTTATTATTTGTCCATTTGTTTGTTACTTTCTACGGTTGCAGATGCGGTAATAATTTGCACATTTGCTTGACCAGTTATGATGAACAGTTCTTGGTTTGAGTATTAACTTCCAAGCAGGGCCAGAGTTTAATTCCAGTAACTTATTGCCAAAACATGCTGAGAACATTAGAAATAAAAGCAGAGCCCATGAAGATGGCTACATGTTACATTACGCTGTTAAGTTTATCCTTCAAGTTGGACATCATGTTGCTGTCCCTTCTTCGTCTCTTCCTGTGTTCACATCTTTTTCCTGGCTTCATTACACATCATACCACACACACTGTGCTGGGGAGGCTGAGCAGATGTCATTTCTGTCTGGCAGGAGTGTCTCTCCTCTTCAACACATCCACAAGTGACCTGTTCCTGCCTCCGAGTGAGGACAGATGACAGCCCCGTTGTAGCCTGTATGGTCCAGGTGTGGGCTCCGGGTATAAGCTTCATTGGGATCCAAACCATGGCTGTGATTGCACTTAAAAGCTGATTAAAATTTAATCTTGGCCTTGCAGTTGTATGGATAAAGCAGACTCTGTGCGCAGGTAAGATGAGTTTGAAGTACATGTACACGCAGTAGCAATCATGCGCGTACACAGAACATCCATTACACAGTGGGACTATAAATCTGCCTTGGAATTAACCAGTGAGTAGAGGCTGATTGCTGTAGCAGTCCCCTTGCACTCTCAGGAATGAGAATAAATGAACGGACGCTGGCATGAACAATCCTTTATTACACCCATTAGCCAGAGGAGCCCGGTGCCTTATGAAACAGGGGACACCAAACATGCAGCCCTGTCGTCACATACGTGGCCTACTTATGGTTCCCATGACAGTGTAAAGACCCCCTCTACCCCCATCATTTCTACCACCACAAATGCATACCATTACCACATCACCCCCCCCCCAATCTCACATCCGTTTGCACATTCTGTGGTAGCAGTGCGGTTTCCGGCATGCTCCTTGTAATGTCAAAATATTTCTGAAGTGCCAGCTAATAAGTGCAGCTCTGGAGTGCCTCCACAAGCTCAATATGTTCATCAACACATTTTTTTTCCTTTTTGGAGAAACTTCAAGAGATGGCAGAATCATTAATCAGGAAGTTTGCTGTGTATTGCCTGTAAATCATTCCACTCATTCCTGGATACACTCTTCAAACAACAACAGCGCCAGGTGTTCTTAATCAAGATTGGTTTGTTTGCTTGTCTTTTGCATACATTAAAAATGCCAGGTGGACTATTTTTCATTAATGTATTCTCCATCAAGAGCAAGGTAATGTTACAGCTCATTTACTGTGCAAAGCTTCAGGTCACAAACATGTTTTGACAGGTGTTTCATTACATTCAGATTAGACTGGCTGACATTGGAGTATTTTACTTAATCCCTGCTGTTAGACAGCGGTGTAGAGACTCCAGTTGGTCTTGTTTCATATGTAGAATTCAGCTGTGTCATTGAAATCTGAAGTACAGAAGTTGGCCTGTCATGCTCTATTACCATTTAATTTATCATAATACTCCCTGTCAAACCTCTAGGCCCACGTCCGACAAAATCTTTCAGCCTTTTTTGCAAGCCAACCAGAACAATGAACCAGCAAAGAATTATTTTAAACTATGGCAAACACTCTAAATCTTTGCCATGAAGCTAAAGGCTAAATTTAACCAAACGTCCAGACCCATTGTCAACTGTCAAATGTTATCTCTTACAGATTTAGACAGATTCCATATATTCTCAAAAAAATTATTATTAATGACTGACCTGTCATGGCCTGTTGCACAAATGATTTTGGAGCAGATTGGTGCTTTTGTGATGAAACCAGACAGGAACAAAATAATCAGGATATATTATAATCATTATATGTTTGTAATCTTAATGTTGAAAGTCACTTAATAATAACATTAAAAGTGTAAAAGTAATATTTGTATTTCAGGTCTGCACATGCAGTAGGATATACACAAAGTAATGTGCCTGACAAGGTCCCATCGGACCCGGACTGAGTTGAAGAACTCAACACTCGTGTTGAAATGTCATTACAAATTTTAGGTGTTAATTGTTTAGAATTAACTGAACTTATTTACAGTAGTAAGTAAGTAAGTAAGTAAAATCACTAACATTTCTGCCATTTGTACATCTGCAAGTGGAAGTGTCTTGTCCTACTGTACTTGTATTTACCACTGAGAGGCTGACTTGAACATTTTCCCTGTTAGAAATACATTTTATAATCAGTTGTCACATGAACATGCCATATATTTGGCCATCTATGAGCAAAGGACTAACGAGGCCAGTGTGAATGGAAACAGTTTCATGTCCTTCACTTGTATTTGGTCTGAGGTAAATAGGTACAGTCTTCTTGATCAAGTATACATGAGCTCTTCTGAGCATCATTTCTGTCTCCAGTGTTCCAACCGTGTAATCAGGAAACAGTGGGAAGCACTGAATTGCATCCAATTTTCCTCTCACTTCCTTTTGTTTATTGACTTGGGGACCTGACGAGGAGTGAGACTCGAGTGGGCTGAGAGAAAACCGCAGACATCGACTCTCCTAACCTCTCGCTGGCACTTTCACTGTGCCATGAACAACACAGTGGGGAGCCTTGAAGTAGATTGATTACACTTGTGATCACTCTTCTAAGATAATGTCCTTCCATTTAATCATGCATTGTGCTGCTGCTCTTTACAAGGATAAGATTATCATCAGCAACTTCATCACTGTCTCATTGTAAATGCCATCCTAATTGGACAGCTCTGCTTTTCATTGGACATTTTGATCTTATTTACTGATGTGTCCTTCAGCTGAAATGGGTCACTTTGGGATGCCTGTTTTTTGTCAGTCTGCTGTCTTCTGGTCTATTTGCTGTCTTCCCCTTCACATACAGAATTAATTGTGTTGTCTTGACTTTCTAAGAATTACATTTGAGGATTTTTAATTGCTGGAGTGTAGATTGTTAGTTGCTGAATGTAATTACTCTACAAAACTCCATAGGACCTCTGAAACTGCTCTTTGTAAAATCAAACAGTTGGCAGTATTTGCAGCATGTTAGCTTGATCCCTGCGGTGTTGAGCTTTGCTGAGTGCTCTGAAGTCAATAACTTTGTATTTACTCATTGGGTCACCAGAGAGGCCTTATAATCCTGTGACTCCATAAACCTGACATTTCATCAAAGAACACGAGCCATTTACCTGCCAGACATCCCCCAGCTTTGCTTTCTCTGAAACATTTCCAGTGTTTGAATTAAGATTTGAAGATGAGTTTGGTGCAAAAAAAACTTCAGAGTTCAGCCCTCGCAGCTTTGGGCTATCATCAGTAATCCTGTCCTTTTGTTCACTTTGACATTGGCAGCTTTGACCAAACCTGCTTGCTATCATACCATGAGGTACTCTTGATTTTACCGTTCAGCTCTCTTGTCAAACCTTTTGTGGTGGTTGACACATGCGGGACACTAATTACTCTATTTACCTCAGGGGAAAGTATTAAAAACAGCAGTCTCAGGCACAAGGTGCCTGCAACCCCACACGTTAGGTGCAAAAATAAATTGTTTTGTGGTGCCAGCTTCTTTTTTCTTCAGAAGGTAGACTAGAATTGGAGACACCTTGTAGTTGAGGTTTGTTTTTTTTCCTTCCATTCTTTCCTCCATCTTTTTACCATAGCTTTTTCCTCCTTTACCTCATTACTTCTATCTTTCCTTTCCTGATACTCCACCTGAACTGTCTCCCAGTTAATGGCTAACAGGCAGATCAGTGGCCAGCCGCAGGGGTCCTGACTGACCTTTCAAACTCTCCCAGTTTATCATTTGCACTGTCAAAGCTCCACGTGCCACCGTCTGACCTCTACTCTCATTTTCCAACCGGCAACCGTGTGACAGCCTCAAAGACAAAGAACCAGTTGAAGAGAGGAGGGAATGGGAAGCCAGACGAGACGCCTTTGTTGTGATCACGAGTGTGTCTGCCATTATGTAAATAGTGCTTATCCAGTGTTAATTGCCTCTGCTGCTAGGATGAGCATATTAAATGTGAAGGAAACAATTTACTGCATTCAAAGTCTCCCCAGGCCACCGTGAATAAGACTGGTCCTACCATTCAAAGGCATTGCTAGTTCCATCTGCTACCTGCGTCATTTCATCTGCAGACAGTCTTCAATAAAGATACATCTGGTTCATTACAACTTGGGTCTTATTTTTCTAGTTTTTGCCATTATTTGTCTCTGTAATAAAAGCATTGTTCTCACAAAGTTATTTGCGGAGATCAGGGAATGTGGCAATTATTACTAAAAAGTTGAGAGAGAATGGTGAAATTACTAAAAACTTTAAATTGTAAATAACCATTACAGTTTACAGACCAACTTCCATGATCAAATACTAAATGTGAAGCTACTGTCAGTAGCTAGTTGGTTTAGCTTAGCATAATGACTGGAAACGCGGGAAAACGGCTAACATGGCTCCGTCCCAATGTAAGAAAAATCTTCCCACCAACTTCTCTATAGCTCACTTATTAACACATATCAATCTTTTCATCTGTTTCTCAGCAAGAAAGCAAATAACTGTGTTGTTTCATGGTTTCCAGATCTTACTGGATACTTTGAGTACATTGTTTCATTCATTCATTGCTGATAGAAATGATGGCCAAGTTGTAGTAAACTAGAATGTCCCTTTAACATTTAATTGGCTCCCTTTCTTCTGTAAATAAAGAAGTATTGTACACAGGATGACAGTAGACAAAGTAAGTGAAGAGCAGTGGCTGCACTTGTATGCTGTTGTCATTGTATGTTGGGTTTTTTTAAACACCTTTTAGTGTTAAAAATACTCCTATTGGCACCCTCATTTGTCGTACCTCCTTTTGCCTGACTCTCAGCACATTTGGAGATGTTCCATGACAGTACACACTTGATTTTCCCCAGTCAGCATATGGATAGCACCATTACTCCTTACATCTTTTCACGCCAGCCAGGCCATTTTGCTGATCTGCACAGCACAAAGCATCATCTAACTACACTCCCCCCATCTCCCACTCCTTTCCCGCCCCCCAAACCAATTACCAGTTATCACCAAGGAGGAGGCTGTTCATCCATTAGTTATTCATCCACCCAAGTGCCGCTTTTACTCTAATTAGATTTTCTCCTTCCATTTTACATTAAAACTCACTCCAAGATGGCAAGATCTTAAAAATTAAGAACAGCGATTAACTGCACATCTCCAAATCTCTTTAACAAATATACCCTGCATGTACCATTAACCTTGAACAAGCTGATTAACTTAGCACTCACTAGTCCCAAATCATATTTAGAAACCGCTGCAGAATTTCATAATCCAGCCCAAAAAAGCATAGTACAGTTATCACGCATTCAGCCGTAATCTGTTAGTGATGAAGATGGAATGTTGTACTGATCAAATTTCATGGGAAAATGATCACAAGCAGAACAGCAGTTTGTTGTGGATATTATAACATGGCACATCCGACAAATAGGGCCAAGTACAATAAGAAATGTTTACCCAGCAGTCTTTGATGTGCAGCATTGTGAGCATGGCTTTATGCTTGCGAGTCTGTCTGTGCACATTTGTGTGTTTTTTGGTCATGCTCGAGGTACTGGTAGGCCTGGAGAAGCTGTTGCAGCTTCCAGCAGCAGCATTTCATTCTTGCAACAGTGACCCACAATCAGTGTTGGGCAAGTTACTGAAAAAATTGTGAATTACTAATTACATATTACTCACTGTAAAAGTAATGACATTACATTATTAATTACTCAACAGAAACAGTAATTAGTTACCCAGGTGACTATACACAACACTCTTGAAGTCCAGTCCTTACAGTGAAGTCATTCACACAAGTGCAGGTAATGACAGTGGTAGTAGATGGTGACATTGCACAATCCATGGATGAGCTTAGAGCTTTTTTCACCTACTCTGCTACTCAACACTTCTGACAATGAGTGTTGGGTGAGTTCATGCTAAGATCTCTTCTTTCCTTTGTCCTTTATATAACAGTTGTCCTTGCGCCAAGCGATTACGGCACAAGATTGGATAATAAACGTATGTAAAAAGGCGGACCATGACTTTTAGAGCAGATTGAGAGCGCTGATATACTTTGAGCGAGTTGTGCAATAAAGGGAGTCCTCCATACAAGATTGGTACTCAAAGAAGAAAATTGGCAGAATTCATCAAATGTTCTGCGGGCATAAAACCGCAGCAGCGGCATGTAGGGCCTTTAATGTGAAAAATAACCCAGGGGCCTTGTGGAGTGTGTTTTATGTGGTTGGAGGGGTTAAAGGAGGCCTGTACATTGGTTCATGTAGAGATGTTGAGGGGATTGTCAAGATTTCCCCAGTGGCATGCTATCTCTCTCATGTCACTGGAGCATTGCTTGAGTCACTCAGACAGTAATGCTGACTGTCTGAGAGGGATTTATGCAGTCATAAAGGCTGTACTGTAGCGGCCCATGCTCCGTATTTTATTCTGACACTTATTACTGAAATGAGACATTTGGGTGTAAAGAGGAACCCAAGCTGTTTTCTCACCGTCAGGATGAGGTAGCAGTCCTGCTCACATCAAAAATTTCCTTCCGACATTTGGACTTACCTCAGAGAGTATTTAATTCTTCTTCCCTTCTATTGTTGCATAGACTCAGTTGGCAAAATCTACAAACAATAGAGTAGCAAAGTGGAAGGAGATACCATTCAGGGTCCGACAAATCCAGTTCATTTTATGCACAGGCAACATTACATGAGTGGAAGTTGCTTTGCTGTAGGTGACTCTGGGCTCATTGTTGTAAAAACAGTGACTTTTGGTGAAGTTTTCAAGTAAGTCTGTTTGTTTGCTAGTAACAGCTCCGAACAGCTTAAAGTGATGTGTGACATGGCTAGCCTGGCTCTGTCCAAAGATAACAAAATCAAGCTACCAACACCTTCAAATTTTAATAATTAACACATTATATCTTGTTATAATTATCCAGGAGACTTGAGAAAGATTGACATAAGAGAAAAACATTGAAATGGGAGTTTACCGTCTATCCACATTTTAAGTGCTCTATCTTCACAGCATAGCTCTAGTGGCCATGCTTCCTTTGCCCCATCTACTGTACCACCCCCTCCTCTGGCACCATCACAGACTCCTTTCTCCTCCAACTGTTTTATCTGAAAGCTCCACACAGCTGACCGAACCCTAACGCTTAGGGGTCGTGTTGCCTTTTCCCAAAAGATGATGAGATACAACAGGCGTGTAATTGACGTCTGTAAGCAAAACACTCCAGAGGTTGGATGACCTACATGTTACACTTTCTCCATCTGCCTGCATACACTTAACACCCCACAGGCTGCCACTCAAACCAGCAGGTGACTGCACACAGGAGATACAGACTCTGTGTAACGGATGCTTGCTGCATGTACAGATGTTAGGCACGCCACACAAGGTTATACACACCAGTTAAATATGAGCCTCTGATGCTCTTTCTTCTGCCACTGAAAGCTTTGTTTACTTGTCGGTGTAGCTGAAATAGAAAGCATGACCTTTCTTCATTTAAATTAGTGCTCAACCAGGATATGAGTGAAGACAAACACTTTATCCTTGTGCGCAGCATAAACTCTATAAAACTGAAAACAAAAACATTTAATTAAGATTCAAAGTGCTAC
This sequence comes from Micropterus dolomieu, assembly GCF_021292245.1. Taxonomy (NCBI): domain Eukaryota; kingdom Metazoa; phylum Chordata; class Actinopteri; order Centrarchiformes; family Centrarchidae; genus Micropterus; species Micropterus dolomieu. Next base: position 12,206,776 of record NC_060171.1, on the reverse strand, counting down.
ATGCAAGCCATAAAGCAATGTATGCAGTTAATTCGAAGGCATAAAAAAGCTAATGGACTATCAGCATTGACTGCCTGAGGCTGCCGTTTCTCCTTGCAGAAGAAATCCATCAATCACGTCTATCAGTAATCCCTTGCAAGCTGTCGGCAGTGTCTGTACCTCCCATAGAAGTGGTCCCTCAGCAGAAGCAGCATCAGATGTGGCTGAAGCTGACATCTTAACAGATAAACTGGTCCCATTTTAGTACCACTGTCACCACATTCTACCCTCTGCCTTTGGATATATTGATGGGAGGCAGCAGTCGATGAGACAAAAGCACTGACGGAGGAGATGCCTGAGGATGCGAGCTAAGCTGCTGCGTGTTTGTTCTTTCTTGCTTGTCCTCAAACCTGGAGGATAAACGATAAGATGGGACACAGATGAGAGAACCTTCAGGATTGTGCTTCGCTGTAGGCGACTGTGGGCTCATAGTTGTAAAAACAGTGACTTTTGGTGAAGTTTTCAAGTAAGCCTGTTTGTTTGCTCGTAACAGCTCCGAACAGCTTAAAGTGATGTGTGATATTTACTGAAGCGCAGACTTGATACACTCAGCTGCGTCACAAGCTCACATTTTTTTGAATGTCTTTGTCAATATGTGACTCTGCCACGGAGAGAATGAAAGAAAAGAAGTTTCATCCATTCGTTGCACTCCGCTAAGCTGGTTTACTGCATTTGTTGTGGGAAGGTTGGTGGTCGTCTCAGGGGCTTTGAATAAAATCTAATTTCTCTTCTGGCTACAGCTGCTGCATATCCACGTGCAAACAGCCAGCAGATGTGTCTTGGTCCAGCAACATTTACCTGATCATCTCCTGGCCCAATTGTAAAGCAAATGATCTCTCATGAATAATCACCATTGTTCTGTTACAGACCAAGATGATAATTCATGTTGACTCTGTGCGTATGGAGCAGTTTTGGCTGTGAAGCACTTGCAGAGCTGCATTGGGCTGGGTAAACACTACAGCTGCTAAATAATTTGTTTCAAACAGATTTTGTTTACCAGCATGTGTCTATAAATTAATCTGTATTTGCATACTTTGCATGCACACTTGAAGAGGATAGTTTATGCTAGTGTTACTACATCAAAATGTGTGATGAAATTTTAAGAGCCTACAGCTTGTAGTGAGAGTGGACTGTGAATGTGGCAAGAAATACTGTTTAATTAAGGCTACTTGGGAATTAAGCCAATTGCAAAAATGATTCACATTCAAATTTCACTCTTGTGTCACCTTCAGCATCTTTAGGCATGCGAGTTGATAATGCACTTTGCAGAGAGTAAAGCTCAAGATCTGTGCTGGAGGCAGATCTTCAGTGTTGGAATAGCTGAAGAATTTCTAAGAAGCTGCAGCCAGGCTTATAGAAACCCTTCCCATCTGTCAGATAGGACAACAGATCCACACAGCTAACTGAAGCAGTGTGTTTAGCTGGATAGACATTAGCCATGGGGACACAACAAGGATGGTAAAGTCCCTCATGCAGGAGTTAAGGCTACTTAATATTCCTGTGTTGATTGGGGATTAATTGTTCCATCTGGCTCTCATGAAAACCAGTGAAGAGAATAAAAAACAACACTCCCTCCTCTCTTTTCTGACGTGTTTCCTCTTGTTTCATTATGGTCATGGAGTATGGCTAGCAAGCGGTGAGGCTCGGAGGAGGAGGAGTCTGGACTGGACAGGCTGTACCAGAGGGAGAGCTGGGAAATTTGATCATTTTTCTCTGGGACTGTCATACGCCATGGGCTGCCTCATTTGTCTGCTCCAACTCCTTTGTTTCCACCAGGCTCCCTGTTCCAGGATTAGCCTGTGGAGGGAGAGACAAGCAGGAAAATAAAGAGAGACATTCAAAGGAACTACACCGTATAAGCTAATTATTATACTGTAGCGTTCCATGTTTCTTTAATACAGTACTTAACTCTAATGTACATGCTGCAGTATTTAGTACCTGCTGACTGGCCAAAAAAAAAAGAATGAAAAGCAGGTTTGGAGTGTAGGGAAGGAGGGATGAGGGAGACTGCACGATTATTTTTTCTCCAAATTGCCCTGCAGTTCCACAGGAGTGGTGTTGACCCAGTTTATCTCCCACTCAGGTGATTAATGCAGCATCGCTACAAACAAAGGTCAAACCAGGAGGCAGGGGAGCAGGCCAGAGTACAACAAGAGCTAAGGGAGTTATATATGGCTACTGCTACAGCTGAGAAAATAAGTTGTTGTTTTGTAGGGCATCACTCAGTCTCTAGAGGCACACATTGAGATGTGAAAGAAAAAAACAATAAAACACACACACACACACAAAGGAATGAACCAGACATTAGAGTAACACACTTATTGTATTATAACTATTATTACATTGTAATTTTTGTTTATATTTTCTTTTAGTCTTTGTATAGTATATCTTCTATGGCACTTCTGCAGGGAGATTTCTAATGTTAGAAAAAATAAGGAGCCTACTCTGTGCTTCTACATTGTCAATTTTGACAGTTCTTCTCCTTAATACTGTTGAGTGCCACTTTCAAGAAGAAGCAAAGTTCAGACACACGCTGTATAACACAAAAACCTAGATGACTCGCATGTGTGTATGTGTGTGTGTGACCAAACATCGGAATAGAGGCATATTTTTAAAATTGTCTTGGCTTTCCATTTGTTCATAATGCATTGGTTCCCAACCTGGGGGTTGGACCTCCTTTAAAGGGTTGCAAGATCAATCGGAGGAGTCAAGAAATTATTGATTTCTGGTTTCTGATAAAACATCCAACCCTGTTGAGCCTGACTTTACAGAGGAATTTTACGTCAGGATCTATCTATATTTTAACATGCTCAAAATGTGTTGAGTCATTTTTCAAAATGTACTGTGTCAAATTCAGCGAGATGTATAACAGAACATGTGTTAGTGAAGAATTAGTGGTGGAATATTTGGGGTTGAAAATATAAGCTCTCTTTGTAGGAGTTCCCCAGTGGCTTTTACATCTTAGCGGTTCCACATACACACAGCTGGAGTTGAATGAAACTGTCAACTGCTCATGAATTTAGGTAATTTTGTTTGAAAGTCTGAACTAGGCTTTATATTTTTATAGAGAGAGTTTGTGCTTTGAGTTCTGAAACACTGGTCTTGAGATTCCCAGCCTTGCTGTATTTTTCCACAGCTGACACATTTCAGTTTGCCGTGCAAGCAAAATGCTGCACTCCAAAGCCAAATTTAAATACAACTGCAAGTGTAATTATGCTGTGTCTACCCTTTTTTTGTGGTTATCTAAATTATAATCTTTGGTTTCAGCGTTTATACCAAAGCACATTCTCTAAGGTATTCCACAGCCATGGTTTCTCTTCCAGAGAAATTACTGGTGTTAAATGAAGCAATGATTTTCTTTATATGTGCCAGCTGTAGTGCAAATGGTTTTCAATCTGCCAGAAAATCCAGGTCATTTTGTGAAGAAGAGGTTGAAGATGGACTGAGTGAACAGGGGCTATTTGGGCTTTGATTTAACAGTCTGATAATGTTGTAACAAACAGTGTTTTTGTGTGTATTTTCTTCCAATGTATTCATAAATTTTTCTTCTTGATCATCTGTCAAGAAGAAATTCAGGAAAATATTTAAATTTCTTTCTGAATGCATTTACCCTGAGCACAACTGTACAGTTGTACTAGCAATGCAGGGAAAACGGCCCTGAGAGCACAATATTGTCTTTATTGCATGTTCAGGCTATATAGGAGGTATTGCTGGGATCTGATGCTGAGATTTTCGAGTAAATATTTAGTTTAACCACATCCAATCATAACACTCATGTCACAGTTTTAACCATTTGTTGCGACAATATGCATTTTAATTTGGTGGTGTGACTGTACTCATGCTGTGCTCTGGAATAAATGTGAGCAAACTTGAGACAGACTGTCCGGGAGCTCACAAACACTGACCAACAGAGATACACAGCCTTAAATGAACATGAACCATTTAAAAGAAACATTCAAAATCCAGGTATGACTAAATGCTAATCAAGGTTGAGGCTGGGGAGCTGGAAGGAGTTCTAAAAGCAGGCCACAGTGTCATAGAGGGGATGTAGAGCTCAGCTTTGTTCTATGAGACTGAATATATAGTCCATATATGTATATAATATATACAGTGTATGGATATATATGGACTGCCTATTGAGGGAGACAGATCATGGACATAAATAATTGGAGGGTGCATGACTGAGGCTGCATTGTATTAGAGTTTAACATACATTTCTCAGACCTCCTTGTTTTACTTAGTATAAAGAGCGTAAGAGCAAGAATAAAAGTAATATTAGCTGTACCTTGCCTTCCGTCATGGCTTTTTAGCTGGCTTTTATTCTAATGTCACTTTGCAGGAAAACTCTGGTCCTTTCGGCTCTGCATACAGAGATTTAGCAGAAGCAGTTAGATCAAGTCTAGCCCAACAAGGCCTCTGCTAAACTATTTTTCCCTGTCCTCCTGCAGGTGAATGGGAAGGAGTTGTCCAAGTCCAGCCATGAGGAGACTGTGGAGGCCTTTCGCACAGCCAAGGACCCCGTCGTGGTGCAGGTCATCAGGCGGACCCCCAGCGGCCGCCCCCATGGCCCCCCTCAGGAAATCCATGTGGTGGATGTGTGCACTCAGACTGACATCACCTTTGAACACATCATGGCGCTGGCAAAGCTCCGGCCTTCGACCCCTCCTGTGCCTGACGTCTGTCCCTTCCTGCTCTCTGACAGGTACGTACAATAAGAAATGAATGTAGTTTTTTTTACATCTCTGTAAATTTTGAATCCGAATCATGATAGTGATTGAAAATGGGGATTATAGTTTGAGGACAGTGATATATTTTCATTTAATTTGATATAATATCATTACAAAGGATTTCAGTTTAGTGCTACAAAGAGTTTGTTGTTGTGTCCTTGTTTTGACTTTGGTTGGGACTAATGGTAATTAAGAAAGGAAAAAAAGTACTGTTATGTGAGAAATTATTGAGCTATGAAGCAGAAATATCAGTGTTTGCAGGATTAGCATTTCAAGTGTGCAAGGCGCCTGTAAAATATAAATTAATTGTCTAACCAGCTGCATACTTGATACTGACAAAATTAGATTTGCTTGGTGAATGAGCTTCTCAATATCCTTAAAGTCATCCTTTTACCAATAGGAATAAAGGACAAGGCTAAGTGGTCCTAATTAGCCATTGATACCGAATGTTTGTGTAAATTGCCATTTCAGTGTTTATTTTAGTATAAAGCATTAATTTAAGTGTATCACTAAGTAGTAGAGGTGTGACAAGACACTTAACCCATGAGGCGAGACGCGATTCGAGATTGGGTTCACGAGATCAAGATCTTTAATGCTGAATTATCTGAAAATTTTGAGCACTATTTCCTGCATTATGGTGATTTTTTAAAATTATTTATAAAAATAAAAACACAAAATTCCGGTGGTAGGTGACAGTTCAAACTCTGTAACTTAACTATAGCAGAATATAATGCAGTGCAGCTCTCTGGCAATCTGTGATCAACTTTTCTCATGTAATATCATCCCTGCCGAGTCATGATTTAGTCACCTCAATGATAAATTATTACATTTTAATTTAGTTATAAACTCCTGGACTTTAATAGCTCCTGTGTTTCAGCAGCTTTTCTGCTCATGTTCAAAACGTTCTGCACATTTAAAATCTCTGACATATCATGTGTTCTCTGACATGTCCAGAAAAAAGGCAGAATGTTACAAGACTAATGTCATCATTTGATGAGAAGTCTACCTGCCCTATACTCTGCTGTACATTACGTTATGATCCGTTGGTAGTAACATCATCCCCTTCAGACAGTTTGACGGATGCAGTTTAGGACTGCGAAACCGAAAGTAAATGAAACACTTTTGATTAAACAAATCTCACCACAAATCCACACACATTAACTTCAGCAGCTCAGATAAAGTGCAGCTCACAGTTCCAAACACAGCAAGACTGGCTTCCATTTTTAGATGTCTCAAGATCTCGTCACACCCCTATTAAGTAGATAAACTTTAAGTTGGAAAATGTTAACAAATATAAGCTATTCAGGTCCACCAAAAATGTAGTCATATATGACAGCCTCAAGTGACTGTCAATACATGAGTATCTGGATCTGTCAAGCCATAGAAATTGTTACTCCTACATCACTTGAACACAGCGCAGACAGAGTCGCATTAGGGGTAATTGTGATTGAGTGTTCAGAAAGAAATGCACATTTACAGATAAATAAATATTCACGGTTTGACTGTTGAATGTGCTTTCCCTGCTCAGTACACAGCACATGCAGTTTAACTGTCCTTTTAACAAACTGCTATCTTTGACATGTCTGCTTAAGTAATCAGCCACAGAAACATAACTCTAGATGTACGTACTCGAGTTACTTTTACGTGTGGTACAATGAGTAGACATCTAATCACATCTCAACAGGATGTTGGGTAGTACAATACCTCAAAGACATGTTTTTATTGTCTATGTGAGAGGATGGGATAAACATACGTACAAAAAAAAGATCTTGAGAGTTTAAAGTATCAACATGAGGTTTTCCTGGAACACAACAAAAGAAACAGGGTTCATTATTTCCACTTCTGGTATTTTAGTTTATATTCTGTTCATCTCAAAGGAGAAGTAAACTGTGAACAAGAGAAGTTTAGCATAAAGGAAAATCTGGGTTTCACCTCCTGGGAATGAAACAATAGCAATGCAGGAGCTTCATAAGCCCAGAACTGGGAAGTCAGGACGGTCTTGGTGAACCGTGTGTATGTTTGTTACAGTGGATAATTAATTCCAACAATCATAAACATCTTGAGTTCTCTGAATATCTGTTGTCATTTGTCATTAGAGACTTGCTTAGACATTCACAAATGGAATTTCAGTTGGCTGCCCCATCTGTATCGCTCATCATTAAAATAATCACTAAAAAGACTATCTATAAAGTAGTATACATGACCTGATCAAAATCATTGCCACAGGTATATATCTCACACATTATCACCATAGAAATCCCCATGGGGCCTTCTTGGCATGATTGGAACTGCTAGGTGTATCCATTTTGACTCGGGGAAGGTTTACAAGGTGATTAAAGCAAATGTGCTAATAAAAAACTAGGCAACACAGTGCAGCGTGTGCTCACGGGCTATTTATAGCCGCAGGCCGAGCCCAAATGTAATCAAGGTGTCCCATAAAATTCACATTTTCTTCTCAGCATCTGAGATCAGGTGCACAATCCAATATACAGCAGATTTTATAGATACAGCAAATGTTTGTCACTCTTATTTTCGAGGCTAGATTGTAAATTTGTATTTGTATTCTTTGCACCCACTGCCAAATATGTAATATTGAGGCACCAAAGTGTAAAGCATTCTGACATTTACCAGTCTGGTTTATGACTGGAAGATTGTTTGGAGAAAGTTTTACAGTTTTGGATAATCTGAGAGTCAGATAGCCCCTGAAGACGTCACTCAACACGTTCAACGTAGTGTCTTTTTGAAGTTTTTGTCCACTATGATTATCTCTTGTGGCACCAAAGCTGCTCATCTTGTTAGGCCCCTACAATGTTGTTTTGTTCAGTGACTGAGGGAAGCATAATAGAATTACACTGTACATTGTGGGGGGTTTTGTCTGTCAAAAGCAGGAGGCAAATTATGTGGATACGCTGTTATTAACAAGGGGCTGTACCTTTATCACACACACTCCAGCAGCACTGAAAGCCCTTGACAAATCCTTTATTCTTCAGATTCCAGCAAAGACAAAGGCGAGGAAATCCTGTCACTTATAGGTATTGAATGCATTTGAAAGAAAATGAGGAAAATGATCTTGCTTACGCCCAACTCTCCACCTCTTTCTTTTTCTCTGCCTCCCTGTCCGTCTTTCCCTCTCTTTCTTCCTCTGCCTCTCTCCTCTAACAGCTGTCATTCTCTTCATACAATGGACCAGGATTACTATGAAGGGACAGACTACCTCTCCCCTGTTCAAGCTGATGGAGAGAGGACAGAGGAGTTTGAGTATGAGGTAGGAATCACACTTGACATCACTGCTTACTAGAGCCTGACTCATTCACTGGCATGGCAAATTTTAGCTCATCACTGATTTATATTGTTACATACGTTGGCAGATAAGTCACAAGAAATTGCAGTACAGACATGCCAAAGATAGAAAGAGGAACTGCACTGAGAAGTTTATTTTTCAACTGTAACATGGTAGCTTAGTACATATCTTGGTCACAATTCTTGGAGTAGTTGAATATTTTAGAAAATATGGTTATTTGTTTTCTTGTGAGACTGAGAAGATTGATACAACTCTAATGTCTGTCCATAAGTATGAAGCTCAGCCAGCATCTGTTAGCTTAGAATACCACTTAGCCACCTAACTAATTAACAACTAACTTGTTTGACCCAACACAAACAGAAATGTAAAAACAACATTTTGTGGTTTTATGGGGAGTTACATTCTTTAATTATTCCTTGGCCGGGTGTAGTGACTGTTAATTAGTGCACTTTAGAGATGCAGGTAGGCAGATTTCTTTTAACTTTGGACAGACTTTTCCTCTGCCTACAGTCTTTGTGCTAAGCTAAGCTATTTTTCCGCTCAGCCTCACAGTTAATAGAGTGGTATTAATCTTCTCATCTAACTCTTGGTAATAAATCTAATACCTAATACAGGTGTTTCCAGTTACACTAGCTGATAAGAAGTCTCCTCAGAGTTGGGTGATCTCACATAATTCCCAGCAGAGCTTCACCTAGCATCCACCTATGTACTTTAATCTATAAATGATAAGGATGTAAGGTTTCCCGACTAACAGTTGCAGCAAAACTAACAGGAGAGTCAGGGAGATGTAAATCAACTGCAGTTTGTACACGTCCACGCGGTCCAGAGAAGAGGTCTAATCAGGCAACATCTGTGTGAATGACTACGGCTCTGTAGGGGCTTTAAGGGATCCTTATCAAAAATATCTGTTTATGTTATGTGTTTAGGTAGCCCAGTATCAGGAGGGTTTAGTTGCTAACAAACCATTTAAGTTCTAAAATGCTGAACATTTAGCAGAGAGTTGCACCCATATGTACACATGTGACCTTCTAGCACATGGACTCACATTCCCTCAATACTCCAGATTTAATGATGCTTAACAATTGGTAGAAGGGCGCAAACACTAATTGACTCTACAGACAGATCCCAGGGGGACAGCCACATTGCAGACCGCTAGAAAAATGTCTTGCTTCTATTGGCAATGATGGCATGCCTCCATGTTTTAGCTTTATTTCTACAAAGCAAAAAGAAAGTTGAAAACCTCCAACAACGGTAACGGTGTTACCTGAGATTTGCTAATTGTTTTCACAACTCTAGAAGAATAAAGTTTGCAAGATGGTTGACTTTGAACTCAATCAAACCCAATTAAAGTGAGGCATCTGTAGTGTGTGATAGTAAGAAATGATGTAAACACATTTCTTTACTTCACTGCATGTGCATCTTTACTGGACTGTATGCGAAAGGCACAGTTGGATAGGTGATGTTTCTATGGCTGTTGATCTCTGACAAATACAGATTACACACAGATGCACTGATTCGACTGTGACGGGAAGAGATAAACAGACTCTGTCTCCGCTCCCTGCTTTGGTCCAATATTCTTTATTTCCGAGTCATTGAGGTACGAGCATATTGCCAGCAAGGGCTCCAACTGGTCTGATGTATGATGATTACTCACCCCTACCTCTTATTTTTTTTTCATATGAATTTGTTCTGAATGCTTCCACCCACTGAGCTTGAGCTGTTTCTACACATCCTAAATAGATCTGTGCACCCGCTTGGATCACAGAGGCCCTAGTGTCAAATCAGAACAAATATAATATATTAAAGCCTCTCTTTATGCCTCATTGCTATTAACAAATCCTATTACACTGTGTATGCTTTGTAGCCTGCACCATTTTTTTATTTCATGCTTGGGGAATTAGATACCGCGCTAATGCAGCCCCACTTACTGTATGTCAACTGAAAATGCTGTGAGGGGGATGTAGGCGAAAGCCGAAAAGCCACTTTCAGAGTCGACCTGATCCCTCACTCCCTGCTGAAGGAGAGGAAAGAGACTGAAGGAAAGACATTTCTTTAAATTACCTTTTGTTGGACGAAAAAGCACAGTGGGGGAGAGCAGTTTGCCATCACATCACAGAGAAACCATCTAAATCTACTTTACCTTCCTAATACACCAGGACATTGATGTTTCTGTTAGGGTAATCAACATGGTGTAAGAGGTGGAGAGATGCCAGAGTACACAGTCATAGTATACTGGATATTTCAAAACTGTTTGGGCTCATGTGAAAACACTGAATTTTCATTTTCCTACACGTAGTACTTAATAGATTAGTGGCCCCAGATGCACCACATACTGCTAGTCCCCATCAGATCCAAAGACTGTATTCAATGAATTATCAGTACAGACATCAAAAGACTGTTTTTACAAACACCTGTAGAGTTCATACATAAAATTTTGATGACCTCCACCTTAAGGCTCATGCAGACTACACAACTTTCAGCGTCAGCCGATGGCCGTGCTGTTCAGACTACACAATTTGCAGTCTTGTGACGGGAGTCTGAAATCGTTGCGGCGTACACACACACTACGTGACTGATCGGTGACAGGGGCTCGCACACTACACGAGCTGACAAGGACTCTGTCACCTGACGCTGGTCTCCATACCACGTTTCGTCAAGAAAACACGTGAAATGACGCAAACCTACACACGACTGGCGACCGCTGATCGATCACGGATTTACCCCTGATCACAGCCCGACGGTCACCGAGCTTGCTGACCGGTAAGTCGGGCTTAAAATTGTGTAGTGTGAACTAGGTTTTACAACCTTCATCACTGACATTTAGACATTTAGTGTTTTTACTCACACTTAAAGCTGTCCTAATCACTAATTTTATGTTAACAATGGATCAAATTAGTGTAATGATCAAGGAGTCTATCTGCTCATTTTTATTGATTTATCATTTTTTATGACGTGCAGCTTTACCATCAGACCAAAAACAGCTGAGCTCAAACCAAAAAGGCCAGTCGATTAATAAGCTGAAACGTTGTCACAATTAATACATTTCTCTTTGAGACAGTCACAAGGTAAGCGATAGAGCTATGCTGTCATGTAACATCATAGATGTAACGAAGCCACAGCAGGCAGCTGTTTTCACTGAAAAGTATAGTGACTGTATGCTACCTGTTGAGCACCAAACAGCATACAAAGTTAGCAGCTAGCTGGTGAACAGTGGAGCGTTTACCAGCTAGCAAGTCAGAAATTTCATCAATTGCAGCTTGCAAATTGAAAAAAATGCATATGTAAGCAAGTTACTGATTTGTTTTCTGTGATAAATATATTTCTGAATGAGAGAAGGGTTCTGTAATCGGTGTAATGTCATGCAATAAAATGCAAATTAATTATTTACAAATCATACAATGTGATTTTCTGGATTTTTGTTTTAGATTCCGTGTCTCACAGTTGAAGTGTACCTATAATAAAAATTACAGACCTCTACATGCTTTGTAAAATCAGCAGTGAAAAAAAATACTTGTTCTCCCCACTGTAGGTACTGACAGTCAAATTCCACCATAAGGTTCTGCACTTCATCTTCAAGACCATGCCTTGTAGCAAGAAATTTTACACAGAAACATCATACATTTCCTAAGATCCCTTTATGCATATGTAGCCACAATACCATGTTAGTAACCATTCCTCTGATTAGTTCCAGTAAGTTCTGAAGAAGCAAAGTACTCAAGCTCAGAGATACTCTTTCCTCTCTTCCTGCCAGTGGTAGCCATTCATGCATTTGGGACTGCTTTTTCAATTACTGGCAATCAAAGGCGCAATTATTATGACAGCATCCAATGTTATTTGATGGTGGGCGGCAATCTTCGCCCTAATCACGCCATCGCAGTCATTAATGTACTGTCAGCCCTCGTCCCTTTGCCACACTGTAATCTCCTGCCTAAGAGAGGCAGACAGCTCTTATGGAGAGAGGGTAAAAAAAATCAAAAGGCGAGAGGAGAGATTGGTGAATGCTTTTTTGATGCATCAGGAGACAACTTCCTTTTACTGAGGCATTGGAGTGTGAGTGGGTGTTTCTGTCTACACAATATTGTCTTTAAAACAAGAAAACATAAGAACATCTGGTAAAGAAAAAGGGGGTCTCATACACTGTGTGTGCTACACATAGTTAAGTACACACACGTGCATGCAATGGTTTGATGTGTCATCCAACATGCAAAAATTATAGCAATCTATTTTCTCTATCATTTAGTTCTCATGCACTATATCTAGCCATTAATAGTCAGAAGTAACTTAAGGCTTATTTTACAGAGCCAGAGAGGGGCGTTGTTGTACCTGTTCACACCTCAGCTTTGCTTCAGGCTTAGCTATAAATTTTGGTGGTTTATTTGTAGCCACATCTCTGAGACATTGCTAGTCATTTCAATATTTCCCAGATATCCCACAACTTCTCACATCATATTAGCATGCAAGCGACGCTGTCGCCGTAGCTCCCATTACCTCCATGACTGCTTTGTTGCATCAGGTGATGTGCTGCTTTAATAATACCTCTACCAACAATAATGGTGGTAGCTCAATAGTAACATTTTTAATATAGCTAATGACTGATTTGTTCAGGTAGTCCGCACCAAAAGCTTTCCCCCCCTTTTTACATTGTATCCTTACATATCAGCCGAGATTTGAAGTTGTCATCGCTTCTGAGACAGTCAATTAAAGATCTGAGCGCCCCGTCAGGTGGAGGCTCTAGAGAAAGATAAAACGACAAAGCTTGGATGATTTCTTTTTCTCTGTGTGATTGTGTGCACTTTGCTGAGAACACGTATGTCTGTAAGCATAGAGATTGTACAAGGATGCAGGAATGACTTTTTTTGTGTATGAGTGTGTGGGGGAGTATGTGTAGCCCAGCAGCAGCAGATCCCTGGTCCACAAACACCTCAATGATGTGTCAATGTGTGAGAAAAGCAGAGGCAGAGACGTGTAGGAAGAAATGAGTGACGGGGTGAAGAAGAAAATGGGAATTGAGCCTAAAGATGTGTTTGTGTGTGAGGAAGTGGAGGATCATAAACAGCTTAGGAGGGTGGTGGCTCTCTGGCAGCGGTATTGGCCTTTTCCCCTCATCTCATCCCACCATGGTCAGACTTCACCCCCTCCCCTTCCCAAAGCCCTGCCACATCTGACACGTGTAACCAGCCAACCAACACTTGTCACAGAGGAAATGAATCTCTCTTTCTGTGTGAGTCCCCTCTGAGCCCCACCAGAGCCCCCACCACCGCCTCATTTCTCTCTGCCCCCTCCATCCTCCTCTCCACTCAACCACCTCGCTCCTGCTGTTGAGAGTTGGTGTGTTTCTGCTCTAATGAAGACTTTGAGAGGAGAGGCCATTTCACACTTGATTCTCTCCAACACCCTTGATATGTTTCACCATTTGGAGATGGAGCACAGTCTTGTGCTGTTTGTGGCTGCACCTCTGTTGAAACTGAGAGTGCAAAGTGGCTTATGTACATTAACTGTCTGCAAGCTTGGAAGTTGTGTGTGGTTCCATATTCACAACATACTTCAGATATTAGATGTCGGGGGACTATGACACTCAAGTTCTAGGTGTGACTAATCAAATTTAACTTTCTGTGGGTTTGTATTTACGAACTTAAATGAACAATCCATGTTGACGCTAGGGTACTTTGCTATGTTCAAGAGGCTCGTGGGAAATTTGACGACCACTGATTTGTAAGTCAATAGTTTGTTGATCTCTCCCCTAGGGAAGATAAGGAATACTTTTGTGCTGCAACAAATATGTATATCAGGTAGCATTAGCATAATTATTGTTTATTTATAGTCTAATATTCTATAACTTGGCAACAGCTTGAAAGAAAAACCACTTGAGGTCCTCTGACATTTATCAAAGCCCCACCGATAAAACACTGCAAGCTGAGAATGTCTTTTATGATCAAACACTTTCAGAATCAAAACCTCAGACGAGAGTTGGCAATCCAGACTCCATAAGCGTCTCAAAAACAAGTAACATTTTTGTGCTGAAACTGGAAGAACAGCGTTATTTGATCATTAGTGGAGCAGAAACTCTGTTTCTGCAGCTATTGTTATGCATCAAGGTTTTTATAGTAGGAAAATAGAATTTAGTCTCAGCTTCTGTTTCTTTATTTAAGGTTACAGAAATCCTCTATTTCTGCAAAACAAAATCACCATGGAGGTTCATTTGGTAGCTGTTCCGGAGCTTTCGGTCATATCACTCGATCTTCCTCAGCAGATCGAGTTTGTGCAGTTGTCGTTGTATTGTAGTATGTTTATTTTCTGAGCACAAGCCAAAATAGAAGAGAAATGCTTAAAGTATTCTGGAACATGGAAGTTTGACCATCTACTATTCCATGACAACTGGACAAACTCCATCTCCTGAGGTAGGACTGCGTGATGTGATCTAAAATTCAAACAGCTACTTAAAGGGGCATTATGTAGTTTTCAGAGGCCACTAGCGGTGCGGTTCTAAGATTGCAACCAGGCATGTGCTCGTACGCGTGCTTGCTTGAAGTCATGAGCGAGCATAATCCAAAACACAACCATTGTCATACAGAAATCCTGCAATAAACGCAGAAACACCAGCATGCAGGCTGTGGCTTTTCACTCAGACATGTTCAGGCTCTGTTATTTCAACGTTCCCCTCTCAGAGACAGGTCTACACCGGCTCCGTAACGTTACTTCATTCAGCGCAGCGAGCCGCATATCGGCACAATCCTCCCATAAAGAGTCAGAGTGACAGCGGCTATAGACAGACAGAGCTGGAAACTCAGGTAAACTCCCACTGCAACGCCCACTACAGTAATATTTTTATCAGCTGAAAGTTGAACTAATCCATGCTCGTTACATGATCACGGTACATTTACTGCATTTAGGCGACGTGCTACATCGTTACCTCACCTGCTGCTTTCAGTAACTATCTTTATTATCGGTGAATCTGTCACCGGAGACTCAGCAATGTCAGTACAGCTACATGTAACGTTACTGAATGATAATGAGACTGAATATTATAACGAGACTGTGTCACACTTTATAACAGTTAGACCGCAGTAACTTACTTTACTGTAACTAGTGATAGTGGATGGCTCTTCCTTCCTCTTCCTTTCTTGTTGTTGTGACCGTTTTGTTGCAGTTTTTTATGTTATGTGGGTCACGTTAGTTACAGCGACTGAGAGGTGGTAAGCTGTGTATCTGAGTATTGGTAAAACCACAATAAACAAACTGAATGTTATAAAGAAAACAGCGGCAGGTCCGAGCTACTGTAGCGTTAGCTGGCTGCATCAATATAGGCTACCTTTAGTAAACAAATCGCTCCACATTTGCTTTTTGCCGTTACATACTTTCTTGCATGCTAAATCAACAGTGGTACACATGATAGTAACATAGGTGGCGTTAGTTGGTGAAGTAATGTGTAAAGCTAACGTTATATAACTTTGCTCCGGATAACATTAGCAACTGCTCGGTGTTAGCCGGCGAGCTAACGTGACTTTCTGTGTTTCTCCAGCTTTACTAATGCTCACTTTGTTCTTACTCAACATCATCTGAACCCGTTTGGTCTGATGGGCTTCAGCACATAAACCTTTGTTGTTTTGGATCCTTACGTGGAGCCTGTGTTTTGCTGTGACCTGGTTGTTTTATGGTGTTAATGGACTGCATGTCGTGAGCTGCCGTGTTATTGCTGTAGGCTGAGAGAGGCTCGGGAGCGCGCACAGGGCTCAATCTGACCCAGAGACCTCACATTAAAAGCAGAATAGTGGCTGATGCAAGCAACGGAGAAAACAGGCATGTACTTCATTTCTGAGTGAGTTTTGAGCCCACTGACAATAAGGCAATGACAATTTGATTTATTAAAATCAAAAACTTACATATAGCCCCTTTAATTGTGGTGAGATAGTTTTGAGACCGTTTCCAAGGTCAAAAATTCAATTTTCAATGTCCTCTGTATATCTAATGTTGAACATGCCTTTGCTCGGAGGATGTCCCTCTGTCATTCAGTGATTTTGGCCAGAGTGACATATGTTAATTACAAAATTGATTTAAATTTTGTGCAGACATTCATGGTCCCCAAAGAATGAATCCCAATAAGTTTGGTGATCCCCCGACCTTTCCACAAGCGCCACCATGAGATGACATTTGTGTTTCAGAGTGAAATGCAGTGTTTCCCATAGTTCCGCCATAGTTTCAAAATGAACCGAAAATATTTTTACACATCTCATAACATTTCGGACCTCTAATGTTGTGTTTTGTGGGCGCTGCTCCGCTCTGCTGTAAGTTCGCACGCTCACACACTTTGTCATCCAACTCGAGACAACCGCTTTTCTTTTGAGGTAACTACGATAACGATAAGGGTCTGTTTCTGTCACTTGTTTGTGAGAAGGCGATTAAGCTAGCCGCGCCTAAATTTGGAGTGCACACATATTAAAACCTTGGTAAATGCACTGAGACCAGTGCGAGCTGACAGGCAGGTTAGCAACTTTATCCTGTCATTGGGTGTTTCTCAAAACCAAGAATGCCAAGAATGGACTTGTGTTCTTGGGGAGAACGTTCTTGCTAGTTGTTCATGGAAGACTGAACTTGAAATGTCACGAGCACACAAAACGCTGCTGACTGTTTGAGACGATGCGTTCTGGAATTGTGCAATACCCCAAGCACAGACGCCCCTGCGTTGCTTTAATTATTATAGCAGCCAGGCCCAAAACAAAAAGCTCAGAATTGGGTTTTAACTTACTTATATTTGCACATAAATAAAAAACTATATAAAATAAAAGCAAATAAAAAGCAAATACTGTGACCACAACTCTACTGTACACTACAGTGTAATGTCTAATAAAATACAATTTATAATAATAAAGCAAAGACAGTCCACTTTCATACTGTTTCTGTTTATTTTTTCAGAAGTTTCACAAGACCAGATTTTTCTTTCCATCACCATTTTCTGTACATCATCCAGATGTCTCTTGATTAAAGTTAAAACCTTACAACATTACTCAGAATGTAATGCCAGAATAACAGCGGTACGAACGTTAAAACTATCTTACAGCTGTGGGTCTTTTACTCTGCTGCTGTTGCTGGTCTCTGTGTCTGAGGGCTCTGTGAGCTGCTCTGACTGGCCGGCTCATTAGCTTCCCCCTGGTTCGCTAGCTCCCCACACTGACGGTTGTGGAGCGTCACAGCTCTGAAAACATTTGAGCAAATTTTAGATTCGCCATCATTTTTACTAAAATTGCAAATATTCGACATCTACACAGCTGATTTCTAGCCTCAAAACTTCCCACCATAGTATCTTAAAATCCTGTGGGAAACACTGAAATGTCTCGACAGCTATTGGATGGATTGCCATGAAATTTCATACAGGCATTCATTCCCCCTTCAATACCTGTCAAACTAATGACATTCCCATCAACCTCTGCTGTACTTTGTTTAGTGCTATTTAACAAAAATTAGCATGCTAACACGCTAAACTAAGAAACTGAACATGGTCACATTTATACCTGCTAAACATCAGCAGGTTAGCATTGTTGTTAGTATGCAGATGACGACACTTGGCTCAAAGCAACACAGTGCCTGGCATGCATGGTTGTAGACTACTTATTACGTACTACGTATTTTCCCTTATATCTGCAGGAAGTGGAATTGTGTCGACTCAACTGCCAAGAGAAGTTGGGGCTAACTCTGTGCTACAGAACAGATGAAGAAGAGGATGTGGCCATCTATGTCAGTGAGGTGAGTAAATAACTTATGATAGACTTGGATTGAAAAGTTTCATTTCCTTCATATAAGACAATGAATATTGCATCTTCCAACTTAGTTTCCCACAAACTTTTCAATTTTCATTTGGGTAGTCTCTAAACACAATCTCTTATCTTTCTCCACTCACTCCTGGAGACACTAAGAAAACATGCAACATACTTATATCCATCCTCCTGGTAGCTTTTTGTGCCAACCACTACAGTTAGGACTGCTAGCTGTTTGAAATAGAAAAAAAGAAAAGAAAATATTAATACTCTTGAGGCAAACAGTATATGCATATTCCACACATCCTTTATATTTCAGTTCTTTGAAGTCTCACATTTACATATCATACACAGTTGTAAAAACCAACAATGGCCAGATCAATGTGCCTGAGTAAAATGCCTAAACAACTGAAGAAGCAAGATTTCCAAGACTAAATCAGTTGTGACAGTTAATATTCATCTTTCAATTTATAGTTTACTTTAGTATTCATGTGAGCAAAGCAGGTTTCTCTCAAGTATAGTCATTTTAAAATTGATCTCTTTATCAACCGGAGGTGACATTATTGAACAGTTTGGCAATGTTCTAACTGCATGATTACACTGTCAGTTACCAACCTGAAATGACAGAAAAAAAGAGTCTGAGTTGTTCACCCAGTCTTTTCAGTACAGCTGACATCAACAAGCAAGCTGTGAGATACGTGTTAGCAATAAGACTGAAAAAAAATACTGTTCTCCATTCTGCCCAACTTTCTCCCCAATTCGTTTGAAGTTGCCTCGGACCCTGCAAGGTGTTCGCTTTGAGAGCGGAGCAGAATATAAATCACTGTGGTCTGTTGCTCCTGGCAGCATCCTTAAGTGTTACTCTGCAAAAAAGTAGAGCTAAGGGGTGTGCGCTGCATTAAGATGAGGTGGCTGAATGTCACTGTATACAGGATGTGTTGGAAGAGGTGTTACATGCTCTGGTCTTGCATAAGTAGTGAGAACACATCAACAAGGAATTAAGAACAATGCAAGGTCATTTTAAAACAAGCTAAATTTGCCAACTTGGTAGCACTTATATTGCAGCACAGTAGACACACTCATTCACATTAAAGGGCATTTCAAGAGCATAGGATAGCTTGGGTGCCTGACACAGGAAAAAAGATGTCATCTGAGACAGCAGAGAGTAGCTAGTCAAGAAATTAGGTTTCTTTAGATAAATATATTAAGAAATTATATTTACTTTATTATTCAGTAAAACTATGTTATTGCAACTTGGACACTGACCGATAACATGGAAAATGTAAGTGTGTAACATTGTCACTGTTTTTGCACCACAGTCTATTATAAACCACATAATAGATAGTTTACAAAAGGCATTTGACAATATTGTTACTTCTCTTAGTGACCCCCTTGCCAAAACTGCCCGCCAGCAATAATATCTGGCCCGCGGCTAGAATATGGTGCTTTGATAGCAGTGCGGAAATGGATCTTAGTCATTACAGCAACAATTACTCACATAATCACTTCCTCTTCAGTGGTTTTGCCAGCAAAATAAAAAGCAAGAGAACATTTTTGACAACAATGCTTTATTTGGAGTAGAATTGAGAGCTTTTAATTTGAAAAATTCTGAACAAGATTAAAAACTCTGTAGCCTGCTTGACACACCTCTGAAAGAAACGTGATTCCTCTAAATTTCCTCTGCCTGGAGAACCACAGGAATACACACAAACTGCAGCACATGCTTTATTGTGAGCATGTGCAACAGTCTCATCATCCATCGTCAACCGCTTATCCTGCGTACAGGGTCGCGGGGGGCCAGCTGACATCGGGCACACCCTGGACAGGTCGCCAGT
Organism: Micropterus dolomieu; assembly: GCF_021292245.1. Classification (NCBI taxonomy): domain Eukaryota; kingdom Metazoa; phylum Chordata; class Actinopteri; order Centrarchiformes; family Centrarchidae; genus Micropterus; species Micropterus dolomieu. The sequence goes on along the minus strand of NC_060171.1, from coordinate 12,187,125 downwards.
CCATCGCAGGGCCACACATAGACAAACGACTACTCATAACTCACATCCCCAACTAAGGACAACTTTTTTGGAGACACCAATTAACCTGCATGTCTTTGGATGGTGGGAGGAAGCTGGAGCACCCGGAGAGAACCCACGCGGACAAGGGGAGAACATGCAAACTCCAACCAGAAAGGTCGGGGCAACCGGGGTTTGAACCCACAACCTTCTGGCTGTGAGGTGACAGTGCTAACCACTGCACCACCGCGCCGCTGAAAGAGTCCCTTCATAATCAATTTGTTGAAAAATTCTCGCGACGTGGGATTGAACACGCAACCTTCTACACGAGTCTTTCGCTTTACCGACTGAGCTAACCAAATACCGTAACATTTAGCTCAAATATTATGTCTTATGTTCTCACTTACCATCTAATGGATAAAAATTGCTCTGATGCAAAACTTAATAGCCGACCCTTGCTGTATATTATTACTTCTTCGAACGTATGTATTCAACATAGGGATGAGCGTCGACACTGCCAGAATTCTACAAGAAGAACATAGTGACGAAATACTGCGGCGCAACATCGCGACGTCATGTTAGGTGGACCCATGGTTATGGAGATAGAAATGGCTCATCCTAAGGTAATAAAAACATAACAGTTCATTATGTCAATAGATACCGTTTCTGATTAATTAACAAGACTATGGCAACTACTATTTTGTTCCACCATAGTTTCAAAATTAACCAAAAATATATTAACATTAAAGCCAGCTAACGTTGTGTTTTGCGCTGTTGCTCCCCGCTGCTGTAAACTCACTAACACACTTTGGCATCCGACTCGAGACAACCACTTTTCTTTTGAGGTAATTACTGTAATGTTAAATAAGGGTTTGAACAGCATTGAGTGTTTCCACTGTCACTCGTTTGTGAGAATGCGATCAAGCTAGCTGCTAAATTTGGAGTGCACATGTACTGTATTAGAGCATTTATGATAAATGCAGTTAAAAGGAGCAGAGTGAGCTGACAGGCAGGGTTAGCGACTTTATTCTGTCATTTTCTCACTTTACAAAGTGTTACAGTATGACAGTCTTACCTGAAGAGAGGCTATTAAATCTTAATTGTAAATTACAAGCACAACATACAATATAATTATCAAATTGCATCATTGGACTTGGTGAATGCAGCGCAAAGTTAACAAGAGCGCAAAGTCCGTCATAGATCTAGCTTCTATTATGCTTTTAAAGTGCACAAAATAAATGCAAATATTTCTTCCGGGGGGGGCTTGCCTGCTCGGACCCCCCTAGAGAGTCAATGTACACCCACCGTAGTCTCACAAAATCCTTTGGGAAACACTGAGAAATATTATACACTGGACCTTTAAGTGGCAATTTAGAGTTTTCAATCCACCTCCTACATCTTTGATTCCCAGATCAATTTTGTTCCCACTGTTCAAACAGTGAGAAAAGCAAACTCCACACAAAACTGACCAAAGCTAAGAGTGAAACGCAAGACCTTTTTGCAGTGTGGCAAAACTGCATTTAGTCACTCACAATATCTTCAACAGTTAATAGATTACTAATATAAAATTGTTTGTTTTCTGTTGTAGATTATTCAGGGTTGGGGTGCTCTCCCCATAACTGCAGAAAGATTACCTTCAATTTGCTCTGTTCCCTCCAGTCGTACCCCCATTTCTGTCTAGTGACTTCCCTCCCAGTTTACCGAGTGCTGCTCTGTGAAGAGGTGGACTATCATGAAGATGGAGTTCCACAGCGCCTCACCATCTCCAGAGATCCTACCTGATAGAAGAGTGAAACAAATGGCCCCAGACACCGATTGATTGGCCAATGAAAGTGTCCTGCCCCCTTGTTCACTGGCATTAGTTACAGGAGGGGCAGGTGCATCATGCATTGAGGTTGAGTTACAGGCTGTAAATGCTGTATGCAGGGGCTTGTGCTATATAAACCGGCCAGAATATAACAACTGAGGCAGTGATAACTGAGTTTGTTGGGGACTTTGAAAACTGCCATTTTCTTAGGAGTATCTTAGTGGGTATCGTTAAGATTTTATTGATACACTCTTATTGATACTCTTAATCAGTTTGGTTCTTTCTCAATACTCAAAAATAATTGCCTTTTAAAAGATATATTTAAAAAAAAATTCAGACCAGGATTTGAACTTTATATTTGATTATAACTAAATTTTGTTTCTAGAGCAGCAACTGTTAAGTCACTATATAATTTCAATAATATCTCACTGGAAACAAAAGTGTCCTCCTCTTAGCTGGTTTCAGCTCTATATTTCTATTCTGGGACTCCACTAGAGTAGCTTTTCATTATTAAAGTTTTAAAGAAAAATCCTTATTCATCTTAAAATGGCCCTTTATGCAACCTCTCATTTCATCCTCTGTTCGAAACAAGCCATTCTAGCTCTCCTCCCTAAAATCCCACTTTCTTCTGCTTGGCCAACTTCCAGAAACCTGCTGAGGGGCAGTACCATAGATTGTATAAAACATGAAGCTGGTGTCCTTGATATCACAAATAGGTTTCTGAAGATCCTTTGTGAAAATCAGTGTAAGATGCTCCCAGCAGCTCTAGCGGTCGCTTCAAGTGTCCATTCTATGGCACAGCGTTGACTTCCTTTTTCAGCCTCGGAGGTTGCCGCTTAGGAAACACCCAGTGCTTGTGCGATTAGCACCAACCACATCGCCTCATCCTCTTTCCGATGTACTTGACGCCATATGACAGCTACAGTAACTTAGCTTGGAAAATAGCGATATGGGGGCACTGAACTTGATAAATTCACTGTTTACTAGACCAGGAATTGGGTTGGAAAAACCAAGTGTTTCTGGGGGAGTCTCAAAGATTACGGTACAAAAACACACAACTTTATTCAAGTTTATTCATTGATTTTGGTGGAATTGGATGATGTCATATGGAGAAAATATTTTCTGGTTTTCCATCTGATGTCCTCCGGCTGCCCTGCCTCAACTGATTTATGGAATTTCTAGATGGACAGATTTAAAGTAACCGCTAACTGCTGCTAAATGTAGCTGCCGTTAGCTAATAGGACTGCTAGCTGCACAGCTAACTGAACTAACTAGCTAACAGCAGCTACAGTTATTAATAGTTAGCGGTTACTTTAGCAACAAGTAAACCCATCTGTCCATCAAGAAACTAACTTTCACAACCACACCTAACTTCAACAGACGGAGCGTGTGGACAGGGACGTCCCTCATAGGGATTAATTTGACATATGTTTAATTTATTTTGTAAAACTCTGGCTACATTTAATATGAACCTCTGACATCGTAACTATATATTTGTGTGTGTGTCTGTAAGAAAATAATGGAAGCATTATAGCTCCCCTTTAACATCTAAGGTTTTCCCATGGCAGTAGCTGTGTTGCTCACATTTTTGATAACTGTCTAGACATGTCTAGCTGGATGATGTCTTCATAATGACTTAAAACATTTTCAGGCACTCTTAACTTAAGATTGAAAGTGTTTTAGAGGCATTTTTTGTTCCCTCTACTTTCACAGATCAGTCCAAACAGCGTTGCAGCCAGAGACGGACGCATCAGAGAGGGGGATCGAATTTTGCAGGTACAGTAAGACACACTCTCTCACTGGCCCCCTCTGCACAAACTCACATTAGGCTCAACATAAACATAAAAACGTGCTTTTACTTTGTCACACTCAGCCACTGTCTCCCAGCACGAGAGCCCATTCATTTTTAATGGCAGCACATTAAAGGGGGAACTCGCCCCTTCTGTGACTGTTAGAGGGGGAGAAATGCCCCCCTGGCTGTTTTAGTTACCGACTCAGCACCAGCAGGGTTTTTTAAGAGTTCTGGTTCAGGATGGTGCTGTGCTGCAGCTCACTGTCTCCTGTGGGATGGCTGAGAGGCTATGACTGTTATTAGCCCCTGGGTTCATCTTCAGGCTTGCGATTCAGAGAAATTCTGCTACTGACAAGAAGAGGCAGTTGTAAGGGCTGAGGGTGGATAGTGTTGCCTCTATGGTTAAGGATATTGTGTAGGTTAGTCAGAGCCTCTAATTTTAATGTTAAAGCTGCATTAATGGGATTTTGGCCACATGGGGGCAGCAAAACAAGCGGGAAACAACATTATCACCTTATTAAATTCAAAAAGTCAAACTTTTCTTTCTACACTAAATAGAGCAAAGTTTGCAGGCTCAGAAAACCAAAACAACTTGCTTGTTGTTTTGGTTTTAAGAGGCTCGGATGGATGGATTCATTATTGCATTTTTAAGTTTACAAGTAAGCCACAAATAAGTAATGTGAACTATTTTAACAATGACAGTGAATGGGAGTTACAGTGTGAATGGCAGATGAAGTGAAGGTCTACGAATTGAGAAGTAGACATAAGTATTCTAAGTAGAAAATGTCTTTTAATAAGTAGTACATTATGAGAGGGGAAATGAGAAATAAAGTGAAGGGAGAAGTAAATACTTATGGATACATAAGCACAGTTGGTCTAATTGTCTGCTGGTGTCTACCATGTGTTGAGTGACTGATTTTAAGCCTGGAGAGGGTGTATGCGTGTGTTTGTGAAGCAGACCAGTACTCTGGCACTATTATCCACCAGTGACAGGGCCATTACTCTGCCTGCAAAAAGATGGACGCCCCCTGTCAGTGGCCAGTTAATTGTACAGCTAGATGTATGTACGCTGCCGGATACTTTGGTGAACACAACAGCTCCGTCGGCCCACGGCCACTGTCCCATTCATAATCACTGCTGGGTCCTGCTTCATATTAGGGAGCAGCACAGAGTGTTTACAGTTTCCCCGGGAAAGAAGGCATTATTGTGCAGTGCCACTTTTATTGTGCTACTTTGTTTTTCTTATGTGCTTTTGTATGAAGAGGATTAAGCTGGCCTCAGTGTATGTATGCATGTGCCTGTGTTCAAATGTTTGTATTTGTATATGCAATACATGTTTGCTTGCTTGCGTTTGGTTTAACTACCACAGTAATCATGTTTGTATGTCATCTTCAGATTAATGGCCAAGATGTACAAGACAGAGAGGAAGCTATGGCTGCGCTCTCCAATGACAAGTGTAGGAACATCGTGCTGCTGGTTGCCAGACCTGAGATGCAGGTTAGAAATGACCAAACACTTAACATGCGATCTTTCAGCCACTAACTGAAACACCTACCATAAGCCTAACATGGGTGAAGGAAGCCCTTTTTAAAGCCCTGAAGGTCTCTTATATACAGTATATTTCCTCAGAGTAAACCTTAGCAGTCTGGGGTAGCCATTCTCACCTCCCCTCCACCACAAACACTCCTAGTGGAAGCCACCACTGAGACACCTCATCATGTTTTATTTTTACGTAGCGCCACTGTAATTGACTTCCAACAGTAAGCCATAAAAGCTAATGGCATGCTAATGTGGAGTGAGTTCAGGCCCAAGGCCAATGGCGAATAAGCGGAAGGACACTACCGCAGTGCAGATGAGCCAGGAGCAATAGTAGACTCTTTGTAATTAAATGAGTCTCTCAGTAGTAAATCTTAAGTCTTCAGATATGGATCCCATTTGGTTCACATCGAGCAGACAAACAGATGATGGATGGTGTGGAGCAAATGTGTCAAAGGTGGCATTCTTATGTCCATTAAAAATTGTACTGGCTGTATTTTAAGATTTACAATGCATGTTTAAAAGAGGAGACGTTTTGTTGGGTAAGAAATAGAAAACTGCATACAAGTCAAACAACACACCATATTAATGCTTGCAGTTTCTTATTTCAAAACCATGCCTGGTGATTTTTTTGTCTTCCCAGAAAATCCCATTTGGGCACCCATTTGGAACACCCAAGTATTTGTTTTTAGACACTGTGTCGCCACAAGCTTTAAGCTTTGACAAATAACACTTGCCCCTTTCTCTCTCTCTCTCTCGCCATATGCTTCCCTTCTTCATTCACCCTTAGCTGGAGGAGGCCTGGCTGGATGATGAGCACAGTGAGTTCCTGGAGCAGCTGAAGATGGAAATGTTGGAGGAGCAGCAGAGAGAGGAGATGGAATTGGCTGCCTTACAGGAGGAGCAGGAGAATGAACAGGTCAGACAGCAGCAAAAGATATACTTTGTGTAACCAGATTAGCAAGTCAATGACAAAAGCTTTGTTATCTGGGTTTAAGAACCTCTGGAAAGCCTGTTTTTTTATTTGCTCTGTTCAATAAGAATAAAGTCCCTAAAAACTCAAAAAGCAATAGATTTAAGTTAACCATCCCACTGATGGACAGACTGTAGTACCCAATGTGTTCTAAACATCATACCATCACACTGACCAATTATTGCTTTGACTGTATTAGGACATTATTCACAGTCAATATTAACCAGATCTAGCCAGTAGCAGAGATTGAATCAAACTCTTCACAGACTTTCTTGAAACGATGAAAACAAGCTTTGCCCTTTTGAAATATGAATATAAAATAATGATTATGAATATTTATGCAAGGGGACTGTTGAACTATTTCAATTCCAAACATTCGGAATCATAATTTAATATTCTGTTTTGTTGGGAGGATAGCATGCTCCAAAAATCCATATAAATGGAACTTCAAAGACATGGCAGAGAGAAAACAATCCCTGAAGTAACAGAGCTGAATAACAGAGTTAACACCGCACAACAGTATATGTAATCCTTCAGGAGAATGCAGAATAGGGTTGCACTTCTTGAACCAGTAAGTGCTGTAGTTCTGGTGACTTGTTATTTTCTGTCCTCAATCCATAAAAAAGGTAAAACAGAAAACTATACCAAAACACCAGAGTACTTTTCCATATATACACGATGTATAACGTGTAAATATTTTTATTCACTTAAGATGTTAGTATTTAAGGATGTTGTAAGATGAAAACACTTACACACAGGATTACAAATTACAAGTTTCCAGTAAATGACAGAAAATAGCCAATTAAAAAAACAAACTAGTGCATTACAATTTTGCATGTGGCTTAAGTGCCATCCATCTATAAACGTGTATTTCAGGCTGAGCTTGTTCATCTTATTCATTTCAGAGAGCAGAAGACGACAAGCCCACCTGCTCCACACTCCCTCATCATAAGGACAGTGTACGGAGTATAAAAGACAGAATGGATAGCTCGGAGCATAATGTCCTGGCACACATCCAGAGACGTCTATCCCAGTGCCTGAGAGACAATCGGGACACACACCGCACCGCCAGCTCCCCGCGGCTGGAGGACAAAGAGGATGAGGATGACGACGAAACTGAGGGTGATCGTTTCCAGCAGCTCTTGGAGCTGAAGTGTCAGATACGTAACAGCGGCGAGTACGACTTGTTCTACAGCCGCCGCAGCACCATTGAGTGCAGCATGGGGGAGCAGGGCGGCGTACAGCATGAGCTACGTATGCTCAATGAGGAGCTGCGCAGCATCGAGCTTGAATGTCAGAACATCATGCAAGCTCATAACCTTCGTAAGGGCCAGCAGTCTCCCTCCACTGGCAACTCTGCACCCTCAACCAAAAACCAAAGCCTCCATCGGAGTCAGCCCACAAAGGGTAAGCTGGCAGATATTAATGAGAGGCTGGAGAAATCGGATAAGGACAGCTCCAGTGCCTATAACACAGCGGAGAGTTCACGCAGCACTCCTCTGGCAATGGACCGCTCTCCGGAGCACTCACTCCAGAGGATGGTTAGTCTCACCAACCAGAGGAACCTTTGCAGTGGCCTTCCCACTGGCCATTCTCTTAGCCCAAGCCCCATCCCAGCCTGCCGTGCTCCAGTCCCAGGCAAAAGTAGCAGCCCTGACCACAGCAATCCTTCTGAGTCGAACCAGACACCTCGGGCTGAGGAGGAGAGTGGCGGGAAATTAAAGCCACGTGCTTCCAAGATTCCTTACTTCTCTCCGTCCCTCAGTTCCCAGCAGAGGCAGGTCAACATCCCAGCTCATGCCCGCCACTACCAGAGCTACATGCAACTGATCCAGCAGCGCTCAGCTGTAGAGTATGCTCAGAGCCAGCTCAGCCTCCTCAGTGTCTGCAAAGAGCCTCAGAGGCCCATTATTGAGCCCAAGATGGAGTGGAAGGTAAAGATCCGCAGCGACGGCACACGCTACATCACCAAGAGGCCTGTGAGAGACAAGATTCTGAGGGAGAGAGCCCTAAAGATTAAAGAAGAGCGTAGTGGGGGAATGACCACGGATGATGATGCAATGAGCGAAATGAAGATGGGGAGGTACTGGAGTAAAGAGGAAAGGAAGCAGCACCTGGTCAGAGCAAAAGAACAGAGGAAAAGACGAGAGTTCATGCAGCGTAGCCGGCTGGAAAGCTTGAAGGAGAACCCTCAGAGCAGCAGCGAGAGTCGCAAGGAAGTCAGCATTATAGAGCTCAGTCACAAGAAGATGATGAAGAAACGCAACAAGAAGATCCTGGACAACTGGATGACCATCCAGGAGCTGATGACTCATGGTACTAAGGCCCCTGAGGAAGCCAAGGTGCACAATGCCTTCTTATCAGTCACTACTGTATAAAAAAAAAAAAAAACAAAAAAAAAAACACAAAAAACCACACATTCTACCCCATGCGGTATAATATACTTGCCTCGTTCAATGTGGCGTTTTTATGAGGACAATAGGAATATTTTTCACACTTTGTAACCCAAAAAGCATTTTGTAAAGAATTTATGAGTATTGTCATGCCATTTTTTCATGTTTTTCCATTAGTTTTTCACATCAATCTGCAGAAAAAAAGTTTCTATGAAATTAAGGCTATACAATTATTTTATACCTTTGCTCTAAACATGTTTATCTTTTCGAATCTATTTTCATATTTATGTTGTAACCATATATCTCAAAATAGTTTTATGAGCATCTTCAGAAAAGTTAAGTATTTCCTTTTGTGTATTATGTACACTTGCCAGTTGCAACACACAACAAATCTGTCGGTCTCCTGTCTTTCACTGACTTTTTTAATGTTCCTTTTAATCAGCAGATCTACTAATCCTTTAAAGCTGAAATCAGTAACTCAGTATTGTCGAGAGGTAGTTTAAATTATGTTTCAGACCATCGGTGCATAGACGTGGACTTGAAGTTAAATTGTTAGCCATGCAGACATCATAAAATTGTAATATCTAATGAACGTTTTTGTTTTTTAAGTTCCAAATTTCATCTTTAAAAAAGGGACATGGATCACACATTCCACAGTACTGTAAAACTTGCTCCTAATAAAAGACTGAGCATAACTACAGCAAGAATGTGTTTAATCCCTAAAATGCAATGAATTAGATAGAAATCCAGTGATCTGAAAGCGAAAAGATCCTTTAAAACTCTTGGTGTTTCACTTCAAAATGCCATATTGTTTTTGTCGGGTGGTGGGATCCTTGAGGTTTTAGATTACTGAACATTGTAAATTGTCAATATGAGCAAAGGTTTCTGGTCAACAGATTACTTTTGCTATTATTTTTATCATCAGCAATTTTATAAAAGCATCTTTTAAAAGTTCAATACCTCATGTTACAGCGAAAGTCTTCATGTGTTGATTCTGTAATTTGTAAACTTGAGCCACTTTTCTTACAAACAAGGAAACAATACAACACTGTTGGAAGCTGCTACACTGACAGGTCAATGAAAAGAAATTATACTTTTAAAACGGTTGGATCTTTTGGTATAAAGTAACACAAACATCTCAAGAGTCAGTGTTGCAGTTTTGTTTGTATTGTTTGCAGCTTTTGGGTAAAAAATATTTTGTATTCACTTTTATTTTTGCTTAATGTTTTGAGTTTTTTCTTACATATTCAACAACAGATGGACCTGCTCATAGCTTTTACATATCAGTATTTTTACATCATTTGTACTCTCTACATACACCTTTACTCAGCATAGCCTTAACAGCAAAAACAAAATCAATGTTACGTTTGTGTGGCAATCTGATTTCATACACAAACAAACTTTCTCTGGATATCTCTGTGCAACAGAGATGTGATATTCAGCCTTACTCATACATTGTATGATTTGAGTTTTTAGTAACTGGAAAAATTCATAGATATTGTATTGTTGTTACTGAATCATGTTTGGGGTCGCATTAACTTGTGTTAGGATGATTGCCACTGAGCAGGACTCAGAACACAGCATATTAGATAATTGAAAAACTAAACTGGTGAACTGAATGGATTGCCATTTATCAACAGACTTTATAGTTCAGTTACATGTACAGTATCCTCATTCCAAATGCCTCATTTTTAACTGAAATATTGTAAATTTTAAAATCCCTGTATTTGTTTGGAGTTAATGTCAATGGTCTAATTTCGAGTAATGCGTAGTTGGCACATTTGTAGCCAGGTAAAATGTGTGATAATAGTGATCTTTGCAAAAGAAATGATAATAAATTATTGTTTTTTGGTACAATATCACACTGGATCATGTTTTGTTATTCAGACATTTGTGGTAGAACCAAAATCTGCTGTTTCTTAGTGCCAGGTGCTTGAATTGTATGTAGAAAAACTTGTAGCTGGTGAAAACTGAACAAAAAAACTTACATGATATTGAAAGGCTGCAGCAAATTAAATTTGTAATTAAAAATAGATATTTTTTTGAGTTGCTTTGCAAATTTTTACATTTCTGTTAAGTGGTTGGTGTGAACAGTGTGAAAATTAGCAACAGCAACAATCTGTGCTGTTTTAGTCTACAGTGACGATGCTGAGGGAAAATGGATAAAGATGAGGTGGAGGGCGTTAGGAAATGGTGTCATGTCAGAAAAGTAAAGAGTGCAAAGAATAGCAACAAACTACAGCAAGTCATTCTAGGGTAAGGACGAGTCTAGTTTAGTCAGTGAAACAGAATGACTTGTTCACTGAACACATGTTCACCTCCGATATCTCCTCAATAGTGACTCACTTTTTCTCCCCTCTGTGGATATGTTAAGTGATTAAACCGAAGGAGATTTCAATTAAAATCACCTTCCACTTGGATGGCTTTGTGTTCATTAAAATGTACCAACCACTTTATCATCGCTATGGCCTTGTCATATGCAGGGGAGAACTGCTGGGATACTCTGCTCTCTGTATTATCTAAAGTTGTCAGTGTGCTATAGCTGAAATTGGAGTGTCACGGATACATTACTGCCTGAAGACTGTTCTGTACTTCTGTGTTTCCATTTTACTGAAAACTTGTTCCAATTTAAGAAACTGGTAAAATATAAAAACGAACCAAGTCTTCCTGATATTATACACACTTTCTTTTGAGTGAAAATTGTTCTCGCTTACCTGTAGGCATTATGTGTGTTTTTGTTGCCAAGCACTCTTATTTTCACTGGTTTCTTTTGTTAGTCTATTAATATCTTCATATTTCCAAACACTTAATGTGTGCAAACTGGCCAGTGAAGGACACCATCCAACTATAAAAGCACTTCCTACTGGAATACTCTACTTAATTTACATACAGTGCTGTTTTATAATTCCAAGGTATGACATTTAGTGTGATATTGAGGTTGTACTCCATGGTCAACGCCTTCCATTTCCATTATAGTCTGTTGCACTTAAAAGCATCTCCGTTTATTCAGCGACCAAACATTAACATCCAAGTTGGTATTGAAAAGTAGACTCCTGCCATCACCTGGGCCCATTTGCTCTCCCCTCATTTGTTAATTCTCACAGTGTGTGAGACAGAGGCCATCAAATGCCAGTGAAAAGCCACAGAAGAAGAAGTGGTGCGAGTTGTACCAACCAACGCCAGAACTAGCCAAAGAGCTTGCTAGCTAATTAAGTTCATCCCTGAGTCCCCAAAAGAATCAGTCAGGTGTAATTAAAATTGAGCCGGTGACAGTCATGGCATTTGTCAGAGCTACCCAGCAGTTCAAATACCAGTACTGACAGAAATGTCAAACGGATAGCACTGTCTCAGCTCCTCTACAGTGTGCCACTCTCACACACAGTCATTGTCTGGGTTATGAATGTTTACTGATAACCTTTAGGATTCCCTGAACAGCAAAAACTACAGATTCTCTATCATTCATCCAGGGAGGCCCATATTTATTGACATAAAGATCCACTTGACACCTGATGGTGCAATCTACTTCATTGTGCCTACTCTCCCTCCTAATCTCAGAGGCTTATAACAAACTGGTAATTGCCTCGGATCATTCGTCTTTCTATGTCACTTTAGAAATTGATGGCAGCTTTGATCTTGGATATCATAACTGCTATGTTGTGGTAATTGGGCCCATCATGCCAGATGTAGTGGTGTGTATGCGGATTCTATGGACAGGCTGCTACTGCTGTGCCAGCTGTTCTGAATTTATATGCCTTAATCAAGCAGAAGATGATAGTGAGTCTGCTGAAAGAGGATTATGGTGCATGGAATCACTTAACACCTCCTCTGAAATTCTTAACATCGACAATGTGTATTTTAAATATAATCTGCAGAAATGTTGAATGAACTATTCTTTTCTCCCAATGATATAACAGTGTGAACAGCTATGCTAGCTGCTCTATAAGGCTGGCACATCAGTGCTTTGAGCTAAATGCAAACATCAGCATGCCAACATGTTCAAAATGACAATGACAGTCTGAAATCACCCACTACTCACCAAATAGTAGAGCTTGCCATTTTGGAGTGCTGTCCGAATGTGTAGTGAGAATTATTATACCCTATTAAGTGGACTCAAAGTATCCCAGAATGTATTTTGAGAAGTAGCTCAAACTGATGGTCACTAACCAAGCCGTATATACCATCATGCATTGCGCTGACAGAAAAAACAGTCCACCGACCGACTTTCCCACAGAAAATATGTAACTGTGCCGAGATAAAGTGTTTTTTTTTCCATTTTGCGGGTGAGCCCACTATGTAGTCCTCTCCATACAACCCACTAGGTAGTATGGTGATTTTGGACACAGCCAATAACATGTTGATGTTTTAGCTTGCCAACATTTGCCAATTATTACAGGTGCTGTTAAATGGGAAAGTACTTAGTTTTGCAGGTATTTGATCATAAATCAATTTGACCTGATGATGGTGCTAGATGAAAAGTCAGGGCATCACCAAAGTTTATACTTTAATCCTGGGGGCAACATGACTGACAATTTAAATTTCACAATTTAACATACCAGGCCCAGACATATCAACCTCATGTTGACATTAGAGGAGTTCACTACAGTTACTAGATTCACCCCAAGAGAATACAAATTCATGGCAATCCATCCAGTAGATATTTCAGTCTGGCTTTCAGCCATCCATACAGCCATGCCCCTGAATATCTAAAAAGGACAATGTTAAAAAGCCAGACTGCTGGTGTGTCTGTCTTGAGAGAGACCTTTAACTTAGAAACGCTCAGTGGTTATGATTTTGCTCTGATATTCTTTCTTTACATGCACTATGAACTTTAGAGACATATTCTGAGTGATGCTGACAGTTAATGGTAGAGCAGAAAAACTCCCATGCAAAAACATTTCGTCTCAGACTGTACTTTCTGTTGTGTTGAAATAAACAAGTTTGTTTCACATTCAGTTCACTCTTCATTTCCAGCATTACAACACCATGCAGAAGCCCTGGTTTATAGCCAAGCTGTTTACAGCCAACAGTGAATATAATACAGAAGTTACACAAGTTGATAGTTTTAAGGATTATTTGAAAAGTCTAATCTTCTGTTGTCTCATTGTTTGCTTCATCACAGCTCTGTGTATTCAAACTCTCTACTGGATATGTTTGTGTGTCATTATTGGCAGAGATCTTTTATTGCTTCTGTGAACCATTTGGACTTTTTTTTTTCCCTTTCACACCTCCTGTTTTATGTGTCATTTGTTGTTTAATTTTCACCCCAACCAAGTGTATTAGGGGACCTATTAAGCAAAAACCTGTGAATATTTTAGAGCATAATTAGAGCTCTAATTACAATTCATTATTCATAAAATGGGTGAACCCAACTACAATACATACTGCAAAGGTCTCAAACATGCACTATTTGGATTGCAATTAGAATACGTATAATATTACCTAAAACATATTGTAATACTGTTAGCCTGAAACAGAGATATGCTAGTATATTATTCATAGACACACATTGCAGATTTTACAGGCTGGATAATACCCACTGGTGGAAATATAATCTCTCTGCAATGTTAAACTCATACTGTTGCTCAAAGTATAATAGACAGTGTTTTCAAACAAATAAACAATAATCTAGCAAATACAGCAAGGCTTACTTCACTTACTCATCTTTAAACTGGGATTGATGCAAGCCTCAGGCCTTAGTTGATATTTTGACTGTCACTGCCCACTCAGCCCTACATAGTATCTAACAACTGTGATAAATATTTTCCATTATTTAGTAGGGGTGTGCATCTTCACTGTTAATTTTAACATAATGTTGACGGAACGCAAAAGGTGGAATTCGCGGGAAGTGCCGCGACCGGACCGTCCGCGGAGCGCACACAGAGAGACTGGTGTGCCCCTGTATTTGACACACGTACAGAATGAATAACCACCCTACTAAAATGTCACACAATCATTAATATCAATGCGCAAGTAATGACTTTACTCATACACTGCGAGCATGGTGACACTCGACGCTCGGCAGCTCTCTGTGTATCCTGTGTGAGAGGTCGAGCGAGTGAGAGAGAGCGGCAGAACGAGATGGTGAAAGTTAGTGGAGGAATATATTAGCAGTAAGTTTCAGTCTGGTAGTAAACGTGCAGCGTAGGTCACAGTGTCCCCGTTAATAAAAGTCTGTAGTTTCCCCAACGGCTGGAAAAGTGAAGGCTGTTAGCGCTAGCCAACATCTCCCCTGGACAAGAGCCTGCTCTGTCCCCCAGACTCCGGAGTTTGGGGACAGAGCCTTCAGCGTCACAGCCCCCACCCTCTGGACCTCATCCCCACAGAAATACTCCCTGTCTGGACACTTTCACAAATCTACTAAAAACCCAGCTCTATACCATGGCATTCAATTCTGAATGACTTTTTGTTGTTTTGTAACGATGTGTAAAGCGTCCTTGGGTCCCGTGAAATGTGCTAAAATATTTATCTAGCTAAATTAGTAACTAAGTAATATTAATTATCAGCTGTATCATTACTAACTAACCTACTAGTCAACGGTTGAGAACATCAGGTACAAGCTTAGACTAAACTGGTGTACAGCTCTGTCCTGTGTACACATACTGTAGGCTATATCCTAATAATTAACTTTATATGTCTGCTTTCAGAGGAGTCTGATGTTAAATAAATGGACCATAGAGCTGAGGTTAATAAAGTAAATTAGGGATGCAAACAAGTCCTTTTAAGCTAATTAGGAGATGTTTCTTTTGTATTTTAGTGTGCAAATTAAATGCTTAGTAATTATATATAGAAAAAGTGATGCATCAACATGCATCGATAATCGTTTTATAATTGAATCACAGCCCTCTGAATCGTAATCGAATAGTGAGGTGCCCAGAGATTCCCACCCCTACACTACATAGTATCCCTACTAAAGCCATAACCGAAACCAATGAGCTGATGTACGCCACAGCAACAGTGATCCTAGATATGCTTGTGAGTGTCAAGACCACTGTCCAGGATGAAACGACAAAGATCCAAGAGTACATCAGGAAGATGGCCTCTAAAGATGAAGGGCTTAGTGAATACCTCAGGCAGCAGAAACCCGATGGTGAGGAAAAGGAAGATGATGAACCTTCATGGAGGGTTAAGACGCTGAACGGCATGTACCACAAATAGAAGAAGTGGCTGATATCAGGAAATCCTGCCAGTGGCTGGAAAAGGCTGGACTGAAGGACAGCACAGAAGCACTAATCATGGTGGCACAAGAACAGGCACTCAGTACAAGATCAATAGAGGCTGGGGTCTACCACACCAGGCAGGGCCCCAGGTGCAGACTGTGCAAGGATGCCCCTGAGACATTACAGCACATAACAGCAGGGTGTAAGATGCAGGCAGGAATTGCGTACATGGAACGCCATAACAAGCTAGCTGTCACAGTGTACAGGAACATCTGCCATGAGTATGGGCTGGAAATCCCAAGGTCAAAATGGAAGATACCTCCTAAGGTAGTTGAGAACGACCGAGCTAAGATCCTGTGGGACTTCAAGATCCAGAATGACAAACTGGTAATAGCTATAACCAGACATCGTGTTGATCGACAAACAGCAGAAGAAGGCTGCAGTGATATGTGGCAATCCCAAGCGACAGCAACATCAAGAAGAAGGAACACGAGAAGCTTGAGAAATACCAAAGGCTGTAAAAGGAGCTAGAAAAGATGTGGAAAGTAAGAGAACGTCAAATGGTCTACAAAGAACGTGGATGCGATCATAAACCAGTACAAGCGCAGCTAATCCAAATCCTATACTAGCACAGACCCATTTCCAGACGTCTTTAGCAGGTCACACAGATCCAGATGAAATACAGGCAGCTAATGGAGGATTGAGTTAGTATGCAGAGGTCCATTCAAATCAGCAGTGGTATTTTCTATAAGAGCTTTCCATTCAGACTTATTACAGAGACAGACTGTTTTAAAGGAGAGGTGAGAGCACTGCAGTGTCAGGTGTGACTTTGCAGATTGCAAGAATAGCTAATTGTTTACATGCTCACAAGTCAGGTAGGAGGGCCCCATAGCAGATTTTTTCCTTAGGTGGTACCATAGGGTACATGTGCTTATGCTCTGGTCAAAGCCCTTTCTGACATGACAGTGCCAATATTAATAATGGGCTAAGCAAGGGAAGCTGGTGAGGAACATACTAACACATTTCATACATGCTTATGTCTAGCAACGACCCTGAACTAGCAGCCAAAAAAACGTCCTGCTCAGCTTCCAGACCGCAGTCACAAGAGGAAATGCTAGCGCTAACTGCCTTCACTTTCCCAGTAGTTTACCATTTTTACCACTTTATGGCCACACCGTGAGAACATTGCGCTTATATTTTCTTATGCTCCGCTCGCTTTCACCATCACCTACTGCTGCCTGTCACGTAGCTGTCATTTGAAGAACGAGGAGAGAAAGCTAGCTAAGCACTACCATGCTGCACAGTGTGCAGGTGAAAGCCGAACAGGGAGACCCACAAGTCTCCGTTGAGTGCACCACACAGACGGTCCGGAGATGCACTTCTACATTTCCAAGTTCAACATTACGTTATCAATTAACTTCTAGATAAGATTATTGACATTTGTGAGTTGATTCATAATTGTCCAAGTCCACATCGCAAAGCATCTAAAAATCAGTTACTGTCCACACCCCTAGTATTTAGTCGAAACCCAAATTCAGGTCAGCCTGGATAAATTATGCCTCCCCAGCCTGACGTCGTAAACTGAAAGTCTCTCACTGTGGTGTTTTCACTAACCTCCAAGGTGAAGATGATCGACATGTGTGGTCAACCATGAAACTCTATGTTGTATACATATGTAATACTTGCCCCACCTTGTAGATTCGTCTCTATGAATCCCATTAACATTCTTATAAAGTTTCTGTTTTTCTTATTCATGAACTGTGGGGTCAGAGTCCGTATTCAATAGAAATGACTAATATGATTCTGAGTCTGTGATTGCCTCGCTGAGCTTGAGAATTAATAAATAATATCTGGTAGCCAGTGCATAGGGTCCGTTTCTCATGTATTACACAATCTAAACATTAATCACCACCCCTTTCCCATGTTATTTCAATATCAGCATAGTTGCTAAGAAGAGGACTTTCATTAGGCATGGTGAGCTCATCAGTTACTGTTTCATGTTCTTGAGGATTACACTATGTAGTCCTGTCATGGAGTAATTTTCTAACCAAACCTGTCTTCACATTGATTTAATTGGCTCCTAGTGCGCTTCCTAATGAAATCTGAGCTTGAAGAGTGTGAAGAGAACTCATTTCTCTGCACTTCTGCTATTATAAGAGTTGATACAGTGCAGCATCAAGCAGTAGGAGATTTTGCTTGTTCAGTTACATTCTGGGTAGTAGGACACCTGCACTTGGAGTAATGAGAATCTTGCCAGGAGGCCTTGCTGGTCAGAGCTCGCTTCCAGGCTTTGCCACAGGCGATTCAAGCTGGGCATGATCCACAGTGTGTAATGACCTCAGTGTGATGTAGACGGTGCTTCTTCTGGATTGTCGACATATTGCAAATAAGTCAACTTACTTAAAATTGCATTGACCAACTTTGCACATTTACAGCGAGAGAAAATTGTTTAAATATTTAATCCACAATATCCCCCAATTAAATGACATCATTATTTACGCAAAGTACAGTTTTTACTAACCCAATTGGTGTGTGATCATATACTTTTTTTTTTAAAACAAAGGACAGGGTTAATGTGTCACATTTACAGGGAGTGGTGAGCTCTCCTCCACACTAGCACAACCTTGTGATTAAGGCTAAGCGAGTTAAATTTTTACAGCTTGATGTGATTGTTTTGGTGATTAAGAATACATTCTGTGCTAATTTTCCAACATTACCTGCTACCTTTACACATTTCTAAGTGATAGCCTGATATGATTTTCTAATGTGGAAATGCTAATGACATCATATGGTGCTCTGTTTGGACTGGGAATATGGCACACATCAGAGCTGAATAGTGCCTTTTCTCAATGAACCACTTAAAACAATCTCTATTTTAGTCATTAATACATGCGCCTTTCTCCTGCATTATGATGTGCATTTACTATTTTATCATTTAAAATCCATTGACGTATCCTTGATGACTACACAAGAAAAAGCTGGTGTGAAGTCCTGTAGATGATAAAATGCAATGCCTTTGAAGTTAACTGAACAAGGTGTGCTGCTGTCCAAAAGGAGGTTGGTGAACATCGGAGGGATTAAGTGAATGGAAAAGGGAGGCTGATGCAGTTGACTGCACAGCAGAGTCTCTCTCCCAGTGACTGACCTTGAGGCTGGAGTGCACCATTATACTTTATTACAGTAGTTTACAGAAGTCTGTGCAGGTTTAATGATTCATGGCTACTGATTTCATAGTGCTTTGTAGACCATTTGACAGTGCTGAGTTTTATCATGAAAAAAGACTACGATGGAGGAGTGACTATAGCCACTGAGGATAACCGCTTTTGTTTCAAATGGCCTTTGGTGTCAAAAAGTAAAGTTAGATATGACTTCAGCTAGTCAGCTGAGTAACACCACCTTACAATGGCACACACAGACAGAGTGGGTCAGAATCCCATATCACAGCATGCTATAACTATATCCCTGGCCCCTCTTAGCTCTGTCTTTACTTTCTTCTCTCTATTAGTAGAAAGAAATGTTCCTAGTATTAAATACCCCTAGAACATGTAGCAGGTCACATTTTGAGGAAATGTGAAGATACACATATCACAGATAGGCTCCCTCTAAATTACTGCTATTAGTTTTAATATCAACCCTTGCAGTCTTATTAATACTGTGGATTATGTTACGTCCCCCGCTCTCTAGGGGTAGGAGAGACGTAAACATAAACCAGATGGATTTGGTATGGATGGAAAGATTATTTATTAAACAGTCCGATACACACAAAATGGTCAAACAGAAAATAGGCAAGTGGGTGCTGCGTAAAACAAAGAACCAAATATAACAAAAAGAGATCCCTCCTACATGAGAGATTACTAAACTACTTGAAAAAAGAATAAACAAAAACCTCTCTAGCCGTTGTTCAGAAGCAAAACACAGGGAGCGCAGCACCTCTAAACCTAGTGTCTCTAAAACAAGTATTTACTAACAGGTGTGAGTGATCAGTGAACGAGCTTCCCCTAGCCCAAGTCTGTAGACCAACTACTGGGATCAGCCCAGGTGAGTTACCAACTCTCAGTAACACACAGATCTAACTAACACAGGAGTGGTTGTTTCCACTGAGGATACGCACACACAGAGTTCAAAGTTAGGACCAGCGTCGGGGCAAACTACATGGCAAAAGGTAGCTGCCTCGAACCAGCAGCAGACCAGCCTATTTGAGGCGGAAGGCACGAAGGCGGTCCTGCAGGCAGCTCGGCGATTGGAGAGGGTTGGTGCGCCGCTCCAATCAGGATCGTCGGATGTGGGAGGCGGGATCAGCCAGACTTGCCGAAGACCAGCCAATTCCCCGCCTCACAGTGTAATGCATGTAGGGAGAAACACAGCAGCAGTGACACACAGATGGCTGCCCTCGGCAGCCGTAACACTCCCCCCCCATAAAACACCGACTGTATTGTTTGAAATAAAGTCAGATCACTACGTAATGTACATCTCTATACATCATTCTCACAGCCTAGATAATGCGTCAGCGATCACATTTTCAGTCCCTTTCTTGTGGCGTATCTCAAGGTTGTAATCCTGTACAATCAGAGCCCAGCGCATAAGCCGTTGGTTCTGATTGTACATGCGGGAAAGGAACACAAGTGGGTTATGATCCGTGTAAACTACTACTGGCAGAGAACTAGACCCAACGTACACCTCAAAGTGTTGCAAGGCCAACAACAAAGCAAGAGTCTCCTTCTCAATGGTAGAATAATGGAGTTGATGTTTGTTAAACTTCTTGGAGTAATAGCACACCGGACGGTCCACTCTGTCAGTACCACTCTGGAGCAGGAC
>NC_060171.1:12142925-12166635 GCF_021292245.1 Micropterus dolomieu | reverse complement strand
GTTCAGAAGCAAAACACAGGGAGCGCAGCACCCCTAAACCTAGTGTCTCTAAAACAAGTATTTACTAACAGGTGTGAGTGATCAGTGAACGAGCTTCCCCTAGCCCAAGTCTGTAGACCAACTACTGGGATCAGCCCAGGTGAGTTACCAACTCTCAGTAACACACAGATCTAACTAACACAGATATGGTTGTTTCCACTGAGGATACGCACACACAGAGTTCAAAGTTAGGACCAGCGTCGGGGCAAACTACATGGCAAAAGGTAGCTGCCTCGAACCAGCAGCAGACCAGCCTATTTGAGGCGGAAGGCACGAAGGCGGTCCTGCAGGCAGCTCGGCGATTGGAGAGGGTTGGTGCGCCGCTCCAATCAGGATCGTCGGATGTGGGAGGCGGGATCAGCCAGACTTGCCGAAGACCAGCCAATTCCCCGCCTCACAGTGTAATGCATGTAGGGAGAAACACAGCAGCAGTGACACACAGATGGCTGCCCTCGGCAGCCGTAACAATTCAGAAAGTAGAGCAGTAGAATACTCATTGGGAGCAACATTCACCACAAAATGTACCGATGCTCCCAATAGCAAAGAGGCTATACATCACTGTCATCCCAATCCTCTTTTTTTGAATATCCTATCTGCATAGCACACTGGTTGTAGAAGATTTGTCTCCAGTGGATTGCTTTGTCACTGGGTAGCTACAGTGTGCATAGACTGATAGCTGGATGAGTTAGACAAGGGTAAGGAGGCACATTAACATCGGTAAGGGATCCCGGGTTTTGTTTGTGCATTAACAATAATGTTTTTAGGGATTTCAATCTTGCTTTTTTTTCCTTTTAAATGCAAGATGTAAATATCAGTTTGAATCGTTGGCTGTTCATACATTCTGCAGCAGTGGTTCTGTTGTTGCGCAGAGAATAATTATCTAGGATACCCTTGAGCTTAAAACTCCTCAGGTATGCCCTCTGCTCTTTAGGCACCTGGGGATATGAGCACAGAGAGAACAAAGACATCTCATAAAGTATGTAAAGTTATGAGCATCACTGCTATACTGCAGTGCAATCAATTAAAGTTGCTTTTGGAGGGCTGTATTAGTCATGTTGTAACAGCCATTACAGAGTAGCTATTTTTCATTATGTTAAGTGCATGTGATTTTGTTTAGGCAAGCATCTTTTGGAAACAGGACACATCTATTATGGACAAATTTGTCCATATGAGCATCTGAAAAGATAACTCAGGCTCTGATCAGGCATCTTTGTAAAGGAAATTAGGCTATTAGTCACAGACCAAAATGCAGCCACAGATAACAGTTTGTTGTCCTTTTATTATATATAAGCCTGATATTTAGATTTAGAGTCAATTTCATTACCACTCCATTATTCAGTCTGACATGGCCTTCAGTTAGCCCCTTTCTTTGACACAGACTGCGTTAGCCAGCGTACAATTAGCATATGGCAATATTGAAAGTGCCTCTTGTTGCATAGACAGTTTGCTTGTTAAATAAGTGATTTCTCTCACACACACACACACACCCACCCACCCCTGTCCGAGTATAGGGAGAGTGATGATGAAGCAGAGATGTCCGTCTACAATTCAGAGTTGCCTTTGCTTTTCAGTATCAGGGCAAAATTAGAAGGCATTATTACTGTATAACATGGACACTTATGACACACATGGATAGAGTGTGCCAGCTTGACCTAAAGCAAGGCTGGCTTACATTTGTAATTATGTTAGCAAGCCAAGTTACCCAACTTAATAGCCAATGTTTGTCCTGCTCCATCAGGTTACTTTCTCTAGTGTTTACTCAAAATAAATAGGCATTTAACTAAAGATTCTGATAATGTGGGGGGAAAATAGCTCTGAATAGGCAGAATGATGTAACCAGTCCTGTTATAAGACATTTCAATGAAATGCAACATTTCATCTGTTTTTTTATTGTCATATTAGTAATTAAGTCAAGAGGAGGTAATGTTAATGTTCTCAAAAAACAAAAAAAATACAAAAAGGGGGATATTTTAATCTCAAAATGTTTATTTACAGAGCAATGAACAAAGACTTTATACTGGTGTATCTTATTGCTCATCTTCTTTTTATTGTATTTTTTGTGTTTACATGCCACATTAAATAGGCACAGTTTGAGTTAAAACCTCTATATATAGTACACAACGTTAGATGCTCTTCTCCTGTTTATGGGCTAAATATCCATTTGCATAACAGGAACACCCCTTGCCTCTTTGCCAGTTTGGGAATGTGACTGGCTTGTAGCCACATAGGAAACAATTTGCTTGGTAAACAAATCAGCAATCAGTAAAAGATAAATGGTTACCAGCTGGTAGAGACTGAGTTGGCAAGTCACAGTTAAAGGCACAGACATGGGCCATTATCAAATTAATTATTTTGATGTTTTGTCTTCCACAGTGGTGCTCGACAAGGTCTATCGATGAAGGTCTTAAAGGGGCCATGTAGAGTTTTCAGTGGCATCTATCAGTGAGGTTTCAGATTGCAGCCACTACGAATGCTCAAACTCACGGCTGAGCACTCTACATCAGCGAAAATAGACATAAGAGACGGAATCACAATGCTGGAAACTCAGATGAACTAATGAATGAACCAATGCAGTGTTACAGTAATATTTTTATCAGCTTGATGCTGAACTAATCCATGCTTGTTAGTAGGGGTGGAGGGGGGGGGGAGGGGGGGGAAACAATACAGCATAGTATCGCGAGATTTTGCTAAGCAATATCGTATCGTAACACAAACATGAAGTATCGATCTTTTATTATATAAATTGTACCTGAGAAGTTTGTTTTTGGCACTAACAAAATTGCTTTTTCAGTCCACAAGAAAAAGAATTTCTTTGTGGACACAATTTGAAGTTGGGAAAAAGATAAAATATTGCAATAAATTGCAATATGTTTAAAATCGCAATAATATCGTATCGTGACAAAGTATCGTGAAAATATCGTATCGTGGGGCCTCTGGTGATTCCCACCCCTACTTGTTAGCCAACATGATAGAGCTTTCACCAGAGAGGCTCAGCAATGTCAACATAGCAAAAATGTATTGGATGATAACAAAAATGGTTACTGAGCGAGACTGTATATTATAAATGAGCCACACTTTAGTAAAACAGAACAGTAATAAGTAACGTGTTTTGTTGTCCGGCACCGTTATGTACATTATGTATGTCACGTTAAGTTACAGCGACTGAGACCGGTGGAGAAGTTGTGAACCTGAGTATCAGTAAAACAATAAATCTAAATTTAATGTTATGAAGCAAACACCACTACTGGCTTGTATAAACAAATTGTCCACATTTGCTTTGTACCGTTACAACTACATTATTTTGCACTGGATAACGTTAGCAATTGGTCGGCGTTAGCTAGCAAGCTAATGTTAAATTAGAGCCAACTAAAACACAAAATCACAATATATTTCACACACTTTGCAGTAATGTTAGTTGTCTACCTGTCAAAAAGGATGAAAGTCAACTCTGGGTCGGTTTTGATATCCAAAAGAAAGCAGAGGTCTCTTGACGACTCAAGGACCTTTCTGATGTTGACCGTGTCTTGTTTTTCTCCCGACGCCGATCTGACTCTCGTTTGGCCTGATGGCCTTCAGCACATAAAACTTTGTTATTTTATCTCTTAGTTATACAGAGCATCTGATACATTTTAAACAGTTGTGCAGTTACAAATGCATTCCGTTGTCATCCTTGTGTGACACATCTGCTCGCCAATCACAAGCGGCATGCGCTTCCTGTTCTCTATGCCATTCTCTGTCTGACTTCCTGTCTGGTTCATCTGCTCTGTGCTGCTTGATGCGGCTTCAGTCAAAAATAGACTGGCAGTGAATATTGAACTTTAGCAAAACTTCAACAACAACAAAAAATTGCAATATCTGGCAGAAAAATCACAATTGGATTTTTCCCCAAATCATTCAGCCCTATTTTTAACCCATTCACAAACAGTTAAAGAATTAATTGATGTGATTTCTTTAAACAAAAAAAAACACCTACATATAGCCCCTTTAAAAGTTTGTTTAGACAGACACAGGTTTACTTTAGGCAGCACAATCTGAGGTAAAGACAGGTGTTTGCAAGTTCAATATCAGTTGGAGAGGTTTCCTGCCCCAACCTATTTTGAGGGTTATCAGTTCTAAATGCATTTTATTTGTGAGCTCTTTTTGAAAAGAGCTACTTCTATACTGGAAACTCTGAGCACGTTGTTGTTTTAAGCAAAATAAAACAACTGTGTTTTATTTTTTTCCAGGCACCACTCAGCATTGGCATAACATGCTGCTACTCAGATAAAAGACAAGTGGGTGTAACATCACAGGCTTTATGGCACGGATTGGCTTTGTTAGCTGTCCTATTATTGGAAAGAAAAAGGGACACTGTATTGTAACATGAATATGAATGGTAGCCCTATCTAATATTCTCTTATTCTATTCCATAGTCCTCACCCACACACAAAGGTCTTGTAGGCATATTGTGAATTTGATTCCATTCAATAGTATAAGCTGAATAGCTTGGCTAATATTTCTTTTGATGATCAGAAACACAGAGGGACCTGACCGACATTCATGTGTGGTCATATTGTTGGACTAATGCATTCCATTAATTCTACCAATGATCCACAGCTCAATATTTCTTTCAAATATGAATACCGTGTTTAATTTCCTATTCTTGGTGGTTTTTGATGAGAACCAGAAGACAGCTCACACAAAGAATATAAAATATAAGAAATGTACAGATGTTTGTAAAGTTTATAAATTTACAATTAAAATAATGTTCATTACTTATTTTTAATGTTTGTCATAGAGATACAGGAAATGTTGTATAAATGTGCACTTCCAAAGATGTACCATAACAGTTCTCCAAAGAGCAAAGGACAGTATGAGAACAGATCTGTGCCTTGATGAAAATGGTAAACCATGGGCCAGTCAATGGTGTACTTCTTTGGCAAAAACTTCCATCAGAGGTTAGTTAATGATGTTACTGAGTAAATTACATGATTGTGCCTAGAAATTGAAGTTAATCAGAAAATAGTCTTGTGATGGTCAAAGTTTTTACTGTGAAAAAAAATATGAATTTCACATGAAACATGAAAGTTGGTTTAACAGTCTTGAACCTGGAGAACTTTACTTTGAGATCTGTTGAGTGAGAGAAGGTCCTGTATCCTTGTGCAGTCTAAAAGTTATTAAAAAAGGGGCTATATGTAGTTTTTCAATAAAATCACGTATTTAATCAAATTTTCACTACCTTATTGTCAATTGGTTGTAGCCTCACTTAGAAATGAAGCACACACCTGTTTTCTGTTGCTTGCATCAGCCACTATTCTGCTTCTTATGCGAGGACACCGGGTCAGGATGTAGCCCTGGGTACACTCCCGGGCCTCTCTCCAACCACAGCGACAACACCGCAGCTAACAAAATGCAGTCCACTAACAGCAGTTCCTGAAGTGTGGTGCGCGCACACCTAGGGGTGCATGATCTGCCTCTAGGGGGTGCGCGACAGGAGAAATGTAATGGTGGTGTAGTAGTGTAATAACTTTACTTTTTTAATTTTTCATTAAAGCCCCCCTCCAGCCAGTTTTAACTGTCGTTTTTGGTTAACGTTCTTTCTCAAACAGAGAACGGGGGTGTGGTTAATAGTCGGACGTAATAGATTACCATGACAACCAAAAACTGACCGGCTGGAGTGTTCACTAACGATATGCTGTGTTAACATCACTAGACTGTAATGTTTAGTACACTTTACTGTCTGGCAGGAGTAGCTATTACTTACCCATGAAAGAAACTAATGTGCGCGTATCAGCTGTTATCAATCATACAGTCGATGGTCTTGTCACACACTGCACACGATAACTCCCACTACGTTTTATGGTGCGCTTACTTTACCGCGGGGGTGTGGTGGGTGCCTCCGCCGATGCATTGGTAAAATGGCCGTCAGTAAAATGCATGTTGCAGACTGTATATAAGACGGTGGCAGGTGAAAGTGCGACACGTTTTCTGTCATCCAACACCGCACGCACAAATGCCATGATGAAAATGAACAGCACACTAAACCAAGAGGAGGAAACTAAAAAATAAAGACCCTCTTTTAGCCAACTTTCTGCAATAACTATGCTAGCTAACTACACCTGGCTAACTACAACTTAGTTAACTTAGCTAACTAAACTAGAAAGACAAACCAACCATCAGACAGAGAGACCTACTGTAAGTTCTAAGTAAATTACATGATAAATTGGTTAGTTAGCTCACAATGATGTTTATCGGTTTGATCTGACTTAACGAGGCGTGACGGGGTGACAGTTTTTAACAAGGCATGACAGCGCGCCTGCGCAAGTTTGGAGAATGATGTATGACTTACGGAATTACTATAATCATACGTCACAACCCTGTTTTAACAACTAAGTAACTTTTGCAATTTTGAGCAAAAGTTTGCCAAAAATATTTGGCAAACTATGTGGGTAATCAACATTGTAAGGAAATGACTCAGAAAAATATAAAATATCATAGAAATGTCAAAATACACTGGAGGCGGGCTTTAAATAAACTTTTATTGAAAACTTTCCTTTGTTAGTTTAATTTAAAACTAAAAATGTTATCATTAGTAGTCATCTCACAAGGACTGGCTACTCGCACACCTCTTTCCCTCTCCCACTCTCTCCCCTCCCTCTCTCTCTCAGACTGAGCCATCCACGCTGGACTTACAAATCCTCATATGGATCCTCTTCTAGTCCATGTTATCCGTTTTTGAGGCTATAACAGGTTGTGATTCGTTAGAAAACAGCAGAGGGATGTTTTGAAACTTTTTTTTGTCATGAACACCCCCCCCCCCGCACAGTTCAGCACGCAGGTGAACAGTGGACTGATTGCAAAGTTTAACCATCACAGTATGCGAAGTAATAAATATATAGCGTTACATTGAGATGCAGAGTTGCAGTGAAAAGACAAAAGACAGATGCATGCTCAACCACTCATGCCGTGAGTGGGTGAGAGGAGAGCGACTGATTTAAAAGCAGTCACTTTCAAGAGTGTCACTGAGTGAAATTCTGTAGCTGTGACTTCGGGCATGTTTACACTAGTGTAACAGGGATTTTTGTTATTGTTTGGGATGTTTATTGCACCGTAGAGCAGTTGTTCTGCTGTAGATGGGGCTGCGCTAAACGAAAAAGCTCCACAAAAGCCTTTATCAAACATGTGGCTCTCTTCCTTCTCTACCTCGCTATCATCTGCTCACAAATTCCTTTTCTTATACCTAAAATTCACCAGACCGGGGCTCTCTGAGTTACGTGCATGCTACTTGTCCGAGCGGATACAGTCGGGGGTAGAGAGAGACTGTTGTGGGGCAGTTGCGTTGTCCAGCGCCAGAAACCGTAAAGAAAATAACAGAAAGTTGTGAACACTTGTCATAATTTGGGAGAAATGGACCCGTGAGAGGACAATGAAAAACGTGAATGTCCCGCGAGCTAACTGGAGGTAACCTCTGTTGCTCAGTGTTTACTTCTGTAGCCTGCAACAGCGTGCTGCATGTGATGTTGTGTTATTCTGCGCATGCGGGTCACTTTCAGGCCACGGACAGTTCAGACTGGAGTCTGATGTGGGCCACATTTAAACTATAATGTGAACTGTCAAAAAAAAAAAATCGTATCTGAGAAAAAAAGTCGGAATTGAGCATTAAGGCCTGCAGTCTGAATGTAGCCTTACTGTCAGACTGAAACGTAGCGCTCATCTTTTCGTCAGCGCCACCGCTTTCACCGTCACCTACGGTGCCTGTCACGTAGCTGTCCTTTGAAGGAGGAGAGGACGCTCGCTAATCGCTACTGTGCTGCACCAGTGTGTGGGTTAAAATCATTAACGTTAGTTGTGCATTAATCATGTGTAAAGTTTAGTAGCAGCAGTCACTCAATCAACAGCTGTCTGTCTTTGCCAAACAGGGAGACCCACAGGTCTCTGTTGTGTGCAACGCACAGACGGTCCGTAGCTGCACTTCCACATTTCTGAGTTCCGCCTTTTTATCGTTCCGTCAACATTACGTTATCAATTAACCTCTAGAAAATTGATTGACATTTGTGAAATCGATTCATAATCGTCCAAGTCCACATCGCGATGCATCAAAAAAATCAATTATTTTCCACACCCCTAATAAGCTACTGCAACTAAATGAAAAACACAACACAGAGGAAGACCCATCCACTAACCCAACAGTAAAGTTACTTACTGCGGTCTAACTGTTATAAAGTGTGACAACAATCTCTTTATTTTATTCATTATCATCCAATACATTTAGCTGTGCCCACATTGCTGAGCCTCCGGTGAAAGATACACAATAGTTACTGAAAAGCAGCAGGCGAGCCAACGCCGATGTAGCACGTTGGCTGAATTCTTCACATGTTTATTTACAGCATTAAACATTGAAATGTATATTGTAATAGGCTGTATATTAACTTATTGGGAGAAAACTGGTAGTTCTATGTAAAATCAGGCATTGAGCAACCCATATTGCCAAAATGGCATGATACTTGTTTCCCTGTAAAGCTTTGACTGTGAGATTGATAGTCAAATCAGGCTCCGCCCATCGAAGCATCAAATCTTCGACTATTCGGGGTCAGCCCTAGTTATCATGTAATGAGCATGGATTAGTTCAACCTCAAACTGATAAAAATATTACTGTAACATTGTAGTGGGAGTTTACCAGCATGTTGTATGAAGCTGTCTATAGCTGCTGCCACACTGCCTTTTTTACCAAAGTATTGTGCCAATATGCGGGTCGCTGCGCTGTTATTAATAGTCTCAGCTGGGAAAGCAGATAGTAACAGAGCCGGCATGCTGGTGTTTCAGCGTTGATTGTGGGATCTCTGTTAGAAAGCGGTTGTGTTTTGGATAATGCTTACTCATGAGTTCAAGCAAGTATAAGTACGAGCACATGCCTGGTTGTAATCTTAAAACCGCACCACTAGTGGCTGCTGAAATTTACATAATGCCCCTTAAATAGTCAGTGTTTTATTAGGAATATACTAGGGGTGCTCCGATCAATCGGTGACCGATCATAATCAGCCGATAATGGCTTTAACTAGTTTGATCGGTGGTTGCTAAAAAGGCTGATATGAAAAGCCGATCAGATTATGCAATACTCGCCAGACCAATTTTCAACGGCAACTAAAATGTTTCACTACGCTATCTGAGCGGTTTTCAAAGCTAGTTAGCACCAAAGACCTTCTCAGACAAGAAGGGATTAATGCGCCCACATAATCATTTACAATTCGAGTTGAGCAGCAATCAGACAAGTGGAGCAACACGCAAGAGCGATCATGTGAAACTGTGGCTGTCTGTGCTCATCTCACTCACACGCCACCCACAACCGGAGTTTAACAGACACATCAGACAGAGAGAGATTGATCCTTCAGTGTGAGTTTTCTGATGCAAAGAGCGGCGCCACTCAATCAGCTGACTGCATCTCTCTCTCTGTTTTTGTTACAAAACGGAGACCTTTTGCTACGTTTCCGCCTCCCGTCCAGATTAAAATCAGAAGATGTTTGTTTGAAAATGCTGCTGACCCGATGGACAAAACAGAGGACTTTATAAAACGATGACACACACTCACATTTGGCTTTGTGGGTCGGTCTTATCAGTCATGCAAAGCAAAAACACGATGCTTTACAGAGTTTTAGTTTTGGTATTTTTATTAAAATATAAGCCTAGCCTACTGTGCATGTCGCTGTATTTACTTTGCGACAACTCCCAGTCTGTTTGCCGCCGCCGTCTCTCGTACTCCCGTGTTACTTCAGTAACAGTTCTACTTCGCTGTCGGTCAATGCAAAAACAGCCTGGTGTGGTTCTTGGTCTGTACTACTTTCTTCTTTCACTAAATTATCTGCTACTGCGGAGTACACAGTCTGCTTAATGTTTACACTGGCACGCGCAAGCCCAGTGTAGCTACCTGAACGGCCACTAGGTGTGTGTTTTCAGTAGTTCTAATATAGACAGAGATCAACTCTAATAAGCAGCTAAAACGCTGCTGTGGATGGAGAAGATTGTTTTCGTTATGAAACTAAAAACGTAGCAGTGTGGATGTAGCCTCACATTACCCCACTCCTCTCTACTCCTCTCTTGTCAACCCTCCCGTTTTCCCCCAGATTCTCCCGTATTTTTCCGTTCTCACTCGATATCCACCCGTTAAATGTTTCCCCGGAAATCTCCCTTATTTTTAACCTTTATGAAATCAAATAAAAACCTTCTGGCCGCATTTAAAGTGTTTGCTACTCTCCCTCTGGTAAAGTTGGTGGCAGCATGTAAGATATGTAGACTGTGCTTCCTGCACAAGGATAAAAAATGAAAACAATCCACTGAAATGATATAAGGCCTATAGCCTACTAATGGCAAACCATATGAAATTATAATGAATATAGTAGCCTATGTAATATTAACAATTGACTGTATAATATGGAATTTACATTGTACCCTATTTTTATTTATTTAAATTTTCCTTATTTTCAAATCTCACTGAAGGCAGTTAGCCTATGACTCCTCTCTGTAGCCCTTCTCCCTCTCTCTGCTCCTCTCTCCCCCCTAAAGCCCACAGAACCTGCCTGAGCTTTCCAGAACAAAAAGCAGCTACTTCAGAGTTTATCATCGACTCATGATGCCTGTGCTCCTTTATCTGCTAAATATTTTGGCTACAGCCTTTTTTGTTGCAGTTTTTATGGTTGCAGTAAATTTATAAGATGCTGTTTGTTCTGTTTTTGTAGTTTATTCCACAGTAAAGCTATATTTGTTAAGCTATAAGATACAGTAACCAGGCAAAGGCTGCTATGGTTTAAGTCTCTAACACAGATTGAGCAGAATTTTATTACCAGTTTCCTGGTAATAAAATAAACAGTTGTCATTTCATGATACTTTATCATCCATTAACTTTAACACTTAATACATTGTTTTTAGGACCAATTAAATAAATATACAGTATACTGTATAATGCTACATGATAAATAAAAGGCTCCAAATAGACCCAGTGATCGGTATCGGCCCAAAAAAATCCTGATCGGAGGTATCGAATTGGTATCGGCAAGTCAGTCTTTTACAAAATCCGAATCGGACTTCTCTCTAGTGATAAGGCCTATGAAGCTTACATTAAAAGGCTTTACTTGGTTTTTACAGTTTCTACAGACATAGCAGGCAACTAGACGTCCACCTGTGTTTACTCTAATGATTAAAATTACTACATCTCATGCTCCATTCACACAGGGTTTGAAAGTACCTTACAGTCTCATGAGACATGATTTGTTAGAGCGCTGGGATCTCAACCTACTTGACACAAGCAAGGTAATGTGATCCAAAACAAAGCTGCTTCAGCCAGTAACCACGGCTTTGGTTCAGTCATACAGGCCCAAGTCTGATCCCAAAACACAGGCAGAACAACCCGAACCAGCATCGCAACCTAGACTGGAGCAAGACGTTTCAGATTGATAACTTTTTAATTTGTAACAAATGTATCCTTCATATCTAACATTTTAACTGTGAACTCTCTACATGACAGTAACTTTGTGTCCACTGACTGCCTGGAGGGTATCTAACAGCATTTTAATTTCATATTTAGCCAAGAAATAAATAAATTACAACAATGTGTAGCAAACATCAACAGTAAGACACATCTGATGTTCTAAGCAATGTTGTCATGCATTTATAAGATTTAGACTAACATTGCTTGTGTGCCACACTTGCTGCTAGGCGAGCATTACGACGTATGTTACATAGTGACGCAGATAGATTACGGAAGTAAAGGCTGGACAGTCGAGCTGTTTTCAGGCAGT
Source organism: Micropterus dolomieu (assembly GCF_021292245.1). Lineage (NCBI taxonomy): Eukaryota > Metazoa > Chordata > Actinopteri > Centrarchiformes > Centrarchidae > Micropterus > Micropterus dolomieu. The sequence continues at coordinate 12,154,828 of NC_060171.1, read as the reverse complement.
TCAGGAGCAGTGTTTTCTGTGGGATATGGTAACTCCCTTTGGGGTGGACTTTGGGCTTTTTCACTTTGCAAACCTATTGCATGCACAAAAAAGATTTTATATAATACAATAAAGGAAAGGGAAAAAGCCAAAAAAGCTTTAATGTTGGACCGAACAAACTAATGTTGAAAAGCTGGCTATTCCCTTCTGTTGATTGTGTAGTCAGTGGTGACAACAGAGTTGATTTTGTTGGTTAGGATACACTAAAGCTATCAAACAACACATTTCATGGTAATCATTGGAGCTTCTTGAATGGGGCAGATATACTTCAAACTGCCATATTGCATCTAAAATATGCTGCTGCACTGCTGTATGTATTATGGGGTTCATATTGTGGTGAAATGAAATGCATTTAAGCAAATAAAAAGCAATGGATTCTATTTCTCATTGTAACACACAAACATGGCGGGTGAATTCTTGCAAAGCTAAATGACCTCCGGCTACGCTGAGATGGAGCCTGACATAACTGTATCACCACCCGTCACAGCCTATTTACATTTGGCCTCATGCTCAAATACCAGCAATACTATGTGACCATAATGGCTTACATTTCACCAGGCCCTGTCATAGGGAATTGCCACATCTGCAAAAGAGGCAATTATTTTTCTGTTGGGACTGTTTAGCCAGTTATGCGGATACAGTATGTCAAATGCACATCCTGTCCCTTAAGGTGGGGAAAAACAAACATGTTACCCTGCTCTTCCATGACACTTTTAGGCTTTGCTTAAAGAAATGCATTGTCTGTTTAAGAGAAGCTATAAAAACGGTCTATGAGATGTCTATCTGCAGCTTCGCAGCCTCTCTTCTTTTTTTGGGTTGGGAGGGGGGTGTAGTGAGTGGAATCTGATGTCTGTCAGAAATCAAAATCAACACTCAGAGCTAAATGGGGGGGAAAGAAAACTTGCAAATTAAATTCACCTGTCAATCCACATCTGTTTGATCCTGTCTCACTGTCAGTCTACATCAAGATTCCTTACCACATTACTTGAAGACTATAAAAAGGAGCATGCTAACGGTGTTCAGACGTGTTAGTCTGCCTCCAGCCGGCTGTAAATGGCAAAGAAAGATTTATTTCCCTTTTTGAAAAGATAAGACAAAATATGCGAGTGCCTCCAAACGATTTTCTGAATTGTATCATAGCTTATTATAAACATAGTAAATTGTCTTTATTGGCATACAAGTCATTCCTGACCTCAACTTGCCCCCTCCTATGTCTTCCTGCCTCCTCAGATGTTCCTGCCCTGCCTTGCTTGCTTCCTACGGCAAACCTGGTGTCTCATTTGATTCAGGTTTAGGCATTGAGGTTTGTAAAAAACAATATAACTCTTTTGTATCCTACATTCATTATTCCATACTCTGTACCCTCCATGATACAGTGACAGTCTCCCTCATTATATAGTGAGAATAACAACTGACAAATACTTTCAATACAAGGGCACCCTAGTTTTGTCGATATAAAGTCAACAACGTTGTGAGTAGTGAGATCCCTCCTTGCGGTCTTTTGATGGAAGGCCATAAAATATTAATTTCACAACAGCTGTCTGGGGCTCTCTGTTATTTGACGTGGGCTGTCAGCCTTCTAATAATCTTCCTGGGTTTTGTCTCATTTGTGTGTCCCCATTGAGGTGCCTGTAATCTCCTTCATTATTAATCTCACAGAGCAGAAATGTCATGCCGGCAGCCTCGGCGCACACTCATCATTTAATTCTTGTTTACCAGCTTTCCTCTTTCGCCCCAGTGAAGTCGCCCGCTACTGCCACAGCAGCATGCTTTCCCCTAAAGAATAGTCTTTTCACTCTGTCAGGAGACAGAATTTGCATTGAGATCTATAGTCTTCTCCCTGCCACACGCCCCCCTTATCATTCTCCTTATGGATCACAAAAGCCATTGTGCCGTACATCTGTGTGCGTGTGTGAGCGAGCATGTGTGTGGCAGCTGTTTGTGTGAAGATACCTTCAGAGCCCCTTGAGGAAATTTTCTAAGCTGATTTTACCCTCTTGTTGCATGTCCTACTTCCTGCGCTCCCCCATCTCTTTTCCAGATCCCCAGACTCCTGCAGCTTTAATGTGACATCACAGGGTTGTGTACCTGGCCGGGACCCCCAGTTTGACTGAATACAGATGGAGCTTGGCTGTTTGTCTGTGGTTTTTGTTTGATTTATCTGGGTATTGCGGATTGAGGCAGAGGGGAACTGAAGCAGAAGGTGACAGATAGAGATATAAGGTTTAAACAAGGAATGATAACTGTGTTGCAGGATTTGAGCCTAAAACTGATAGAGAATTTGATCAAGTTTTAGCCTCCATTAAAACAAAATTCTTATATTTTCATGTACTTAACACTTCGATGTTGAACCAGAATATAGACAGGTTTACTCAGGTGTCAGTCACATCTCTTGTCAGGGTTGGTCGATAAACGATAATCATTGCAATATAATTTTCCTCAATATAAACAATGTTCAATAAATGTTCAATTTAATTAATATGAATCATGTATTAATCAGCATTTACTTTTTTTATTAAGATATTTATTTTGTTGAGGAAAAAAATAAATTATATTTTACTGAATTTTATTTGTACATATTTTTGTGTTGAATAAAGATTGTATCATCTTCTATCTATCATCGTTGTTTTGAATGTTTTGTTAAGTGATTCACTGTTTGACAAGTGTTATGGTTATGTTATAGAGAATAGTTTCAAACCACAATTAACCGTCTGGTTTCTTCAACTTTCACTCAAGAGCAAAACTCAGCCTTTAAACTTGAAAGGAGTAATGGCTTGACATTTATCGTGATGATTATCGATTAACATTTTTGGCCATATTGCTCAGCCATGTCAGTCATATTTAAAGCTGCACTAATCAATATTAACAGTGGCTCAAATGGCTATGTATAATGTGAAAGAGGTGAGGAAGCTGATGAAGTGACAAACCAACCAACCAAAATTTTCACCCGACCCTTCAGTTCCCCTCACCTCTAACAAAGCAAATATTTGGTTTCCAGCTGCAGCTATTTTTAGTGAAAAAGCTCTAAAACAGCCACTGTAAGCTAAGCTCCCTGACCAGCATCAAACAGCAGTCAAGCTAGTGAACCTAATAAAGCATCTTTGCTACATGGCCAGATATTATTCTCAGGAGATAGTGGAGACTAGACAAGAGCTACAAGGAGAGTGAATACACTACGATAATGCACCATTTGAGTAACTGAACTTTGTACTTGTTAACTAAAAATCTAATTCCACATTACTTTTTTCCCCCTCTTTGGTCAATTGAAGTCTATTAGAGAAATGGTCCCTGCACACTGCAATGTTTGTAGCTCCTTTTGCCTTTTTCCTCACACGCTATATGCATTTACTAGGATAGTGATCACAACAGTTACCTGGTGTCAAAGACATCACACACCATCCAAACCAGATTTATGCTTCTCCACAACCAGAAATATTTGCTCTTATTGTCTTCAGTGTCCTCGTTTTCTCATTTGTCAAAAATTGGCTATTGCCTCGTTCTGCCCATCAACATCCAATTACATGTTAGTTGTATGTTTTGCCTAAAAATTACCCTTTGGATGAAAGTATGGAAACACAGGTGGTGTTGGTATGAACCCAGATATAGGATTAAGACAGCAAGCCTGTCTAGAGGTTCTGGAGGGACTGAAATCTGAGGTTGAGCATGTCTCAGAGCATACATGTGTGTACCACAGAGGCCTTGGCACTTCAGTGGGCCTGTATATTAGCACTCACCAGCTGTTCTTTGTTATATGCCAATTCCTCTTTTGTTTGCTGACAGGCTCTTTGGCAGCTGCATGTGGGATGGGTAAAGGCACCTGTCAGAAGCCTCAGTAGCTCCACAAACAACCTCACAACAGATGGAGAAAGCTGGAAAATGTGGCCTGTGTGTATTGAATCTCTTATTTTGAAATTCATTCTGCACACACAGCATTGGCACATGCCACAACGATATGGGAAATTAAGTTTGCACTGTGGGTCAGAGTGACCGTGGATCATTCATCTTTACAGTAAAGTATCTGTTTTTACAGGCACCTACGAATACTGGTTACTAAGTACACTGATTTTCCTGATAATCAAAAATCCCCCCGATTACTTAGTTTTAATAGCATGCTTATAGTACTGTAGATTACATTGTTCAACAAAACACAACTGTCATTTCTCCCTGAGCTCAAAAGTGTGACGTCACTCTCGCCCCAACCAAGTACACTCCAGTCATCCTGTATCCTTGAAACATTGTGACAAGTGACCGAAGTGTTTGCTCAAGATGAAAATACTGTATGAGAATAAGATAGTACAGTTCAACGTACAGTGAAAAGAGGAAAAGTTGTGGTTTCATATGCTTATCATACCAAAAAGTAAATTAAGCGGGTATCTTTCAGCTTGTGGTTTTCTTTATTTAACCATGATTGATCATGCACAACACATCAAGTGACCATTAACTGACCAAAACAATTTCTAGTCATGCTTGATGCCTCAACATTTCATTCGGAAATTATTACATTCTTCTTGTGTTTACACTGCTACATGATGTTGCTAACTCCCTGTACAGCTACACACTGTGGTTTCTGTTTATGCTGCATTAACCTAATCCTATATACAGTTGTTTTTGGCAATGATCATTTCCCCCCTTCACCACCACCCTCCAGTCTCCTCCTGTCTGGTTTCTTATTAACTATGTTATCGCAGCATCTCTTCTGCAATATGTATATTCCATATCTCAATGATATGTAACTGCAGGGTTATGTTCTGATTGCTGGGGAATTCAATCGGAGTCTTCAATGAATCTTTGAATGCTGCTTGGATTAATATTGGGAGCAATACAGAGAACAGAACCTGTACCACTAAACTGTATTAGCATACTACACAGTTAGGGATTTTCTTTTTTTTTTAAACCAGGGGTGTTCCTGACTGACATTCTCTTTTCATTTTGGTTTAGCACTGTAAAATTTGTCAAATATGCAGATTTGTTTTGAATTAACCAAAACTAGCAATCTGTGCACTTAACTTTATAATTTATTGAAACAAATTGTTAACACAGGCCCATAATTTAATTAAATGGAAACATGGTCTTGATTTATATGCCACGTTTGAAAGTTTCAACCACTTGTCAATAGTTGATTTTTCCTCATTGAATTACTTTTGTTTATAGTTAGCCTGCTATTTTGTTGAATAAATGCATAATTAAATTAGGCTTTTGAAAAAAAAAAAAGTAAAAAAAAAAATTGGAGATTTGTTAATCAAGTATTAAAGTAAAAAGCTCAGTGCCGGAGTTATAGAGGCGTTTCCTGCTGACTAGGTGTGTGATGTAAAGTGCTACTAGGACTACTATCAATACAAAACAGTACACAAGGAGCTCTCCTATCAATATGCAGATTTAAGAGATTGTACTAACTAATTTTTTGGGTCGATCAACAATTGCTGAAAGCACTATAGGCCAATACCGATCACTGGGTTTATTTGAAGCCTTTTATTTATGATGTAGCATTATACAGTATATTGTATATTTTATTTATTCCTAAAAACAATGTATTAAGTGTTAAAGTTAATAGATGATAAAGTATCATGAAATGACAACTGTTTATTTTATTACCAGGAAACATGGTAACAATTCCACTCCCTCTGTCTTAGAGACTTACCATAGCAGCCTTTGCCTGGTTACTGTGAACTTTTTATAGCTCAATAGCTTTCCTGTGGGATAAACTACAAAAACAGAACACACAGCATCTTTATAAATTTACTTCAACTATAAAAACTGCAATAGAAAAGGCTGTAGCCAAAATATTTAGGACATAAGGAGCACAGGCATTGTGAGTCAATGATAAACTCTGAAGTATAGCCACTTTTTGTTCAGGAAAGCTCAGGCAGGTTTCTGAAGGCTTTAAGGGGGTAGAGAGGGGAGTAGAGAAAGGGCTACAGAGAGGAGTCATAACTGTCAACTTAAATAAAAGTACAATGTAATTCCATATTATACTGTTAGTATATTGTCAATATTCTTTATAGTTACTAATGTTATATCCATTATAATTTCATATGGTTTACCACTAGTGTAGGCCTAATATTTTAGTGGGTTGTTTTCATCTATTAAATCCTTTTGCAAGAAGCACAGTCTACATCTCTTACATAGGCCTACTGCCACCGGCTTTGCCAGAGGAGAGAGTAGCAAACACTTTAAATACGGCCAGCAGATTTTTATTTGATATTATAAAGGTTAAAAATACAGGAGATTTACGGGGAAACATTTAAACAGGAGGATACAGGGTGAGAACAGAAAAATACAGGAGAATCCCGGGGAAACAGGAGGGCTGACATGAGAGTAGAGAGGAGTAGGGTAATGTTAGGCTGCATCCACACTACTAGAGCAGCGTTTTAGCTCTGTATAACTGAAAACACATCTAGTGGCCATTCACATACACTGGTTGTGCACATGCCGGTGTAAACATGAAGCAGATGGTCTATTCCGCAGTTGCAGAAGATTTGGCGAAAGGAGAAAGTAGGTTAATACAGATGAATAATCACACCAGGTATTTTTTTTGTACTGACCAACAACAAAATGGAACTGTTACTTAAAGTAATTCGGGAGTACAGAGAGACTGTGGCGGAAAACAGACTGGGAGTCGTTGCAAAGTAAATATGGCGACATGCACAGTACAAGTGTTTTTTTTTTGTTTGTTTTTTTTTACACAGAAAATTATAAAAATACTGAAACTAAAACTCTGTCAATAGCATCATGTTTTTGCTTTGCATGACTCATAAGACCGAATCAGAAACCCAAATGAGTGTCTGTGTCATTGTTTTATAAAGTGTTTGCCCAGAGGGCTGGCGGCGTTTAAACATCTTCGGAGTCGCCATTTTAATCTGGACTGGAGGCGGAAAACATAGCAAAAGGTCTTTCTTCAAAACGAAAATGGATAGAGAGAGAGGCAGTCAGCTGATTGAGTGGCGCCTCTCTTTGCATCAGAAAACTCAAACTGAAGGATCAATCTCTCTCTGCCTGATGCGCTGTGGGTCAAGACAATTCAACTCTGGTAGCGGGTGACGTGTGTGTGAGATGAGCACAACCGCATAAGTTTCACATGATCGCTCCTGCTTGTTGCTCCACTTGTCCGATTGCTTCTCAACACTCATTGTAAATGATTAATTGGGCGCATCAATCGCTTCCCGACTGAAAAGGACTTTGGTGCTAGCTAGCGTTGAAAACTGCTCAGAACCCTTAGTGAAACCATTTTAGCTGCCGCTGAAAATTTGTCTGGCCAGTATTGCATCATCTGATCGGCCTTTTTAGAGACCACCGATCAAACTAGTTAAAGCCATTATCGGCTGATTACGATCGAGCACCCATATTTTATCTATCCATCCATCTATCATCTTATTTCATGTGAAAATACATAGTTTTAACATTGTGTTTCATTTTAACACATACAGAACTAAGCAAAAGATTTAGGCCAACAATTCTGCAAAAAAAAGCTGTAAAGTAGGAATGATTTAAAAAATAGACATCTTAATAGAGTTGGGCGATCTGTTTTCATATTTTCTGATCGTGGCTACTTGAGATCACTGACTGGCGATCTGATCGCCAGGGGACGTATTACATTGCAGCAAGTCAGTGAAATGCCAAAATGTAAGAAACAGACTAATACTGTTCAATACTAATACTGCATAAGCAAGGTCTCACTCAGGCAGACATATCAAGGCAGACAGGTTTCCAGATGTGCTGTCCAAGCTCTTTTGAAGAAGCACAAAGAAACTGGCGACGTTGACGACCGTAGACGCATTGGTTGGCCAATGAAACTTACTACAGCAGATGAAAGACATCATACTTACCTCCTTTCACAATTGGAATATGTCCAACAGTGTCATCAGCTCAGAGCTTCAAAAAACTGTCTAGGGCTGCACAATTAATCTAAAATGTGCATTACATAACTGCAAAAACTGTGCGATTTAATCAAACCGTAAAAGTGTGTTAGACACTCTTCTGTGTGTGTGCGCTGCAGTCTGCTCATTATATCTGACCACACCGGGCTCTGGCATGTGCCTCTAAAAACAGATGAGCCTACTGCAATGAGAAAAATGTTTTCTGAGCAATGTGCCAGTAACCTTTAAGACAACAACCTACCGTAACTCCCTTCCCCACCTGCCGCTAATCGTTCAAAACATAGTCGGACTGCCACCAGAGCACCGAGAAAAAGACCGGTGCTCCGCTCACTCTGTGACAGAGAGACGCCAGCAGCAGCTGAAGCAGTAAGACAGAAGAAAACAGGGACAAGATAAGGAAGGTTTGGGTTTGGCTCACTGGCCATTTAACGTTAGCTGTATTGGCAGTGGCGGCTCCTGCCAAATCTCTCAGGGCGGGGCAATTAATAATAACTATCAATATTTTTTTTTGCAGTCACAGTTATTAGCGTAGCCTCTGGCATTTTACGGAGCATAAATTAGCCTAGTGGTTAGCGGACCTTTCCTCTCGCTTAACAATTACATGTATTATTTATACTGTGTCTTACTCACCGCTGGTAAAGTCACGGCATCTCCTAACACAACACCACGGTTGAATTTTCAGCCTGAACGTACATTTTCTACAGCAGCTGCTTATAGTGAGAGCAACAAGCTGCTGAGTCGTTTTCAGGTGGCAGAAGCGTGGCTCTGCTGCTGGGCACGTGACATAAACAAGTAAGTGCGAGCCCTCCCGGAACCCATAGAGATTGCATTGCAGCGGCCGCAGCTCGAAATCAAACTGCCTTTACATGAAAGTCTGAGAGAGATCTGGGCGATTTACAACCAGACTGAATTCACCCCAAAAGAGCTTTTCCCAGCTTGGCGGTGCGTCACCCTAATGAACAAGCTGCCCCTGTGTATTGGTGCCTTTTGTTGTTCAACATGTTCAACTTTTCATAAAGCGATGTGCTTGTCAGTCAGTTATCGTCAACCGACCAATCACAGCCTGGATGGGGCGGTACATTGATTGACAAGTTAGGACTTAGCATTAACAAATTCGAGACCGATGTAGAGACTCTGCATTAGACGATGTGCGCTAATATTTGCTGCTTCTAGCCACCTCTTTTGTAGAATACTCTCCCCTTGTTCTGTTTTACATCTGTTTTACTTGTTATTGTTATAAATATTGTTTAACTTTGTTCAAGTTTAGAAATACACATTTCAACATGTTAGTATTTCACCGCCTTCTTGATTATTAAGCAAGTAGACTCATACTACCATTTGTTCCATCTAATCAATATGACTTTTTGTCCAAATCGTGCAGCCCTTGAACTTTGTACACCCATCTACTGTGTGGAGATGTCTGATCAGAAGTGGCCTTCATGGAGGACATGCGGCCAAAAAGTCATACAGCCAACATGAAAACAAGGCCAAGCGACTTAGCTATTATGCATGGAAACACAGGAACTGGGATGCAGAAAAATAGCAGCAGGTGCTCTGGACTGATGAGTCAAAATCTGAAATATTTGGCTATAGCAGAAGGTAGTTTGTTTACCAAAGGGCTGGAGAGCGGTACAAGAATTAGTGCCTGCAGGAGGAATTATTCTGTGAGTTGAAACCTACCTGTATTTACAATGATAGTAAATGTGCTCATATTCTTACAAACATCTAAACCTTAAGGTGGCTGTCCGGGAGGCAGCAGCTATACATTCAGCTATCATTACTACATAATTTTAACAAACAGCAGCGTTGTAGGTGCTGAAAAAAAAAAGTGTTTCCACAATATAACCGGTGTGTCTCTACTACTGTGGCGCTGTAATGGTGACAGGGAGCGCGTCTTGTTGCGTGTTAAGTTTGTCTAGTTATATAATTGGACAGGTGCAGGAACCACTTATCAGTATTAACAACAGGAGGACTAAAATAAAAGGAACACAAATAGCATCAGACACCACTAACATACTGCATAGCCATTACAATCTTCTACCCTCAGGCCAGAGATACAATGTGTGTGTGGTATGTTGTGCTGTTTGTGGAACAGTACACGCACTGATGCTCAGCACGAATGAAGTTCCTAACGGATAAATAAGAGGTCTTTGAATTGAATTCCTTTTCAGATGTTGAAAATAATGCACTTTTATGTGTATTAAGAAGATATTTTTAGTTTTTCCATGTTCATAGCTCAATAATGGCAGCTATACACATTTGGGCTTTATTGGGATTTTACAGATTAATATGCCTTGCATGGAGCTTTCATAATGAACTTCTTATACTTACTACTCATGTAGTTATTCAATCTCTGAGAATGATGGGGTATGGGTAGGCCATATGACAACACCATTATCCCACTAGCAAACCTCTGAACTGGGTGTGTTGACTGTGGATGAAAGAAAAATATTAAGCCCTCATGAACACATCTGCCACTATTTTAACTGACTTCAAGACTGCCGAACTATACTCCTTACACAAGGAATAGGCGGGGGAATTAAGAAATGCTGCAAATAATAAATGTACTGAAATTGTCTGAATAATGAGACTTTTGATTGAGGGGGGGTTCACTATCATTTATTGTCAGCCGTGGCCCTCAGACACAGACACTATTCACAGATATCATGATTTCATTCAACCTGTCTATTCATATTCAGAAGACCCAGCAGGAGAAAAGATCAGGGAACATGTGTCTGAAGTAGAATATGCAGTAGCGTCATTGTCTGTAAGAAGCAACGCATTCTCTATCACATTACTCCGATATCAGAATGTAATGAGATAGATAGGCAGTGCAATAAAGCTCAGACAATAACCAAGTCACATCTGACATCCAGGTAGGTGTGTTTAAGTAAATATTGTAATATGAAGGCTTTGATAATCTGAGACTCGCACAACAACATACTCTGCTTCGATATCAGTGTGTATTGGAAGAACCATGCATCAGATAAAATGAGCAGAGCCGAGCGTTGGCCTATAAACTGTGTGGTAATCCTTTGAAAAGTAGCACTGATGATTCCACTGTGAGCCTCACAGATGGTCTGCTCCTCTCGATCCCTGTGCCGCCTAAAGAAATACGAGCAGTTAATGAAAATGAATGGCCAGGTCCGTGCGACCCAATTGCCAGAGCTGCTTTCATCAATACATTCAATAAAAGGAGTCACACCTCTTGCTAGGACAGAATGGACCTGTGATATAGAAACAATTAGAGTTTTTATCTTATCTGCAGCACTATAGTCTTTAGTGCTTGACACAGTGAAGCAGTTTATCTAGACCAAAGCATGAAAACCTTAGACGGGGTTGATTCATAAAGTTTGAAAATGCATCAAATTTTATAATTTTACCATTGAAATTTCTGTAAGTGTAGTAAAAACATGGCAATTATGTATTAAAGAGGTGGTATTATGCTCATTTTCAGGTTCAAAATCTTATTTAGGGGTTGTACCAGAACAGTTTTACTTGGTTTAATTTTCAAAAAACACCATATTTTCCCCTCATACTGCACATTGCTGTAGCTCCTCTTTTCAACCTATGTGTTGTACGCGCCGCTCTTGAGCTACAGAGTGATGCATCTTACTTGTACAAAATCTTTGTTGGGAGTTGCACATGCGCAGTTCCCAGGTAAGGACTGCTAGCCAATCAGAAGCAGAGAAGGGCGGGACATAAGAAACAAAGTAGTGTGATCCAATCAAAGCCACTTCAGACTGAGACCATAACCTAGCAGATGGTATAAGTTACTCAAGTCCACAACATCATTGTTCCACATCTTACCATAAACCACTACAAAAATCACCATATTTCAACTCAATTTTACATAAATATTGGCCAAACAATTTGAACGTTTGCTCAGTAGCTTTCACATCAGGTGTAACATTAGCATTATAGTTATAACTTTAGCTGTGTTAGCCAACGTTTACAACAACTCCGCACTTCAACAGTCTGTGAAGTTAC